>NW_020447547.1:37417-42110 GCF_003343035.1 Apteryx rowi
GCAGCTTCACCACTGCTCCTCCATCCCTCCCTCCTTCCCAGGGCTGATCCTGCCCCGCTGGGGCTGGGCAGGGGGGTGGCGCAGCCCCCTCGGCCCCGTTTGGGAGCCCCGGGTGCCGGCAGGGCTGGCGGTGCCGGAGGGAAGGGGGCAGCGATGCTCCCGCCCGCCTGCCGCTGCCCTCCTGCCATGGGGGGGGTGTGGGGGGGGAGGATATGGCATTTTTAAAGTGTTTCTACTTGTAAATAAATTGTATTTTTCTCCTGCTGTCTGCGTCCCGGGTTTCTCCTCCCACAAACGTCCCCGTGTCTTTTTTCGGGGCAAGCTGGGATGGCCCCGGCTGGCGTTTCCGGGTGCCCAGGTCCCGCCGGCCCTGGAGGCAGGGAGGCTCTGGGATAATCCGGGATGTAGGGAGGTGCACGTTCCCCTGGGTGGGGGGCTCACGGTCACGGCCCGTTGTGCAAGGAGTGGGAAGCTCCGGTCGGACAGGGAGCGGGGGCAAGGCAGGGCCTGGAGCGGCTGCTCCCCATCCCGGCCGGCACCCYGGGCTGCCCACGCTCACCCGAGAGCAAGCCCTCACCTCCTTCCGGCAGCTCCTCCCGCCAACCCCTGGCCCAGCCTCGCAAGCGGCAACAGCCGGGAATTTGAGCGGGTCCTGAGGAAAAGTATGTAATAAGAAGGGAAAAGCGTGGCAAAATCACCCTCATCCCTGTATCTTYGCCATCGCCGCCTGCTGCACTGGGTCCCCCAGGCAGGACGCTCACGTAGGGACACCGGCAGCCACAGGAAGGTTTTCCCTCTTTTCCTCTTTCTCTCCTGTTTTATTCTTCCCCCAAAACAGCTGTCGTTGTTACAGCCGTGTCAGCCCGCAGCTACAACCGACCGCACGCGAACCTCCCTCACCCTCCTTTGCGCAACAGCCCAGCGCAGGCCCCTGCTCCCCCTCCGTGTCCCGGGATGGGCTCCCGCTTCTCCCAGGGCCAACCTGGCTGCGGGGATGGAAGCGATCTCGCCCTCCAACTCCGCTGTCGCTGCCCCCAGCCTGCCCACCAGCTCCTGCCGCTTCCCTTGCTGGCTCTGCTCCCGGCTGGAGCTGCCATGTCCAAAACCGGCGGCGCATCCCGGTCTAGCACCGCTGCTCCGCTGGCACCGGCTTTGCGTGGGGCTGGTGGCAGCAGCCCACTGCGCCTCGTCCCTGATTTGCAATGCCCGAAGTGATGAGGGCCAGGCAATTCCCAGCACCTGGAATTGGCGCTCCCGTCTTTAACAGCGGCAGCAACGTACGGTTCTGGCACACGTAGGTCCAGCGGGTCAGGGAGCCGCTGTCCCTCCTCTTCTCCGGACCCCCTTGGCCTCTCCCGTCTCCGCGGCGGGTTCACGAGGAAGAGGTTCGCTGTTTGAACGAGTTCCCGGTAACTGGAATTTCCCTTGTCCTTGTCTGCATATCGAGACCGCCGGAGGATCAACCGCGGCCCTAATTCGGAGGAGTCTCTGCAGATCAACCGTCCGGGGAATGCCGAGGCCGGGGCTYGGCTCCGCTCCGGCATCGTGGCCCTATTCCGCCCAGAAGGGAGCGGACGAGGTGCCCGGCTCCCCGCAGGCGCTGGCGTGTCTCTCCACCTCCGCCGCGCGGAACCGGAGCTCGCAGATGGGGCACGGCACCCAGGCGTCGGGGGGCCAATCCGCCCCCGGAGAGGAGGACCAGGCCGCTTCCGGGGTGAAGTCTTCCTCCCCACAGCTGGAGGCATGCGCGGGAAGGAGATCCGCGCGGAAGCGGCCTGCGGGAGGGGGAGGTAACGTGGGTTTCCCAAGCTGTCTGGCTTCACAGGGAAGAGCTCCGTGGTCGGAGCAGGGTTAGGGCCAGGGTGCTGTTACCGCAGGAGTGCCTCCTGCGGGAGAGGGAGCTGCAGGGGGCTCGGAGCGGGAACTGCTCCATGCTCCGGTCAGCTGCGCGGAGACTCTCCGTGTTTACGGAGAGGCTCGTTCAGGCCAGAGGACGCCCGCCGCAAAGCGCTCACCCGAGCAGATGGGGCACGTGCCCAGCTCCCCTCGACTGCTCTCTCCTCTGCTCTCCCCAATCCCGGCCAGCCTTCCTCCGCGGTCCCRGGCTCTGGCTCTTCCTCTGGACCTGGACAGAGCCGGCAGAGACCTGCACAGAAGCGTTGCGAGAGGCGTCGCGACTGCAGGTTCTGCTCTGCAGCAGCACGCCGAAGGGGAGAGGAGAGCCACGCGCCGGCCGCGCGGCTCACTGCCGGGCTCGGGGAAAGAGCCGCCTTCGAAAGACTCGGAAGAGAGRAATGGTGGGAATGGGGGCAGGAGAAAAGCGGTGACCTGAGAGGTTACCTGCCCGCCGGGCTCCGAGCTCTCTGCCTCTCGTCCGCCGTCCTGCGGGCTCTCTTCGGGGCTGCGGGCGCATCCTGCGCGGACCCTGGATGAGACAAACGATAACCCTTCCGTCCCCTACGGCACTGCGAGATCTCCCGGTGGAAGGGGTCACGGAAGAAGCAAACAAGCAGCATTCACGGACCCCCGTCGGCAGGGGGTGAAGCGGTCGGGAGAGACAGGCCCAAGCAAACGGCATTTTCGGTGAGAGCCCCCCAGCGCGGGCTCCCACCCGTGGGACGTGGCAGCCTCCAGCCACCCCTGGAGGTGGCYCGGGCAGGAAAAATAGTTACGGGATCGCAGGAGGCTCCTCGCCGAGCCGTGGGACCTGCTGGCGCCTCTCAACGCCAGCCTGGAGGCAACTCCTTGGCACAGTTTTGGGGGGCAYGGACCAGCTGCGGAGAGGTTCTTTGGGCTGCGATATTCCCCTCGCAAGCTCAGRGCCCCCAGCAGGTCGCAGTTCTTGCTCACCCGATGCTGCGGGAYCTCCCGGGTCTTCAGCTGGCTGCTCCTGGTCGCTTCCCAAGGAGCCCGCGCCGGCTCCGGGCTTGAGAGCCCGGCTTCGAGCTGCTGACAGCAGCATCCTGGCCGGCCGGCTGAGGCGGGCCGGGCTCCACGCTTGGGATTCCAGCTGCTGCAGGCGGCTCTTCAGCTGCTCCTCCTCCCTTGTGCTCCTGGACGCYGACAATCCGTCGGCACCCACCATCCCAGCCGGGATGAAGGATCGCGAGGGACCGAACCGCGCGAGTGGGCAGGGGCGGAAGGGCAGGGGACAGGGAGCAGGCAAAGAAGCCAAGCAGGCAACGTCTGGGCGTCAACCGCCCCCCCCGGGACACGCGTGAATGCAGCCTGTCCCGGACGGAAGGACATCCCAGCTCACGGGACGTCCAGCCAAGGCCTCCGAGTCGCCCAGCCCAGCCCAGGCTACTTACACACGCGGTTCTGGAAAGAAAGTCCGGCAAAAGGCGGGATTGGAGTGCCAGGGGCTGGCTGCAGGCTCGGGATCCTCCTGCAGGAGATGAGGCCCCGCATTTTTCCTAGGAGATCGGYGCGCCTTGCCCCCCGCCGAGACCCCGAGCTCGGCTCCCCCGCGGGAAAGGAGCACGAGGAGCCCCAGGAGGCGCCTACCGGCTCTCGCCGCGGCGGTGGGGGCGTCCGGCAGCGGTCCGCGTCCGGCGGTGTGCGCACCCGGAGGAAGGAGAGCCCGAACTGGCCGTGCTTGCCGAAGGGCTGGCTGCAGAGGAGCCGCACGCGGTCCCACTTCTGGCCCGTCGCCGGCGCCAGGAAATCTGCTGCAGGGGCAGCGGGGCAGAGCCGGGATCAAGGATCRCTTCCTTCCCGCCTCTGCTCTCCACAGTCCCGTTCCCAACTCCGCACGGGGCTCCAGGACACGGCGAGCGGCGCGGCGCTACGGACACGGCAGCAGCCGAGACTCCCAGCCCCGTCCGTTGCCGCGATCCCACAGCCTCTCTGCTCCGGCCCGGAGCTGCCGCTTCGCACCGGATGCTCTTTACCTTCCTTAAACATCCGGACTCGGCAGCGGTTGCGGCCCAGCTTGGCGTCGGCCGGCGTCATCAGCGCCACGCTGGGCAGCAGGGTGGCGTACGGGCGCTCGAGGGGCCACGAGGAACGTCCCACGTCCACCTGGAGGAAGGCGCAGCCGCAGTTCCCTGCGTTAAAGAGGGGGGGGGAAGAGGTGAGTCCCCCCCGTGCCCCGACTCCTCGCGTCCGTCCGTCCGTCCCCCCCGGGGCCGCGCCGCCGCCTCCCCGCTCGCGTACCCACGTCGACGTAGCCGATGGCGCTGGCTCGCTCCAGCTGCAGCTCCACTTTCAGCTGCCCGCTCCGGTCGCGGGGGCAGCTGAGCCAGGGTCGGAGGCCGTCGTCCCGCAGCAGGTTCTCCGCCGGGTGCCGGGGATCCTGCGGCACAAGCGCGGGGAGCCGTTGGTCGCCCCTTCGGCCGGTGCCTCACGGGGCGCAGGCAGCTGCCTCCCTTTCCACCCCTGCCCGCTTCCAGAGATCTTAGCAGCTGGCATGGAAAACCTGGGATTTAGGAGCCTCCCCCCCTCCCCGGCACCCTCGGAAGGGAAACTAGGAGAAGGAAGAAGCGCCCGGGTGACCTGCGAGGAGAAGGACACGACGTGGCTGATTTTCACCGGAGCCATTGGGGATCCTTCGGAAGCGGCTGCCTCTGAGGTCTGCGGGTCCGGCCCGGCCGCTCGCTGCCCGCAGCCGGCGGGGAGAGATGGGGCGCAGGCCCTGCACGGGACAGCTGCCATTTGGGGGTGCCGGCCTCGCCCCCCCCCTCACCCCACG
>NW_020447547.1:44191-60724 GCF_003343035.1 Apteryx rowi
GGGGGGGGGTTTCTGCGAGGAGCGGTGAGAACGGCGCTTGGGGGCACGTGGCCCCGGGCTGGGGGGGGGCATTAACAAACCTAGGGGCTCGGGGCTGGGCTTGAACGGCGGGATTGCTTGGAGGCGGCAAGAGGAGGATGCCGGGAGCCTGCGGGGAAGGAGGGCAGCCGTGGCGGAGACGTTCGGAAATAGTTTCCGAGCTGTGCGAAGAAGCGTCTGGGGTATTGGGCACGGCGGGTAGCCGCGCGCCGAGGTCCTTGGGCAGAAGTCCCGCCGAAGGACTCTGCGTGCTCCGAGGAGGCCCYTTTCCAAAGGCCTTTGAAGTTTACCCGGCTAAAGCGGGGCCCTGGAAGCAAAAGCTCAGGCCGCGGTAACGATAGCTCCGGCTCTTTGAYATCCGTGAAGCTTTTTCTCCGCTGCTAATTGATTCGGCGACTGTAAGACTTAGCGCTAGAACAACTGCGTCGGCCGGCGCGACCGGGATGGCGTTTGCGTTTAAGAGAATACGATAGCATGCGGGAGCGCTCGAAGCGCCGTCAGGCGTTGGTGGCGTTGGTAACGTTTCCTGCTGGAAGTAACTTTCTCGTATYGTCTTGGCACGGTGCTACGCTCGCAGGCTTCCGCGGTAAGGTAATTAGTATCCCTTATTGTCCTTGAGAAGCTGATGCGGCCTAGGATAAAGGGGTTTAACGAAGGTCCRACTGTTCCCACGCTGGCATTCAAGTATTCCCATGCTCTAGAGCGAGGAGAACAAAAATAGCAAAGCTGGAGGAAAAAAAAAAAACCTGCTAGGGAAGCGGTGCTTGCTGGAGCCAGGAGCAGGGGCTCGCTCGCTTTTGCGGAACTGGAACGGAGCGCGTTGAGCTGCCTCGCTCCGCGCGCCGTCGTGTCGTGTCGCGGCRCTAGCAAAGGTGCTGCCATCGCGGGCCTTAACGAGGCTTTTGGCGATCGCCTGCTTTTGCTCCCTGCGCTCCTGAGCCTTTGTTTCTGCTTGCGGAGCAGATAAGGACTCGGTGCTAGCTGGCATCTCGCGCAGGCGGGAGGCTGTGGTGTTCGCTAAAAGAACCGGGCTGTTTTTAGGACGCGGGGTTGTTTGTCCGCACAGAGAGGGCTCTGTGCTTCGCGCGCGGAGCTGGCGGCGCTGCCCGCGCCGTGCGAGCGGGGGCRCGGAGAGGACAGCGGGGTCAGGTGGCGCAGGCCGGATTTCGTGGCTTTTCTCAAACTGGTGGTTTTAGAACTTAAGAATTTTTGTGTGAAGCCAGCGGCAGGGTCAAGCTGCAGCGCTTTCTTCGTGTCTGGCCGGACTATGCGAGAGAGGTGAAACTGTTTGCCTAAAGCATAATAATATCTGTGCAGAGAGGACATATAAGCTATTCTGCACCCTCACAGAAGGGCTGATAGACACTTTAAAAGCAGGTATAGTAGGGTGACTGAGAATCTAGCCTCAAATTAAGTGGCTCAGTGTCTTAAAACATGGGTCAATCCCCCTTGCTCTTGTTTCTTGTTGTATTTCAAGGCATTCATTGGTGAATTTTTAGGTGTGTTTTCTCCAGCCGGAGTCCCGCGCTCGGTCGCCGAGTGCTTCGTGCGTTAGGTGTCTTGTTTCTGCCCCGTGGGATTTATTGGACAGGCAGCATCCGCGTGCCTGAAGCACTGGAGATGCATCGTGAGAGCGCGAGCGTTGCTGGAAGAACCGGAGGAGACTTGTGCGTGATCTGAAAAGCAGAGAGGTGGCTTGAGCACAAGGACGTGGTAGAGCCGTAGAGAAACTGCTTTTCGTACGTCTCCTTCAGAGCTGCCTTTTAAGATAAGTTGCGGAAAAAGGGCAGGCCTGGTGGACAGCAAGCAGAGACGTAGGAAGGAGGTAAAACAGCAGGATGCCGAAGGCCGGGGGGTTGTGAACGCCTTCTCGTTAAACTCCTGTGAACGTTAAATTCGGACTTCTTAAGCTTACGAGTTTGAAGTTAGTGTTCAAAGAAGTTCCCAGCCGACGCGGTGCAGGTGATGCGCTTTGAAGGACGTGGCGCTGTACTTGGGGCTGCTGGAGCCAGGCTTCCCGAGAGCTGTGTGGGACAGACGCCTGCTGTCTTTGCTCGTGTTATCAGGTTATTGCTGCTTACGTTTTCTCTAAAAAATGTGAGCTTGGTGTGAATCTCTTCCATATTGCTAAACACAGTTCTGCGACTTAAAGCAGACTAGTGAGATAAGCCCCGATACTCCCATAAGGGGATTCGTTCAGTGTCAGCTGCAGGTGGGGAAACCTCTTCCCTGCAAAAACGGGGAAGATCGGACCAGTGTAAGACCCTCGTGAGTGGAATTCCTGTTCAGGCAGGCAGGAAAGTCCTTCTGGAGGTAATGGAGAGGGACTGATCAGCAACCAAAAGCTGTTGGCTTCTGTTAAAGGTACCAGCGATGTGCAAACAGCTGATAAGAAGTGCAAAGAGCGGCGGTTATCCCTTTGCCCTCGTTCTGCAAACGCTGCGTCTGTTGGGCTTCTAAAAGGCTGGGGGCGATTTGTTGGGCTTGGAGTACTGAGAAACAAGTTCCGATTTTAGCAGCGGCGCTTCTCCCGTCACCTTGTAACAAAACATTAATGGTGGTGCTACGCGGGTTAGAGACCTGAAAACAGTTATATGTTTTTATTTGGTGCACCGGCACGGGATAAATATTAAACGTTGGGCTTAATACGACTTCAACTTTGCCTGCTCGGAGTTACGCTTTCACCAGGGACTTCGTTCTGACGTCAATGCGTTTGATCGGTCTGAGCCTTTCTGCTTCCCATCGGTCGTTACTACGTTTGCGTGTTTTATGAACAGAAGGAGCGAGGAATTGAGATGATGGGACTTCCCCAAACTCTCACGAACGGCCCTGGCTCTTCGAAGCCGACCTCAGGGGAACTGCTGCACCCTCGGCACCCCTGAGATTTAGGCTTCCAGTTATCATTTCTGGCACTTACAAGTGGATGCCTTAAAAACGGAGCCTGCGGGGAAGGTGAGAATACGTCCCAGGCACTCCGAATCCTTGTCTCGCTCTGCTGCGAGATGCCGTTCGCGGCAGGCGCTGGATACCTTTGCTGTTGATAACCAGAGTATCGCAGACTCGCGTAGGACGTGCTGCAGAGGAAGGTCTGTAGCTAGGTACAGAAATCAGCAGCTGCTTATTCCCCGTCCTAAAGAGATTCTTCTTACCTCCCTCTCCGATTTAGTAACATAAGGGGATTACAGCCGGCTCACGCCAGGACACTCGGTACACGTGCCTTGAGATCGTCATGTTCTGCTACTACGGGGCAGTTACTGGCTTTGTATTTTAAGTCGTTGCAACCTTTGCGTTCTCCTGGAGGGAGGTAATTTGCTCGAACATCTCGGTGATTGGAATATCACGGTTTTATGACTCTGAGGAATTAGCCACGGCTGAAAACTTATGAATGGCGTGGATTTCTTGCAAAGACCGTGATGCTATATTTGGGGAAAGAATTAGATTTTAGTCACGGATGACCACAGTTTATTCCAGTCATCGCCCAGATGGTTTTTTTGAGCGGTTTGTGAGTTATGGAGGAGGCAGAGGGCAGAATATATCATTCATAATGATAGATGCTCCCTTTTTTTTCCCAATCTCTGCAGTATGCCATCTTAGGCCTCCGTTTTCCCCTCCCTCCTTCTCCTCACCCTCACAAGAGAGGAGATTTGGGGCTGTTCCACCAGAAATTGAGGCTGTAGATGGGATTTTTAGCTTCTTACCCCCGCACGTGTGTTGCATGTTGAAGGTGATGGACTCTTTCCTTGCTGAGTGGCCTAGTCCAGCTAGGGCTGGCTTAGAGCACGAGGGCAGCCGGGGGACCCTTCTGGGGGGGGTGTAGGAGCTCCTCTGGGTGGTGAGGGGACTTCCCAGAGTTTGGGGGGGACTGTCGGCATGCGGCTGCTAAACCGGAGCCGGAGCTGAGCTGGGCTGACAGCAGTCATCTCGCGATTTCCCTGCTTGCAGTCGCTTGAGAAGTCATTTGTTGGCTTTAAAATTTTTTCGGGCTACTTATCGGACTAACCGTTCTAACTAAAAATGGCTCGGATAGCTGTTTCAAGGAAAAAAAGAGTGGCTTAACTGCCTAATTTTTGAAGTGGATGCTTGGGGAGCAGAACGGCATGGGGAGTTCTGGTAATACGAACGCGCTTCTCCAAGCCGGTGTCAAATCATCACCACCTACGTGCAGCTGCTTCGGCAAGCCGGAAAGCGCGAGCAGAAGTTTTCATACGTCTAGTATTTTTTTTTGCCTCTGTTTAAGTGCCGAAGCGCTCCTTAAAGGCCTCGGGGACTACATTTCTCGCAGCTGTTCCTCTAGGGTGTAGCGCTGCAGGTGTTTAACAGCGCACAGCCGCGGCCGTATTCCCCTTCCTCCTCACCCCGGAGTATTATTAGGTGCGACGGAGGAAGCGAAGCAGCGGAGCGGAGCTGTGAAATATCTGTTTGCGAAAAGCCCCCGGGGATCTAACGAGCGTCGGTTGCTGTCAAGACGTGGCACCTCGTGCGAGGGCGGGCGAAGCTGCCTCTCCCGGGCAATCCTCGTGCGGCCCTCGGGGGCCCTTCTCCGCAGCAGAGACCTGGGGTGAAGGTTGGAGCCGGGTATGTCACGTGCCGCCCGGAGATCTGCAGCTGGAGCGAGGCGGAGCGGCGTTCCTCCCGCGTACACGTCGCCGACGGGCGTAGGAAAACCCGATAACAAAGTCCGGGGCGCGACCGGTGTTCGAACGCCCTTCTCGCGGCTCCCCGCCCTTTTGTTGGCAAGCGTCGCCAGCGGTCGGTCGGTGCTTGCCCGCCGTATCCCCTAGCGAAGCTGGGAGCGAGGTGGGAAAGCCACAGGCCGATGCGAACGCCGTCTTGGCTCCTCGACTTCGGCAGCCTGTCGTAGCGTCTTCAAGCACGTGGTGGTTTATGGGCTGCGTGTCTGGCCCTTGGCTGGGCTGAGCCCCAGGCGCTCTGCTGTGGGTTTTAACTATTTATATCCTTAATGGTTAAAGGTGAGATGAAGTCAGACCGATGAGACTTTGCTGTGTGCCCGAGGACTCCTGGCTGGGTTGTGAACGTGGGGTTTAAACAATACCTGAACCAACGTCTTCGTTGTTTGGGGGAGGCTATCAAAGCTGGCGAGGCTGGTGTTGCTGCTGCCAGGCTTTGGCAGCTGATTTGTTTTGTTTTGTTTTTTTTCCTTAGGTCGATCTTTCGCACCTGTCTCCGGAAGAGAGATGGAGGTGAGTTTGCGCTGTAAGGTGAGCCTGTGCTTAAAGCGCTTCTTAAGTCAGTCCCTGCTCTTGACTGGGGCTACTGGTAGCGCGGCCCATATTCCCCGGCCACGCTGCAGAGGATGGAGTTGGCAGAGCTTTGCTTGTTAGTGGGAAGCGTGGGCCTGTCTCAAAAGGCAACGCTAATGCTTTTTTTTTTTTTTTTTTTTTTAGACAAACCAGTTTCAGACACGTGCTGAAAAGTACAGTAAGACTGGTCTTTCGGTATTAATTTATAGAGAACTTCTTAAGAATCAGAGAAGCTAGCATGTTTGCTTTTTTGGGTGCGTGTGTTTAACTTGCACTGTCTTGTCAGCTTAGGACCAGGAGTTAAGTCTGTTAGAGGTCTTAATTCTGCCTTGGTTTTGGGGCAAAAAGTGCTAAATGCAAAGAAAGCAGAGGTTTTAGTTGAGTATCAGTCTGTGGAAATTACTTGTTCCAGGATGCAAGCTGAGCTGTGGCTGCCTGGGGCAGAGAGAACGCACCTTGCTAGGGTTTGGGAGCTTTGCTAGCTGCGCTCTTGGCGAAGGAGAGCGCGCCCGCGTCTTTCCTTTGCTGGGCGAGAGGGAGAGTGGCGCCGGTGGCTCTGAAACTGCGCTAAAGGAAGCTGCGCCTGCTTCGTGTTGGCGGTTCTCAGTTAGCACACGTGGTGTCACATAGCTTCTCGGTCGCCGCTGTCGCACCAGCGAGTTGCCAGGTGAGTTACGTGAAGGGTTTGCTCCGCTGTTCCTTGCTTGTACGTCAGTGAGACTTTCATACCTGTCCTGTTCACACTGAAATGGGCTCTACGGTTGTGTGGTTTAAATATGAAGTAGACACGGAGATGCCTTTTTCCCACCCCTTTCTCCTCTGGATTGCAACACAGCATCCTTATCCGTGACGCTCCTTAATGGTGTCTTCCAGTGTGGTCTTCCCGGCTCTCCCACGTCAGGTGTTTGCCGGCCCTGCCGTGTTGTTCAGCACGTGGTCGGTGCCTGCATGCTCTTCAGCTGCCTTCTCCCTGTTGTTGCAGGGTGGAGCATGCACGGATGCATGCCAAACACCGTGGCCACGAGGCTATGCATGCCGAAATGGTCCTCATCCTTATCGCCACGTTAGTGGTTGCACAGCTCCTGTTGGTTCAGTGGAAACAGAGACACCCTCGCTCCTACAATGTAAGTGTCTCCGACGCAGCAGGTTTGTCTGTGAGGCTGGGTGTAAGTGCTGAATGGTGCTGTCKTTTAGGTAGCGAGAAACATGTTGATGATGTTCTCCTGTTGCCTGGTGTYGAAACACCCGTGTCTTTCCAACAGCTTCCTGGGATTTTAGCTAAGGATGAGGGTGGGTGCATCCGGAGTTTTTAAGTTTCTAAGTAATGGCAGTAACAGTTTTATGCAGTGCTTTAGTACAAGGTAATGGAACAAGCAGATCTCGCCTGTTGTCTTAATACCAATGCAAGTGGAAGCTGCATTTTGTCAGTGCTTCCTCAGAAGTGATGGATGCTGCTTGTCGAACGGCCCCTAGGTTTCGCRGTTCCTGCACTGCTTGTGCTTGCTGCTGCTCTCCAGGCGCTACTGCCCGCTGAGTAGTCGTGCCGCTTTCTGACGCCGCTGACTTGCCTTTCTGAGTCAGGCTGCCAGAAAGGGACCCTTATTTTCCTTGGACCGGTGGAACAAGGTAGATGGATTACCTTTACGCACCCTTCTCTAGCAATGTTTCTTTTGTATTCTTCCTCTAGCTCTAGTTCCTTCCTATCAAAAGATAACTTGGCTGTTGCATCGGACTCCCGTTTATTCAGGCTCTGATCCCGTTCTTGGGGTGCTAGATGACACAAGTCAAACTCCCCGAGATTCATGGTGCTATTCAAGGCCCTTCCATATAGTCAAGAGAGGCAACCAGAACTGTTAGGGTGTTTCTGATGCCTGATGAGCAGTGAACCAGCTTAAAACGCCTTTCCTCTGTTCTTGCAGATGGTGACCCTCTTCCAGATGTGGGTGGTGCCTCTGTATTTCACGATAAAGCTGTACTGGTGGCGGTTCTTGGTAATCTGGGTGCTCTTCTCCGCGGTCACAGCTTTTGTCACCTTCAGGGCAACTCGAAAACCTCTGGTACAGACGACGCCCAGGTTAGTGCAAGCAYTTCTGGGGAAACCTCCTCAGCCTGAGGGTGGCTGCTGAAAGGAGGTGCATCACTTATTTCAGCAGTGGTGAACCTCAGAGGGTTTTCCGTGCTGCCCGAATCAGCCTGATCTGTTAGAAACTGTCTGTGTGAAGGACTAACTAGCTCCTGACAGTCAGCCCCTTGCAAACGTATCTGAGCGCCTAGTGGAATGGGACTGGTAACCTCACAGAAGGCATTCCTGGTATGAAGCACACTTGCTTACGGCCTTTGGAGATTCTGAGCTTCCTAGTCCGGAGGTCGTAACTGTGAGCTGCCCAGAGCAACGGGGACCTGTAGTTTGAATTAGACTTTTAAACCTGTTTTCCATGTGTACGTGTAGTTGAAAGGTTTGCAAACAGCACCGTCTAAGTTTAAAAAGTAACCGTTAGGTTCTTGGTGCACCTTCATTCTGGAAGAACAAAGTAGTTTAATTCTTGTTTTAATTCTTTCCAGGCTGGTTTATAAATGGTTTCTACTAATATACAAAATCAGCTACGCCACTGGGATCGTTGGGTACATGGCTGTGATGTTTACACTTTTTGGTCTTAACTTATTATTCAGGTGAGTGAATCTTTCAGGTCTGACTCCCAGGGCAGGAGACCAAAGGGACTTTTAGGGYGTCCTCTCCCTGCTTACAGGATCGCAAGTGAGATGCTAGTACATGAACTGGTCAAGGTAGCTGAGGTTGCTCATCTCCTCAAGAGCCCTGCTTCCAGCAGGTGTGCTCCGGTGTGCTGACAGCTCCTGCTGGCTCTGTTCCCCTGTGTGTGTCCAGTCGGGGGGCAGCAGTGGGATTTTTCTCTGCTGCCCTGAAGAAGAGGTATCTGCAGGTGCCTGCAAAAAGCAGGCAGCCCAGCTGTGGTAGTAGAGGGCCTTATCCCAAGCCATCTTCCCATTCAAAGGGGTTCCTTCTTTCTGGAAGGATTAGCAGACGTGGCAGCTGCCTGCAGAGGCACGGAGATATTGCCAGGGGACTGCTGAGATGTTACTTGGAGTTGATGTGGTGTAAAACAGTTGAGGARAATCTTGCAGCTGCTCATTTCAGAGGCTGGTGAGGAAGATGGGCAACACATTACAGACAGTTACGGTATAACACCCCCATCTCCATTCAAATGCTGCTCGATGATAACTAAGCAGATGAAGCATCCCAGAAGCAGGGATTGGGATTATGCTGGGCAGGCGCAGAAAGACCTCTGCAGGAGGATGCTTCWTAGTGACACACGTTCGCTGCCTGGGTGAACCGCTCTTGCGATGGAATTGCTGTTGTGCTGCAGCATCTGTTGGGCTCTTCCAACTTTGCACCCCTGCAGCCTGCAAAAAAAGCAATTGATAACATTTGGACTCTTCTGTTGCAGAATCAAACCAGAAGATGCGATGGATTTTGGCATCTCCCTCCTCTTCTATGGTCTTTACTATGGGGTCCTGGAGCGGGACTTTGCTGAGATGTGTGCGGATTACATGGCCTCAACTATTGGGGTGAGTTAATGCTGTCCTGTCTTCCTGGCCAGAGCCCTATCCCGTTAATAGGGGACTYGAAATGTCCGTTGCGGCAGTAGCTTTTGCCTCTTCCCAAATGGGAAAGTGCATCCAACTGTTCCCTCTAGGATGGGCTTGCTGAGGCCGTTGCCTTTCTCRCTGTGCTCAGCCCAGGCAGGCACCTTGGTAGTGAGCCCAGGGAGATGTAAGAGTTACTCTGAGCCCCCTTTTTTAAGAGCAAAGCCTCTGTGGTTGGCCCCTTATCTCCAGAAGCACAAGAAATGAGGCAGGGAAGGATCTTTTCAGCCCCTCTAAAATCCAGACRAACACTTGCCTAGCTGGGCCTTTAAAATCTCCAGCGCTGGAGARCGTTCGTGTTTCTGGGATCATGTTGCTGGTATGTTAACTCTATCTGTAGCTACAAGGGAAAACTTCATGCCATAGGCTTCTTTCTGTGGCTCATACCCCTTGCAGCTTGGCYGGTCCCTGTGGACAGAGGGTGTATTCCTACATGCCTTTAGTGGTGTCCTAAAACCTGTAGCCCACTCGCCTAATGCCTTCAAGAAGGTCACCTAGGACTCCTGTGGAGTTGATAGTGTTCCTCCTCTGCAGCAGTTCTTTAGGACCTTGAAGATTTTGTCTGCACCTCCTCCTCCCTTCCTCCCCCTCTCCAAGGCTTCTGCTCCTCGGATGTCCTGCCTGGCACGCTTTGGGGAGCCCCCAGCCCCTCGCCTGTGTCAATGCTGCCACCGGCGTGCTCTGCCTGGAGCCCTCTTGGTCGGGGCTCTGCTGGTGGCGCTCCATAGGGTGTGTGAGCTGGCAGTGCCCATCTGCCCTGATCGTCTCCCTCCAGAGCGAGTCCTCCACTCGGGAGGATGCCTTGGGACATGCCACAGGTGTGGGGAAACTTCTGGCCTGGTGACCCAGCTTCAGTGAGGCCAGCTTGTGCTCCCGGTAGGGTCCTGTGCCAGCCCTGAGGACTGTTGCAGCAAGTGACTTCTGCTGTCAGCGCTCAGCCGGACGCCTTCCACGTACACTGAGCCACCCTGACAGACCCTGAATGTCCCCTCACGTAGACGAGTGACTGTGGGACAGACCTGTGGCAGCCCAGGTGTGCCCCGAAGCCCTTCCTTCTCCAGCAGAGCCTTGCGCGGTGCTGCGTCAGGTGGGGCAGTAAGGGCAGACCCAACTCAGACAGCTTGGTCAGCGTCTTCCCCTGCAGCCGCATCAGCTGTCACCGCTGGGGCTCGCTGCTGAGTTGTCCTGGAAGAGCTCCGCTCTGCAGCGTTTGCACTCGTCCCCGCAGACAGCGAGACGAGGATGTGGGCGTTATTTGCTGTTTCAGCTTCCCCGCAGCTGCAGGTCCCCAAGTTCTTCTTGTTCTCAGGTGACTTAGGCACCGGACATATCAGTTGCTGTGGAGCAGGAGGTGTAATTGGGTACCACAGCCGTGCGTTTGAACAGCACCCTTTCAGCCTTGCTTTCCTCTTTGAGTCATCTGCTTCGCTTTTCACCCTGTCACGTGGGGCTGCGCGGAGGCTTGTAGAAACCCGGTCATCCCTGGAGTGACTGGGTGAGAGGAACAAGTTCGGCTTGACTGGGGTCCGCGTTTTAGCAGCTGATGCTGCGCTGCGGCTGGCTCTGAAGGCGGCTCCCCGGCGTCGGGGCTGGCCTGCAAGGCTGCCGCGGGGATCCTTCCACTAGCGGGCACTGCAGCTCTGCCTCGCGCGGACCTTTGGCGTGAAGTTAGCAGCCGGTTTCTGAGGGAGACCGGCTTCTCCGCCTGACACCCACGACTGCAGCATCTGAGGTGCACACGGTGCACGGCCTGAGGCTGGTGGCCGTCCCTGGAGTGCGTGGGGCCAACCTGTCTCTCCCCAACCTGTTCTTGGGGCGTCCCGGTCGTGTGCTCGCACCCAGGCCAGCGCTGAACAGCGTGTGGCAGCAGACAGGCTTGGAAAAGGCTGGGCGACGGCTGCTCCGTGGTTCAGCCTTTGGCCGTTTGAACTTTGGAGGCGAGCTGCGCCGCAGAGAGCGGTTGGATCAAAGGCTCGTGCTGCGTCCCAGCACCCTGCCCCGTCTTGGGGGGGGGGGCCCCCATCTTTCCCTACCTTCTTTAGGCTTGAAATGCAGTCTCAGTTCTTATCTTAACTTTCCCYGTTGCTTGAGGGTGC
Source organism: Apteryx rowi (assembly GCF_003343035.1). Classification (NCBI taxonomy): domain Eukaryota; kingdom Metazoa; phylum Chordata; class Aves; order Apterygiformes; family Apterygidae; genus Apteryx; species Apteryx rowi. Next base: position 55,251 of record NW_020447547.1, read on the forward strand.
CTGCCCCTGTTGACGTCTCTTCTTTGCATCTCTCCTTTTGCCTCTGTTGACGTCTGTTCATCTCTTCCACCAGCCTGAGGAGCTCTGCTTGCTTCCCCCTTCTCCGCTGTGGATTCTGCTTTAATCTGGCCCCTTGGTTACAGACTTTCAGCTGCCTGTTTCTTTCCGAACTCGCYGCAGTTGCATTTAGCTTGCCTTGCYGCTAGCCAGTCCTGGACGCTGTCCCGCCGGACTGGCGCGTTGTGCTGTAGCACGCTCCCATCGTAACAGCTGGAAGGGTCCAGGCAGGCCACGCTCAATTTGGAGCCCAGGGCTGCTGCCTTGGGTCAAACCCCCTCCTCAAAGCTTCGCCGCGTTGGYGCGGGTGCCCGCCCGCTGTGACCTCCTCTCCCTCTGCTCTGCCCTCGCYCAGTTCTACAGCGCCTCGGGAATGCCCACGAAGCACCTCTCCGACAGCGTCTGCGCCGTGTGCGGCCAGCAGATCTTCGTGGACGTCAACGAAGAGGGGATCATCGAGAACACGTATCGCCTCTCCTGTAATCACGTGTATCCTTTTCCTCCGSAGCTGGGGCCTTGCCTCGCGGGCTTCCTTCCTTCCTTCCTTCCGGGGCTTGCTGCAAAGGACAGCCCTCGGAGCCCGGTCGCGTGCTGCGGGAGCCCTGCTGCCTGCCCTCACCTGGGGTTAAGAAATGGGTGACCTGATGCTTCAGGTGGTTCTGCTGATCTTGCGAATGATTCCTGGCTGTGTGATAGCTGACTTAGCACGGGAAAAGACAAAGTCCTCCAAGTCCTTGGAGCTACTTCCTTGCTATCTGCTCGCGCCTTCCGAGGTGGCAACTCCTCGTCCTCCCCCCCCCTCTCCAGCACCCCAGCTCAAGCTGGTCCTGCCGTGGAGCTGGGCCTTGTTCCAGCTGCCCCTCTCCAGATCCCCAGCGCTTGCCCCCCCTCCTGGCTCCAGCGGTGTGATGCGGAGGCATGAACCGTCCTGGGTGGGATGGGAATTCCAGCTGTACACAGTGTTCCCAGTGCCCTTGAGAGGGGGCTGAGTGCCCGCAGCTGGTTGCAAAACAGCTCCTTCTGGAAAGGAAAAAACAACCTTTGAGCTACTGCAAGGGCCGGCCGCGCTTCCTGGACGGGGAGCAGCCAGCGTGGCCCCTACGTCCGCCGCCTGCTCCCTGGGCCCGTCCCCGGGGTTGGGGAGCTGCTGGCACGGTCCAGCCCAGCAGCTGCCTCCCGATCACGGCGTAGGCTCTGTGCGCGTGCTCTACCCCCTCGTGGTGTCCCGCCTGGGACAGGGTCACTTGGAGAACTCACCAGTGCTTGTTTGGGCTGAGGCTTATCTTGTTGCTGCTCCCGGGGACATGCCCAAGGGAGCGTTCAGGCATCTCCCAGGACAACCGGTTGGTGTCCAGTCAATTTTGAAACTGGAAATCCCGATAACTTGCTCGGCCAAAGTAGGGGGTGGCTCTAGGGTTTTTCTGGCTGTGACTCAGCCGTGGAGATGGGATGTTTGGCGCTGCTGTTGTGGTGCCACACGGCAGGAGGTGGTTTCCAAGCTGAGCCTGAGCAAAGGTCACGCTGGCAAAGCTCGCCTAAATTTAAACACCGTAAACCGCTTGGAAATGCTTATAATCACTTGACTGCGGAGACTGGCAGAGCCGGGGCACGCATGTGACACGCTGCTGTCCTGTGGGCAGCTCGGGTGGGTTTGGCGGTTGCTAGAGGAATCGGTGCTTCCGTCGTCGTCCCCGGAGCCCGAAGGAGGGCTCAGGGCTGGCTCACAGCCCCGGGTCTGCAACCGCCCGGCAGCTCCCCGTCGGCCGCGATGCGGTCGGGAGCTACGAGGCGGGTGCTGGCCGGAGGCCTCCGCTCCAGGGGCGGCTGAGGCGGCGGCTCCCGCTCCTGGCGTTAAGCCCGTTGAAACCTGGTTGGTTTGAATGAGACGCTCGAGGGAGTTTCTGTTTCACTTGGCAAGAGCCTGGTGCGTGATGGAGCCCTCCGTCACGGGAACTGGCTCAGCTCTTCTCCGGTTACAGCCACGTAATGTTTTCTTGTGACTTCTGCAGGTTCTAGCTGTGGGTTGTGCCGAGATTAAGCAGATCCTTGTCACCTCTCCTGTTGTGGCTGAATGTAACAGACACCTAGAAGTGAGATTGTAGGAATATATATATATATATTTTTTAAATCCGTTGCCGATCCTAAAAGAGCCTTTGCATGAGGCTTGTGCGACACGTGCAGTCCGGTTTGCGGAGCAGCCCTTTCCCTGTGCTGCGCAAGCCTTTCCTGTGCGTTCCCAAAGTCTCGGCACTTCACACCTATGCGCTTCCCTACTGATCTTCAGTGGGGGCTTTTTTCCCCCTCCTCTCGCTGTCAAGCTGAGGAGCGGAGCTTCCCTGCCCTTTCTGCCCCTCTCACGCGCGGGACCGGCTGCGCGCGTTGATCTAACTCGGTTATGGGTGCGTGCGTGCGTGTAGGCACCAGGGTACGTGCAGGATGGGGCCCCACCAGCGAAGCGCTTGTCTCATCAGGCAGGAAGTAGTGGGAACTGCTCATAGCCCTGACCGTGTTGCCCTCTTATCTTCTAACTACCCCTTGCTGCACGGCTGGGCCCCGCTCGCGGCCCCTTCCTCCGTTCCTGGAAGTCGCGGGGCCTTCTAGGAAAGGTCTGTGGTTGCCGCGATGCAATGAGAGCCCCCGGTTGCTCGCTGCTTGGTCACGTTCCCCCCTCCCTCCTCCTCCACCCCGTGGCAGTTCCCCTTAACGTGTCGCTCTCCAGGTTTCACGAGTTCTGTATCCGTGGCTGGTGCATCGTCGGGAAGAAGCAGACGTGTCCATACTGCAAAGAGAAGGTGGATCTCAAGAGGATGTTCAGTAACCCGTATCCTTTCTCCGTGTGGGAGCCAACCCCTTGTGGACTAGAGCCATGGGTAGATATGCAGGTTCCCTTTCCCCTGGGAGAGGGCTCAGGGCCGTGACCCAGGTGCCTGTCCGGCAACTGCTGGCTGCTCATCTGGGCTTGTCCGCCAACTCCCTGGCACTCGGGCAAGTCGCTTCCAGGCCCAAAGCAGGGCGTGAAGCTCCCTGGCTTTTGCATGCTGCAAAACCTGTCCTCAGCTGAGCACCTTGCTTGGCGTGAAGCGAGGGGCTCGTCTGGGGAACGGGGGGGCCGCAAGCTGTAGTCGGTGTTGCCGGCAGCTTCCTGAATCGCCCTGGGTGAGACGCTTGTCAGGCTTGTACCCCTCATCTGCCGCTGCTGCTCCCTCACGTGAGATGGAAAACCTGGGTCTGGGTTTGCCATYTGCGCCCCAGCCTGGAGGCAGGTCTTGGATGCCCGAAAGCAGGAGGAGATGTTGGAGCCAGGTCTCCCGCATCCCGTGGGGGCACGCGGCTGCATCCCAGGCCTTCCTTGGTGATGTCCGGCTGAGGCGAGACCTGGCCACTCTTCGCAGCAGGAGCGGTTCTTCCGCAGGCAAAGCCGCTGGTGGGATGGAGCCTCTTCTCCCTTTCCTGCTTCCAACGTGGCCCTACCTGCCGGCAGCCGAAACGCCGATGGCGTGACGGATTTGGCTGGCTCCTCCTCGGGTTGTGGCCGTGTTGCGCCTGTCCCTGTGGCTCCTTAACTCCTTTCCGCGCAGCTGGGAAAGGCCTCACGTCATGTACGGGCAGCTGCTGGACTGGCTGCGTTACCTGGTGGCCTGGCAGCCGGTTATCATCGGACTGGTGCAGGGCATAAACTACATCCTGGGCCTGGAGTAAGGGAAGGCGGCGGGGAAGCCGTGGAGCCGCGAGAGGACGCGCGCCGAGGGCAGAGGACGGCAGCTGGCCGGGGAGGCTGGTTTTTAAATCCTTCACCTCTCAGGATCTTGGGCGCCCTCGAGGACCGCGGCAGCAGGGGCCGACGGAGGACTCCGACTCCCGGCCGAGCGCCTCCCGTTGGGGCTGGGGAAACCTCTCTTTTTTTCTTCCTTTTTTTTTTTTTTTTTAAGCAATTATTTTAACGAGCGTATTTAAAACTTTCTATCGCAGACGAAAAGAGACGTTTGTCCCCTTTGCCTCCCCCAGCCCCCTCTCCGCTCGAGCCGGGGCTCGTTCCCGCGGGAGGCAGGCCGCCCTGGGAGGCYGGCGGGCCGGCTGCCGGCCCTTTGCGCCGAGCGCCTCGGCTCCGGGCTGTTCTCCGTCTGCCTTCCCCCGGCTTTGCTGGGGAGAGGGGGGAGGCAGCGGGGAGGGAGCTTGAGGCTTTGCCGCCTCCGGAGCCGGCTCCCCTTGAGCGATCCCGCCAGGAGCAAGGAGGAGACGGGGAAGTGGAGCTGCAGGAAGGGTCGGTGTTGCGCTCTGGCGATGGGGGCTTTCGGCAGAGCCGGGCACCATCCCGCCTCCGCGTGCCAGGATGGGGGAAAACACCGCTGATCAGATGCGCTGCTGTGGAGGAGAGGCCGCCGGAGCGCAGCTTGGAGCCCAGCACGTCGCGGAGCAGCCGGCTGGGAGCGGACTGTTCGCTGCCGGCTCCCCATCCCGGCGTCTCGGCATGCGCGGAGCAGCCGGGCCGCTCTCCTCGCCCACGCGGTCGCTGCCCCGGCCGCCTCGCGCCTCCTGGCTCGGAAACCTTTTTGTACGGTCGTGTCTTTTCTATGTTCTTCTCCTGTGTCCCGCTCCTCTTCCTCGCCGGAAGCGTCTCCCCTACCGCGGCTGATCTGCTGGRGCGGCTCGTTCGCCAGCGAGCGGAGGAAACGCAGCTCAGTGCGAGCGCCCCTTTCTCTCCCCAYGCTCCTTTCCCAAACGGGGCCGGTGCAGCGCGAGCCAGCAAAAAGGGCCCGAGAGCCGCGAGGACTTTGGGACGCTCCCTGCTCCGCTCCTTGCTCTTTGGTGAGGAAGGCTGCAGCGCCGGCGGGGGAGCGAGCCGGGGGTTTTTCCCCGGGGAACCCGGCTCTCCCGGAGCTCTGGGAGCTGCGGCTTGGCCCTGCAAGCCCGGCTCCCCCGGCCGAGCGGGAAGGACGCGGGCAGCGGCYGGAGCTGCGGCTCCCCTGCGTCCGTTGAGCTTTTTCTTTCGGGCGAAACCGCGCTGGAGCGTTGTGCCAAACACCGAAATAGAGTCCTGCAAACGGAGACGTGGCTCCGGGCTTTGTGTTGATCTTTTCCCTTCCCCGGCCGGGAGATCCTGTTTCCCGCTCCACCAGCCCCTGCGCTGTGCGTGGGGGGACACGGATGCGTGGCGGTGATTTCTGCCGGCGCCCACGCGCCCTTTCTCCGGCCTTTCCCGTACGTTTCGCTGCTCCGTGGCTCCAGCTGTGCTGGGATCTCGGTGCGGAGCCGGGCTTGCTTTGGGGGGGGTGGGAGCAGCGTTTTTGGGGACAGCCGGCGCCCAGGGTGCCCCCCGGCCCTCCCCATCCCCGCGGGAGGAAGGAGGCACCCGTTGCGCTTGGCAGGCTTGTGGAAGAGCTGCGCCGTGACCTTTTTCGGGGCATAATTCCCCCCCC
>NW_020447547.1:62279-66115 GCF_003343035.1 Apteryx rowi
GTGGGGACCGTGCCCCGCTCGGGGCACCCCGGGTGTTCCCGTGCCCCCAGTGCTGAGCACCCGCCTCCGCTCGCAGGACCCCGCGTGCGGCTCCTGCTGCCGCTGCTCTGCTGGGCCACCACGGCCTCCCGCAGCCCAGGTGAGCGTGGGCAGCCGGCACGGGGCCTCGCTGCCCCCCCTGCCCGGGGACGGGGCCTCGCCGCCCCCCCGGGCACCGGCAGCTCCCGCTCACCCCGCTCTGCCCCCCGCCCTCCAGGTGCCGCGGCCCTGCAGCTGCCCAACGTCACCTTCCTGGGGGTGCCGCCGCAGCCCCCCCGCCTGGGTGAGTGACACCGGGGACAGCCGCCGCCTGGCCGGGGTGGGGGGACACACGCTGGGGTCCCCGGGGCTGCTCTGGGCACTCGCTGCCACCCCAGCCCTGACCAGGTGTGTCCCCCCCCCCCCCCCCGCAGGTGACAGCGTCACGGTGTCGTGCACGGCGCTGAGCAGCCTCCCCGACCTCACGCTGCTCTACTGGCTGGGCAACGGCTCCTTCGTGGAGAAGCTGTACCCCGACGGGGCCGTGCGCGAGGGCATGGTGGTGTGAGTGAGGGGGACGCGGGGCCCGGGGGGTGGGGGGGGGCCTGGGGGGCAGAGGCCTGGCTGCATGGGGCTGCACGAGGTTGCATGGGGTTGCACGAAAAGTGCATGAGGTTGCAGGGATGCACAGGGCTGCACGGAGCTGCACAGGGCTGCACGAAGGTGCACGGGGCTGCATGAAGGTGCACGGGGCTGCACAGGGCTGCATGAAGGTGCATAAGGCTGCACGAAGGTGCACGGGGCTGCATGAAAGTGCACAGGGCTGCAAGACTGCACGAAGGTGCATGGGGCTGCACAAAGGCGCACGGGGCTGCACGAAGGTGCATGGGGCTGCACGGAGCTGCAGGAAGGTGCACAAGGCTGCAGGGGTGCACGAGGCTGCAGGGGCGCCCTTGGGGTGCAGCTGCCCCGGGGCTTTGGGGGTCCCAGCGAGGGTCGCAGGCGCCCCGGCGGCTGCGGCGTCCCCCGCGGGCGCTCACGTGCCGCCGCTCGGTCCGCAGGGAGGAGCCGCGGGGCTCGGCGACGGTCCTGCGCCGCGACCTGCACATCGGCTCCTTGGGCGCCCGCGAGCTGCGCACCAACTTCACCTGCGTGGTGCTGAGCCCCGCCGGCTTCGCCGCCCGCCAAGCGCGCTGGGCACCGGACGAGGCCCCCGCCGAAGGCCCAGGACTGGGCTGAGCCCTGCGCCGCTCGTGACAGGCCAGAGCGCCGCAGTGAGAGCAGCCGGGGGCAGCCGGCCGGCCGGGCGCTGCTCCAGGACCGGACACTTCCTGGGGCCGCCGGCAGCCTGCACGGCCCCGTCCCGTCCCATCCCGTCCCGTCCCATCCCATCCCGTCCCATCCCGCTGCCGCGCGGCTCCCCGGGAGCACAGCCGGGCCCTGCCCACAGTGGGCTGCGGGGACCGGGAGGGTTCATTAAAGCGCAACCGAGGCTGCCTGCAGTTGGCCGTGTCCTTGCTCCGAGCCACCGGCGGCCGCCCCGGGAAAGGGAAACCCCTCCACGCGCCCAAGGAAGGGGGGGGGGGTCTCGGCAGTGTGGGGGGGGTTGCTGCCGCCTCGGGAAGGCTCCCGGGTTTTGCATCCGGGGGCCCTTGCTTTCCCGGAGGCTGCGCCAGCAACGCCGCGGCCCCTGTGCCCCAAGCGCCTGCCTGCCAAAGGGGCCTTCATCACCACCATCATCAGCATCACCATCAGCATCACCACCATCATCAGCATCATCGTCGCCCCTTGCAAAGCGAGGGGGAGGAAACCCCTTGCTGCCAAACACGGTGCATCCGCGCCGCGTTGCACCGTCCCTCCCCGCGTGTCCCCGTCCCTGCCGACGCGGAGCAGCAGCGCCGGAAAAACCGGCGGAGCCCCGGGGTGGGCGGGAAGGGAGGCTCCGAACGGTCCCCACGGGCCGGGCGCAGGCTCGCAAGCATCTGGGGGCAGCAGGGTGAGCGCGGTTTGCAAAGGGGACTGAGGCAACCTGCGGAGGGGTTTTGGTTTCTAACTCCTTTGATTTCCTTGGGGGTTTGGCACTGGCATCCGTCTGAGGCTCCAGATCTGGGAATAAGATTTCGAAGGTATTCAGGCACCTGATAAGATTTTTTCACACTCAGAATCAGTGGTGCAGAGACACCTATCCGCTGCCTCCCGGAAAATCCTCCAGGGTAACTGTGGGCTACGTCTTGCAGCGGGTGAAGCCTCAGCGGGACGTTCAGCAGCCCTGGCCGCACTGAACGACTGCAGGGCTGCAAGGCCTCCAAGTCACTGCTGCTTCCGAAAACTTCACCCTACGCGAACTCTTATTTCCAGGAAGGTCCATTAAGGGGTGTGCGCGCGCGCGTGTGTGTGTGTGTGTGTGTGTGTGTGCGTGAACTCCTTTTCCTCGTCCAGGCCTTTAAATCAGCTGTAAATAAACTCCGGGAAAGTCCCTTGGCTCACGTGTGCTGTGTGCACATGGTAGAGGGCAGCAGCAATAGCGAGGGTGAACGGAGAGTGGGGACCCCACAGAGAGGCGGGATCCTGTGGAGAGTCGGGACCCTGCAGAGAGCCGGGACCCTGCAGAGAGCTGGGAGCCTGCAGAGAGCTGAGACCCTGCAGGGAGTCAGGATCCTGCAGAGATCTGGGATCCCACAGAGAGCCAGGATCCTGCAGAGAGCCAGGATCCTGCAGAGAGCCAGGACCCTGCAGGGAGTCGGGATCCTGCAGAGAGCCGGGACCCTGCAGAGAGTCGGGATCCTGCAGAGAGCCGGGACCCTGCAGAGAGCTGGGACCCTGCAAGGAGCCGGGATCCTGCAGAGATCCAGGATCCCACAGAGAGCTGGGACCCTGCAGGGAGCCGGGACCAGGGCTGCGCGGGCTCCCACAGGGGCACAGCGCACCCCGGGGCCGGGAGGCAGGCGTGGGCAGCGGGGGGGCTCCGCACGCCGCCTGCCCGGGAGGTGACACCCYGAGGGAGCATCCACGCCCGTAACCGGAGCAGGGAGCAGAGGGCAGCGCTGCGGCTCCCCGCGGGGCTGCACCGGTGGYGATGGAGCCACGGGTCCCGGGCCGGCAGGTTCCTCATCCCGTGGATGTTGCTGCGACCCCTCCGGGAAGAGCCAAGCTGKCCCGGCTCTGCCGCAGCGCCGTGCCGGACACCCCGGCCGTCGAGTCCCGTGGGAAAGGATGGCCCGACCCGGGGAGCCGGCAGCGAGCTCGGGGGGATCTTCCCGATGCCCCCCGCTCCGTGCATCCTGCCCCGCTCCGGCGGCTCCCGGTGCTTCTCCGGCCTGGGTCTAGGCGCTGGGCTATATCTGCCTCGGTCGTGTCTCCTGCACGGAGAAGAGGGTCTGGGGACAAGCCCCGTCCTGGGATTTGCATTCCCTGGGGTTGAACTCGAKCCCAGCAAACCAGAGCCCGGCTGCACCCCGGCAGCGCGGGGCCCCTCCTCGGCGTCGGGGGGGGGGGGGGGGGGCCCGATCCGCCGCCCCGGGCGGCCTCTTCGCCTGCCGAAAACGAAAGCGCCGAGGCGGTTCCGCCGCTCCTTCGCCTTTCCTCTTCCGTGCTCGGCTCCGGTTTCGGGCTGAGCCCCGCACGCTTCCTCCGCCGCCCGCCGGGGCTGCCCCGCCCGGCGCTTGCAGCCCGTCCGGGCGCTTGCATCCCGCTGGATGCAGGTATAGAGCCGGGAGCAAGAAGGGCAGGATTCCCGGCTGGGCAGGATTCGCCTTTTTCCGCCCCCCCCCCTCCCGGCAGATTTGGCCTGCGCCTCCGCCGGGTCTGCGCGCCGGCTC
>NW_020447547.1:66630-70892 GCF_003343035.1 Apteryx rowi
GCCGCGAGTGGCGTCGCCTGCAAACCCTGGCAAACGGGGTGCTCTGGAAGCGCCAGGCCCGGCGCCGAGCGCAAGCCCAGAGGCGCGGTGATGGGCACGCGGCACCCGTGCCGCGGGAGCCTCCCGTGGCCGCACGCCGGGGCCTGCGCTCGCCCTCCTTCCAGCCGGCCCGTCGTCGAGCCGGACGCCTGCTCGCTCCGCATCCGGGATGTACTGCCACAGCCGGGTTTTTCCCAGCGGGATTCCCCCGCGGCAGGATCCCCGGCACCCGCAGGCTTGCAGCAGCGCTGCGGCAACGGGGGAGCCCGCGCGGCCCCGGCTCCCCGCGCCAGCGCCCTGCCCATCCCCACGGCGTCGGGGCTGACGGCACTGCCCCGGCCCAGGCAAGCACCCCGCAACTGATGGACATGACGCCTGGTGCCTTCGACGACCAGTACCTGGGCTGCGCGGAGGCGATGGAGGCGGTGGCGCCGGCGCTGCTGGCGGCCGAGGGGACCGGGACGGCGCGGCGGCTCTTCCGCCGGGTCTGGAGCAGCGCCGAGGAGCGCTGGCGCCGCGTCAAGGGCTCGCTGGCCGCCGGGCTGCCGCCGGGCTTCAAGGACGAGTACGGCCGAGCCATCGTCGCCTACACGGACAACGACCTGCACGGGGCGTTCAACGCGGCGGTGCGGAGCGCCGGGCGCTCGCGGGCCGCCTACGCCGCCGAGTTCCCCTTCAAGGCGCTGCACTTCTACCTGACGCGGGCGCTGCAGCTGCTGCGGGGCGCCTGCGAGGCCAGCTACGGCGCCGCCGTCTACCGCGGCGTCCGCGGCGCCCGCTTCCAGCTGCGGGGCTCCGGCCCTTTCCGCTTCGGCCACTTCGCCTCCGCTTCGCGTAGCGAGGAACGCGCCGCCGCCTTCGGCCGGGACACCTTCCTCACCATCCGCAGCTGCTTCGGCGTGCCCGTCCACGCCTTCTCGCTCTACGCCGAGGAGCGGGAGGTGCTCATCCCCGGCCACGAGGTCTTCTGGGCCTTCGCCGCCAACGGCAGCCACCGCTTCGTGCTGCGCAGCGCCAACTGGACCTGCAGCCACTTCAACTGCGCCTTCCTGGGCCGTGAGTGGGGGCCGGGAGGCGAGCGCTGCGCGCCCGCGGGTGCCCGTTGCTGCAGGGCGTCGACGTCCCCGACGGGACAGCTTGACCCCCCCCCCCCCAACCCGTGCGCTTTGCTTTTAGGTGAGAAGAGCCCGGACTGCGAGTTGAACTCAGGTAGGAGCATCCGCCCCTTCTCTTGGGCGTTATCGGGTCGCAGCCTCGGGACACAGTGCGGGTCGGGAGGGCAAAGCTGCATTTCAGGGTTTTGGGGGCTGCGGCAGTCGGCGACCGCAGCCAGCGTGGCTGTGACGGCGAATTCCCTGGATCGCTCACGGGGTTCGGTTCCCATCAGGGTCATCATGACCCCTCCGCGGCGGCTGCAGCCCTGCGATGGTTTTGGCGCGCTGTGCCGGGTGCCGGCTGCATCGCGAGCGTTTCACCTTGCGCCTCTCCCTTGCAGCAGGCCACTGGCACGAGGCCGGCGAGCTGTGAGCAGCCCTGGCGAGCGGGTAAGTCGGGGTGGAAGATGCTGTTCCCTGCCGTGCCGTGCTGTGCCGTGCCGGGCCGTGCATGCAGAGGAGACTCATGCAGCCGGGGAGCTGCACCGGAGGCTCCCGCTCGCTTCGCGGCTCTCCAGGCTCCCGATTTCCGGCAGCCTTTTGGCCAGCCGTGGCATGGGATGCCCATGACCGCTCCATCATTTGTTCCGTCTCCGGTGCCAGCCCAAACGCCCCTGTGCCCTCGGTCCGGCCGTGGGAACGGTGCCGGGATCCAACCCTGCTTCCTGGACCGGATCCCCTCCTGGGGGGGTTTCTTCTTCCAAATGCAGATGGTGCCGGTGTGGGGCAACCCATGCATGGGGTCCCCTCACTCTGAGCAGCCGGCATGGGCCGAGCAGACTGCGTGGCAACCCCCCCCCCCCAAGATTAACCAAAATCCCAATTATTCATCTCAGAAGAGCTGTCAGCGGTGTTACTAAAGGACTGCAGGGCSGGTGACAGCCCTGGCTCCCCCGTGCTCCCTGAGGAGCTGTGATTTCCCCCCGGAGCCGCGCGGTGCCGGGGCCCTGCAGCAGCCCCGCGGTGTTGGTGCGGTGAGGGCTGGGCGCAATTCCTGCCCTGAGGAAAGGCCTGGCACGGCGGGACGGCGGGAAATGAGTATTCCAGGCGAGAAGTCCCAAGAGCGCCTTCGCCGAGGAGGTGAGGAGGGAGCGCCCTTCCTTTGCTCCGGGCACGTCTCGGCCACCGGCGCGCCCCGACGGCCGCGCGTCTCCGTATGCCGTACGTCGGGTCACACGCCGATGCCGCAGCGAAGCTTTCCGGCTCCGGGGCGGTGGCGGTGGCCGGGCGATCCGTGCTGAGCGAGGACGGGGGCCGGCAGCAGGCCTGGGCGTTGGCGAACGCTCTTCGGGGCCGCTGCTGCYGTGCTGCCCCCGCTGCGGCGGCCGCTGCTGCCGTGGCCTCCGCGGAGCCTGCCCGGGCTGCGAGAGCTTCGCTTGTTCCCCTTTCTTGAAATAAAACGATGGGGAAACGACGGCTTCGTGGCTCAGAACGGGCCGAAGGGGTCCCCGAAGGGCTGGTCCCCGGGGGCCTGGAGGGGGTGGGGGGTCTCCCCCCAGCCAGGGCTGAAAGGGGGCGAGCGGGAGGACGGGCAGTGAGAAATGGCTCCGTCTCGACATTCCCAAAGCAAATTTTCAGCTCTTTAAGAAAGACAAAAGAAAGAGGAAACAGGAAAAAAAAAAAAAAAAACTCTAATAGTTCAAAAGCAGGTGGAAATGTGGTGTTTTGGGGTGACCTTGGCATTGCTGGGTGGCTCCGAAGCCCCTCGCCTCGGCTTGCCCTTTCCACGTGCCCCCAGAAGGTCCCTTGTAATTAAAGCCAGAGCCGACTTTTCTCTTTGGGCAGCAAAACTCCAAATGCAGGGATGGGCTGGGGCCCATTTCCCACTGTGGGACCCATTTCCCACACTGGGACCATTTCCCACACTGGGACCCATTTCCCACACCGGGACCCATTTCCCACTCTGGGACCCATTTCCCACATGAGGACCCATTTCCCACGGTAGGACCATTTGCCATGTTGGGACACATTTCCCATGCTGGGACCCGTTTCCCATGCTGAGACCATCTCCCACACCAGGACCCATTTCCCACACTGGGACCCATTTCCCGCTCTGGGACCCATTTCCCACACTGGGACCCATTTCCCATGCTGGGACCCATTTCCCAYGCTGGGACCATTTCCCACACCGGGACCCATTTCCCACGCCAGGACCCATTTCCCACGCTAGGACCCATTTCCCACACTAGGACCCGTTTCCCACACTGGGACCCATTTTCCACACCAGGACCCGTTTCCCACACTGGGACCCATTTTCCACACCAGGACCCGTTTCCCACTCTGGGACCATTTCCCACACCGGGATCCATTTCCCACGCCAGGACCCATTTCCCACACCGGGACCCATTTCCCACTCTGGGACCCATTTCCCGTGCCAGGACCCATTTCCCACACTGGGATCCATTTCCCGCTCTGGGACACATTTCCCACACTGGGACCCATTTCCCACACCGGGACCCATTTCCCATGCTGGGACCATTTCCCATACCAGGGATGTCCCTACCCCACCCGGTGCAGGATTCCCTCTGGAAGGGGGTCGCTTCTGCCCCCGGCCTTCGAAACCCYGCGGGCTCCGGGCCGGGGCTGCCTCCTCCAGGGCCCCCAGCCACCAGCCYGACCTCCGACYGCCGCTGACACGCGTGTCACGAYGTGGCCCGTGCTCAGCGGCCCGACGCCCCYGGGTGCGAGTGCCCCGAGGCAGCGGGGCTGCACGGGCAGAGCCGCTCCGTCTAACGCCGCCCGGGCGAGCGCCGGCTCCCAGCCCCGCGACACCCGAGCGCCGCAGAGCGACGGCAGCTCCGTGCAGGGGCTTTCCGAGCGGCGTCACTGCGACCCGCTTGGCAATGCYGGACGGCGCCGCGAGCGATTCCGGGCGGTCACGGGGGGGGGGCTGGGGTGTAAATAAGCGGGAAGGAGCAGGTGCGGGGGGCGGACRTGGGGCCGAGCGAGCCCTGCTCGAGGCTGCTATAAAAAGAAAGCCCGGGCGCTTCTCACGTGTCCTGCCAGCGATGTGCGGGGGGCGCCGGGAGCTCGCCGAGCCGGGAGCCGGGAGCGGAGGTGCCGGGCTGT
>NW_020447547.1:71472-72687 GCF_003343035.1 Apteryx rowi
GACCCTGGTGGCCGGCGTCGCCCCACGCAAGCGGGACCTCTTCCCCGTCAAGGAGGTGACGCTGGACATGGCGCCCAGCTCCTTCGACGACCGCTACCGGGGCTGCGCCGGCACCATGGAGGCCGAGCTGGCGGAGCTGAACCGCACCGAGATGACCGGCAACCGGGTCTACGCCGAGGCCTGGGCCAGCGCCGTGTCCCGGTGGGGCGAGTGGCGGCACGCGGGTCCCCGGCCGCGGGACCTCAAGCCGGAGCAGGAGATGGCCATCCTGGCCTACACCATGCAGGGGCCGCTGCACGGCGAGTTCAACGCGGCCGTGCGGGAGGCCGGGCTCTCCCGCCGCCACTACCTCGACCACTTCCACTTCAAGACCTTGCACTTCCTCCTGACCACGGGCCTCCAGGCGCTGCGGGACGCCCAGCCCCGGCGCTGCCGCAGGGTCTACCGCGGAGTCAGCGGCGTCCGCTTCGGCGCCGAGCGGCACCGCTCCGTCCGCTTCGGCCACTTCGCCTCCTCGTCGCTCAGGAACGCCAGCGCCTGGCGCTTCGGCCGGGACACCTTCTTCTCCGTGGAGACGTGCTACGGCGCCGTCATCAGGAACTTCTCCTTCTTCCCCGAGGAGGACGAAGTCCTCATCCCGCCCTCCGAGAGCTTCGAGGTCACCGGTGTGGCCCGCGCTGGAGGCCGGGCGATCATCGAGCTCCGCTCCCGGGGCTCCTTCAGCTCCTACAACTGCGAGTTGGTGCAAGGTGAGGTGGACGCGGGGGAGCGGGCGGCACGGTGCAGCGCGGTGCAGCTCCCCTCCAGCACCCGGCCACGCTGGGGCGACGCGTGGGGCGCGTTGCAACYGCTGCTCCGTGCACATTGCTGCTTTCTTCGGCAGAGAAAAGATGCAAGACGCGGCCGTGCGTGTTCAGCRCGGGTAAGGAAACCGCTGACGGCCCCATTCCCCAGGAATTCCCCCTTTGCACCCTCCRGGCCGTGACTAACACCCCTTTTTCTGGCRTTCCCCAGGCCGGAGCAGCCTGGYGGCCCCCTCAAGCCTCTGGGGGYTGCTGCTGGCAGTCAASGCCCTGACGGCGACAGGAGGTCCCTGACGCTCTCCGTGCACCCCTGGCATTGCGGCTACGTGGAAAAGCAGGTCTCGGAAATGCCCAAAATGCGTGTCCGGCGCAGCACGGGCTCTGCTGGGGAAGGAGCTGCGAAAGCCCTCGC
>NW_020447548.1:0-45574 GCF_003343035.1 Apteryx rowi
CCAAGGACCCAAATCAGCCTCAAGGTTCCCTTGAAGGAAATTACATTGCCAGAGTCCCAGCTACCTAAGGGGAAGGGAAAGCTCCTTACCTCCTCATAGATGGCCCTCAGGAAGTTGATTTCATCAGTCAGAGCTCCCACCTTTGCTTCCAACTCTACTTTAGTCATGTAGGCACAGTCCACATCCTAAAGGAAAGATCAGAGAATAGTTTCATCTCTTTTTGGAAATCCTTCAGGACAACAGAAACTGTGGGCTCTGCTGAGAGTAATAGCCATGGCACAGTGCCATTCAGTTGCACAAAGAAAAAGCACTCCAGTAGTAGCTCACCAATCCTACAATCTCTTTAGGACTTCCCTTTCAAAGGGAATCCCCTGGAAGCACAGATAAAGCCTAGTATTCAAGTGCTAATTGTGTAGTGTGTGTGACTCACCTTCTTGAGCACCACAAACTCATTTTCAGCACTTGTGCGCCTGTTGATCTCTTCCTCATACCTATGGAGAGTAAAAGCACAAGCTGACATTCCTGAACTTTCCTACCTAAGGCCGCTAAACCAAAGTGAAAAAAAAATATTTGGACTGAAAGAGCAATGTCCATAATTGCTATAAAAAGGATGTATGTGAAGAAAAATGACTTGGGAGATAAAGGCTACCATTGTCAGCTGCTTGAGTTGCTTTCTGCGTTACTCTCACTGCACTTACTTGTTTTTGTAATCCTCAACGTATTGCTGCATGCTCTGCAGTTCTGATTCCAGTTGTCCCCTCTGTGCCAAGATTGAGTCCAGCTGCCTCCTCAGGTTCTGGATGTAATTTTCAAAGATGACATCGAGGTTCTTCCTTGGCCCAGAAGGCCCTTGCTGTTGCAGGAGCTCCCACTTGGTGGAGAGGACCTTGTTCTGTTGCTCCAGGAAGCGAACCTGAAACCCAACACATGGAGTATTCACCGTCACATGCAGAATAGCAGCAGCAGCCAAGGCACCCGTTTCAGCACATTGAAAGAGTGCTGATTCTCCTTTGCCTGATGATGTGAGAGCCACTTAACATTCTGATAGTTTTATATTGTTGAGTAAATTGCAAGCTCAGGAGAAGGAAGGAGTTTCTAAGACATATTCAAGTCAAAGGAGCTTTTAAATGTTGCACCAACTCTAAATACATTTCCAAAGCAAGCAGTGTAAATATCTTAGATTTCTACTCTAAATAAATTTCTTAAAAGATTTAAAAAAACAGAACAAAATTACGTTAGTGAATACTTAACATAAAGGAGGAAGGTATTTGGAAAGGGAACGGTATAGAAGTGCAAGTTTGTCCATGAAATGCGAAGGTAGACGGAGGCGTTTAACCTGCTTGCAAGAATAATCTATTAACTGAGTCTAGTGCAACAGTCTAGAATAAAGCCCTGAAGATATAGCTTTGATCTCATATGGAAGACTGATTCTCATCTTTTCCCTGGCAGTACTAAATAAAAAACTATTCCCAGGCTTCCTGACCTACTGATATTTAGCTGAAAAGGACAAAATTTCTGCAGCACATGAAAGTTCCTCCAAGTTTTGACCCTTAATTAGACACAATAATCCCATCCTCTCACCTTATCAATGAAGGAGGCAAACTGATTGTTAAGAGTCTTGATCTGTTCCTTCTCCTGGTTTTTCACTTGCTGGATCTGGGGGTCGATCTCGACATGGACTGGCTGTAGGAGGCTTGAGTCAACCTGCACTGGCTGGATTCCAGGGCCACCTCTACCAGGGCCACCAAAGCCAGGGCCACCAAAGCCTGGGCCACCAAAGCCACCCATTCCTCCTCCACCAAAGCCACCCATTCCTCCTCCACCACCCATTCCTCCTCCACCAAAGCCACCCATTCCTCCACCATAGCCACCCATTCCTCCACCATAGCCACCCATTCCTCCTCCACCACCCATTCCTCCAAAGCCACCACCAAAGCTCATTCTGCTTCCATATCCTCCACCTCCGTAACATCCACCCATGGCAATCCTTCCGCTGCTGCCTATATTATGGAGGCTCCTGCTGCTAAACCCTCCACTACGTCCACCACCTCCAAATCCCCTGGACGTGGAGTATGAACTGTAGCTGGTCCTGCTTCTGCTGCCACCTCCTCCAAAGCCACCACCGATGGCAGAGCAAGAGCTGTAGCCCCTTCTACTCCCGCCTCCAAAGCTTCTACAGACAGACTGCCGAGACATGGTTGTTTCTTCTAAGCAGAGCCAAAAAACAGAAAGAGAAGATCAACGCAGTTGTGCTACAGCAGATGAGTACAGAGAGAAGGAAAGTGAGTCCCTCTGACTCGAGGGCAGTAGATGCTCCCTTTTATCTGTTTCTGGAGGTGGGCTGGGTGTGCATGGGCGTGAAGGAGGAGACAGTTATTGTCTTCATCAGCTTGGCATGGTTTACAGATTTTCATCTTCAATTTGCCAAACATTGACCCTACCCAGAAACACACCCTATAATGCAGAAGAGAATTTTAAAAAGATACAACAGTGTCTACCAAACAGTAGTCTTATACTTTTGTGGCATATTAACAGTCTCTCTATGATACACTAGTCTTTTTTTTAACCTTTCTTCCATTGTGGTTTGTTTCTCTGCTTATGTTTATCTTTATTTTGATCTTTCACTCCAAAGCCCCATGGCAGGCAAGCACTGCTGTTCATGCCAAATTGTAGCATGGCTTTCACAATTCCCAAAACACACCTATGTTACACCCTAAGTCTTCTTTTTACGTGGAAAATTGCCTTTGGCTTTGAGAAGTAGTTTCTCAATCTACAGCCAGGGCTCAGCAAATTGCATTTTGATGAGGCTCTGCATCTTTTTGACAAATAAAACTTTACCAGAGAGATGTTTCAGCTGTTCCCATGGCAATGGTTGGTGCTTGAAATTTCTTTTGCTGTTGAACCAAAGTCTTGCTGAAAGTGAATCCTGGAGTCTGCATGCTGAGATGGTCTCTGCACGCTGAGATGGTCTCTGCACCAGCAGAGAAATGCCACAAATATCACAGATGGAAAATTCCTTTAGGATTTTCTGAAGGCTTCAAGAAATAACTGACCATGAGAAGAGTCAGAGAACACATCAGGCACTCAGCTGCTGCACTGGGAAGCATGAACAGACAGACAGCTCTGCAAAAAGGCAGAGAGAAGGAGAGAGGAAAAAATCATGCTGACCACATAATAAATATTGCAACTATTTAAATGCAATTAGTTAGGTAGAGGATGCTAGAGAGCTAAACTTGTTTGTAGAGGCATATAAAAAAGGAGAGAACAGAATGCACAATAACGTTCACTCAAGGAAAAGCATGTTTTTTGGCTATCAGGCTTCAGTATTGATATGCAAATGTATTATTGGCAGACAGATACATTTGCAAGCTGTCTTGAGCCCCCCTCAAGACTACGGATAGATAACCTTTTAAAGCTTATTAAAATACTCTAGTTTTGATGCCTTAATGATAAAGAATTAGTTTATGAAATAGACTTGCAACAATAACACTATGAAACATCATGCATTTGTCCTTTTGTTATGTAGAAGCCTGGTTAACAAATAACATTCACTTTTTCATTTTTTGCATTTTTACTGACAAACACTTTGAAGTCCAAAAAACTTTCTGGTTATTTAGGCATCTAACTGTGCTGATAGCTGTCTAACAAACTTTTCAAAAGTTTCCATAGGACATAAGCAATTAAGTGCATCTTGAAAATCCACGCTATCAACTCTTGGTATCTTTAGATGTTTAAATACCTCTAAAAATATTGCCCAGACACCCGTTTTCAAAAGTGCCTTGGGCACCCAGGCCACAGCTTAATGTGCAGTTAAACTGGCAATGCCATTGAAAAACACGACTGTCCCTCCGCAGGCTGCTCATCCACACCTGCCTCCACAGCACTGGCATGGCATTTGTGAACATGCAGGGAAGCAGATCAGGAAATAAATCCAGCTGAAAAATATAGGCGATAATAACACAGTCACTGTGAGATAAAAGAGGTTGAAAGAACTGGGGTTTTGGTAGCTGTACAGCATAGTTTAAATATACATTAAACCTGTGGCCTGAGGAAGTCCCATATGGCTTGTTGGTCTTCGGCAAGACCTTGTCTCTTAGATGCCTCAGTTGGGACAAACCCCTAACTTGCTTGGGTGGTTTTGAAATATTACCTCAAGCATCACTGCAAACATTATCCAAAAGACTTGACAAACATTTGAGCATCTCTCCAGGCCAGAACACAACAGCCATCTCTACAACAGGAAAGGGGAGTCCTTCGCATCTAAAGGAGAGGCAAATAGCAAGCGAGACTTGGCAACCCAGTCTCCGCAGATCCGAGCTGTGAACACATTCCACTTTTGATTAATCAGTCAAATGCATTCCATCATTCCCTGCCATACCGCAAGGTTCAGGAGGGTGCTCTAGGTTTATAGCTATTAGAGATATAATTATATATATGCGCACACACAGACGCGCACACATTTAACAAGTGACTTATTTCTTCCCTTGCCTCCCTTTGGATTACCAAATACGTGGTTACGTTTTTTTGTCTGTAGGCAGTACGACACGATCATAAAGTTTCACATTCCCAGCCGCTCTTGACAGGCGGAGATTTGTTAAGTCAGCACAATGCCCAAGTACCAAGTGCACATGTTCAGATAACACGCTCATTGAGTCACTGCTATGTCTCTAGCCAAGTTTAGGAAATCAAACAGGGATTTGAATGTCAACATCATCATCCAGTTCAAATGCAATAGATGGCTTAGACACCAGTGATCTCAAACAACATCCTTGTACCCAAAGCCTAATGAAGGAAAACATACGGGCAGGAATACAGGAAAAGCTACTCAACCCTTGCACACTTGGAGGAAAAGGCTCAGTTCAGTAGCAACACTGCTGTCAGTTCATATGCACTGAATTTAGGCGTGTCTTCAACTAGAGACAGGGAAAGCTTCTGGAAGAAAAAAATGTATATATTTCAGGTCAAGTAAAATGTTTCGCTCCTCCAACAAAAGGCAGAAACAGCTATGTCATATCTCAGTCCAACCCAGGAGAATTTTTGCCCAATTGCTGTGGCAATCATAAGAACAAAAGAAAGGGTTTTTTGTCCTCTGATTTTACTGAAGCATTTGTACACATCTCAAAGCCTTTGGTTTCTTCTTCGCGCTGCCCTTATGCCAGTCATTTGCTGGAGGCAAGTTTACACAGAGACAGCTAGATTTGGTTAACTCCAAGGGAAGTAGATGTCTGTTCATTCAACATCATCTCAGGTCACTTTACAACTTACTAGAATATTTACCATTGCCCAGACAATATCCCCATCCAAGTAGTTACATGCCTTCATTGGCAAAGTTGAGACATTCCACAATCACTAGCAGATTTATTTCTTGAACATTTACAAACAGGGAACCCAGCATGGGATAAATGAAATGACTCATCCAGATCACAGAGCAAGTCTGCAGTTGACCAGGGACATGATTCAAAGTCTTCTAAGAAAGCAGTCAAACCACGCCGGTGGCTTTCAATACTTAAATTTACAGGTCATCAAAAATATTCTAAACTCTGCAGAAAGATAGAGCCTTGCAGAGGGCTGGAAGCTAGTTGTTCTCAGTTATCTTTTGCAGGTCCCTTAAAAGCAACCCACAGATCCCCAGGGTGGACTGAAAACCAGGCACAGCACAATGCTTCCTGCCAACCAGACGAGGGAAACCATCAGAGACAGAACATAGCCCGGCACCAAAGCTTGACAGAAATAACACAAGAGCAGAATTGTTGCTCTCTCTGCAGGGCCTGGGACAAATCACTTGTGTTGCCTGGGCCCTAGTGTCTTTCAGCAATCCCTTGGAAATGGGGGATTCTGCATCCACTCACCCTAAGGGATTGAGCAGTGTGCAGAGATAAAAGCAAAGAGAGTAAAAAACCGCAGGGTGGGCTCCAGCATCATGGATACTGAGGAATGTCAGCAATCGCTCTGAAGGAGCTGGAGGTATGACAATCACCCTTCCCTCTTGGGCACCATCTCTTACAGGATGCGTCAAAACCACTTAGTACCACACACTTTCTTTACCATGACAGCACCAGCTGTGGGCTAGCTAGCTCACCCTGCCATTGGGACAGTAAGTGGGGATAGCACTATTGGAGGACAGGGAGGATGTGTGGAGGCTGTGCACTGTGTCCAGGGGAGCATGTTGAGACAGTGGTTAGGGAGTCAGAGGAGCCTGAACAGCCCAAGTAGACAAACATGAGCAAGCAAAGAGCTTAGGAGAAAGGGGAAGAGAACAGGCTCCTAACACCAGCCAGCTGGTAGCTGAGTCTAAACAGACTGTTCTGCTCCCTAAAGGGGCCAAATGCCTTTACACCCCCAAGAAGAGGAAAGCAAGAACAATTAAGCTTTTGGGCTTGACCCAGAGCTGGATCATTTTGTCACCCCCCCGCCCCCAGAAAGGAGCTGGTTCCCATGGATGTAGCTCAAGAAAACCCTGCATTTCACAGACTCAGCCCGATCAAACCGCAGCACTGAGCCTAACCCAGCAATTTTGTCAGCCCAACCACTTCAGCTCTCCAAGACCTCCACCCTTTCTGCCAAAGTGACAAACTACACAAGATGTTCAAGAGTTAGGGGGTGGGAGAGGGGTGAGATTTGACAAAGGTGCAGGAAAACAGGCTACAAATTAGCGTTGGTTCCTTTAAATGCAAACTTCAAAGGGCACAGGAAAGTCAGGTAACACTTTCAGATCTCAAGAGGAGTCTTGTTAAAACATGAAACTATTCAGTCAGAAAGAAAACCACACAAACTCGCTGCCTCTAGTGTTTAATAGGATATGCCTTCTGCCAAAGGAGAAAGACTTAAGCAAACAAGCACATATATTCCCATGATCACAATAAAAACAGTAAAACCAGAACAAAACTGAACATTTTACAGTTGCTTCTAAAGAAAATT
Source organism: Apteryx rowi (assembly GCF_003343035.1). Taxonomy (NCBI): domain Eukaryota; kingdom Metazoa; phylum Chordata; class Aves; order Apterygiformes; family Apterygidae; genus Apteryx; species Apteryx rowi. The sequence goes on from NW_020447548.1 coordinate 6,919, forward strand.
AGAGAAACTATCAGTATCTTGTTTAGACAAAATCACAGTGGGGTAAGACGTCTTTTCAGCTGAGACTCGTCATCATTAGGAAATTCTTGTTTTGGAGTCAGAGCCTTGGCTGATGTATAGCTGATTACAATTGCACCACATCTGGATCCAGCACAAGGTTTTAAAAGTCAAGCTGTTGCATAGACTTTATGGAACAAGCGTTCTTTGAAGTTTTCTTGGTAGCAGCACATGGACCAGTCCCATCTACCTGTCATTGGTGGAATGTCCCTTATTTGATCCACAGTGCTTTAGACCATTATCCCAGTTGTGTTTGGGGCTTTCCAGTGCATGGGCAGGTCCTGCTTTTCAGATGACTGTGCTCAGCACTCTGATAAATCAGCATTTTTGCAGTGCCTCAAGGGGAGCATCAGAAGTGGGAAGCCATTGTGGAAGGGGGCAAATAAAACCCCACTGTTGAGAATCTCAGTCATTAGCAAGTTGCCTTATTTTACTTTTCTGTGCAGTTTCTAAAGGATGATGGTGCTTGGTTTAAACCAAAATAGATGGTCGTCACCTTGGTGATAGATGGGTAGCAATGGTCACCATGCCAGTTGGCTCCTTTCTCCTTTGAGGGGGATGAGATAGCTCCCTTTCCTAGGCCCTCCGACTCACAGAGCTCGTCGACACAGAGGTGGTAGTTTTCAGGATGGTGCCAGATCCCGCTCCTGAGCCAGACCCTCCAACCGCAGAGCAGATGCCTGCCCCTGAGCTAAAGCCCCCTCCTCCTAAGCTGTACCCCCCACTGGAGCAGAAGCCACCACTGCCTACGTTACAGCTGCCTCTGCCACCTCCAAATCCAATTCCTCCACCTCTTCCTCCTCCAAGGCACAGTCCGCCGCCGAGTCCACCTCCCACAGCGCTGCTGCCACCCACCACAGCTGCAGAGACAAACAGAAGGTGCGGGATTACTTCCAATGCAGACATGCAGTCCTGGAGCACAACCCACAGCCCACCATGCTCCTTCCAGAGCAAGGAATGCTACTTACAGATGCTCACAGCACTCTGACACTCCCCAGACATCCTGCAAGGAAAAGACAGACTGTCAGCTCCAACCAGAGCATCTGCACTGGTACAAATCTGCATGCAGCCAGGCTTGGTCTATCAGACCTTGGGCATAAACAGCAGCTATAGGACCTTAGGCCATAGACAATGGCTATGCCATTAATGTTACTTTAACAGAGGGGACATGTGCTGAATCCTTCCCATTGATTTAGCAGGATGCAAACAAACTCTTATATCCCACTGACCTGCACTCCTCTCCCTCCAGCAGCTTCCTGTAGGTAGCAATCTCAATGTCCAGGGCCAGTTTGACAGTCATGAGCTCTTGGTATTCCCGGAGCTGACGGGTCAGATCTGCCTTGGCTTTCTGCAGGGCTGTTTCCAGCTCAGTCAGTTTTTCCTTGGCATCCTTGAGGGCCACCTCTCCACGTTCTTCAGCATCCACAATAGATGCCTGCAGAGTTTCACACTGGAGGACAAGGCATGGATCTGATGAGTGGGTCATGGACAGCCAGTCATAGATGTTCAGAAGCTGTGGTGCCCAAACATGCAATGCCCTTCTTTGTTTTATGCCTAGATCATTTGGGGTCAGCTGTTCCCAGATGCAACTAGTTCCTTCCTGTTTACACTAACTGTTACTGGAGCATTTGCTTGTAGGGAAGCCCTGAAGGGATTTACCTGTTCACATCCATTTCTCAGAAAATGCAACCCCTACCTGTTTCTTCACATTCTCAATCTCAGCCCGTATCCTCTGGATCATGCGGTTGAGCTCAGAGATCTCAGTCTTTGTGTCCTTAAGACTGTCTCCATGTTTTCCTGCTGTAGCCTGCAGCTCTTCATACTGATGGGCAGAAACAAGATGAGCACTTGATGTCCAACATGAATTGTTCCCCACAACTCTCCACACCACCACACACCAGCCAGGGTAAACATGCACACACTAGCTCAAGTCTAGCATCAGTATCAGCAATATTCCAGCTCCCAGTATAGGCTGCATAAGCCCAGCTAAATCCTAGGCATGGCCTTTAGTTTAGAACCAACTCCTTGTTGCCCATTGCAGCCTGGGATTCCCACTGGGTACACACCCACAAGATCCAAGTTAGCAAAGACACAGCATGAAGCTCCACTCTTCCTCTCTGCAGTTTATACAAGGAACATGAAAAAGCCCTGTCTCTCCTCCAGATTCCCTAAATCAGTGTTAAATATTCTTATCTTTGTTCTCCAAGGCTACTGAAACCAGTGGTAGCTCTTCCACCAACCTCAGCCATCCATGATCATGAGCGACATGTAGAACACTTACCTTGCATTGGTACCAACACTCAGCCTCCATCTGGCTCCTCTTGGCAATCTCCTCATACTGTGCTTTGACCTCTGCAATGATGCTGTTGAGGTCCAGTTTTCGATTATTATCCATGGACAGAACCACAGAAGTGTCAGATACTTGCTGCTGCATCTGGGACAGTTCCTGCAATTCACACCAGCACTGGCTTTACATACTTTCCTTAGAGTATAACACTCCATTCTTATTTAACCCTTCTCTTTTGAGATCCCCCACCCACCCCAGAGACCTAAATGTTTTCAAGTGCCTGGCAATTCTGGTTGAAAACATGAGACATCTAGAAGAAGCCTTTTGCTATTGTCCACCAGTATAAACATGGGGACAGGCTCACCAATATTAGACTGTTTAGTCTAGCAGAGGAAGGCAGAAAGGCAGCTAAAAAAATTGTCCAGGCATGCAAAAAAGGCAAGAAATAGGAGTAGTCATGGTGCAAAGCATGGAGAGAACTCATTTAGAGAAGCATTCTGTGGTGAAGAGAACAGCTGGACCACTTACCGCTTCATAAAGACATTTCAAGAAGTTAATCTCATCTGCCAGAGCATCCACGTTTGCCTGAAGTTCGACCTTGTTCATATAGACTCCATCCACATCCTGCCGCAGAAATTGGAAGTGAGTCTTTCCGCCTGACACATTGCTGTTATCTAATACTGAATTGTGAACCCATTGGTATTGGTGCCAATCTGTTTCTGCATGGAGCTTACTTGCAGGGGTCCTGGTTTAGGCCTGGGACTCGCAAGTGATTTCAACATAAATACAAATCAGTGACGAAGTAAGGCACTCTCTGAACAAAGATGGGTCTTTGCATGGGGGAAAACACAGCAGTGTTTTGAACATGCAGATAAAGACAGAATTTACACATTTGGTTATTTCGCTCCAGGTAGCAGGAACACTAGCACCTAACATTTTGCTCATCCTCTGCTCCATTATAAGGTTATCCTGACGTCAGCTCTGTCTTCATGCTCCGCTTGTTCTAATTAGCGACAAGTTTAATTAAAATCTGCCCTCATGATTCCAAGTGCTTTGTGTTCCTCGTTTATGTTTATTCAGCCAAGCACTTTACCTTTTTTAGGAGCACAAAATCGTTCTCTGCAGCTGTCCTTCTGTTTATTTCCTCTTCATACCTGTTGATTATAAAATGAGGGAGACTGAATCTGTCTGCTTATTTTGGCTCTTGCTGCCACTGCTGGCAACCAGACACCGTTGGCCTCAGACTAATGAATGTGGCAAAAATAGACCTGCCGTGAGCAAGATTTATGGACAAGCACCAGCGCTTCACCTTTCCGGATGAGCCACTGACTCCTGCCATCTCAAATACCTTTTTGAAGACAGCATGCAAACAGGAATCTTAGAGCTCCTTAAACCTAGTCCTGGTGGCTCTGGCCACTCCAGCTACTTTCACTGGCCCTAGGGACCTTCAGGCCCCCAGCATAGGCCATCCTGAATATTTCAGACTGCTCAGTTTGGCAGGTAATTGCTGCAGAGCATGGAGTTGTGGAGATGATCTCCAAAACAAGGTCAATTTTCCACCTGCAGCCTCAGTAAAGCAAGGGACATGGCTGATCCTGATGAACCCTGGACCTACTTTCCTGCAATTTTGTCTATCAAATTACTTTTCATATCTCTTTCAGTGGAAAGATTTCTCTAGGCTGTTCTTGCTTTCCTGGCTGAACAAATTAGTCTAGTAATACCAGGAAAAGCATCTCTTTTTCTTTCATTTCTGCTTTCAAAAGAAAGCTCTACTCTTGAAATGATCCATGAGAAAGTTATAGTAGGATTTAGCAACTGATCTGAGTTAATTAGTTCATTAAATCATAATAACAGATTAAGTGGGAAAGATGAAAAGTAGATAATCCTGCTTTGGTGACAAGCATAACTCAGACAACAAATAATACAGATTGAGAAAAATCTTGAAAAAACCACTGCCTACTGTCAAAATTCACAACTGATGAAAACTTCACCAAAACTTGTCTTTTATATTTTCTAATCCTCAACACAAGTGAAACATTGAGAATTCTTATAAGTCTTTGAATTTTCTGACTGTTCAAAGTTTAGTTTCTATTTTTCAGCCCTTTCTATGCAAGGAAAGAGGAGCACCAGCAAAAGTTTCAAGTTTTGACCAGCTCCATATGCAGTTTTATACAGCTGGTGAAACAATCAGACTTCATAAGAAATCAGACAGAGCTTAGACACTGTTATAAATTAACTCAGACCGGAATTTAAGCCCACACAGCCTAAGTTTTGGAAAAATTCCCATGAGGTCCTCAGCACAGCTGAACCACCATGACTACACAGAGAACAACATACTTGCTCTTGAAATCCTCTACCAGATCTTGAAAGTTCTTCAGCTCTGCCTCCAGCTGGTGCTTCTCATTTGAGAGGCCATCCAGCTGCTTCCTCAACCCATTGACGTAGGCTTCAAAAAACTGGTCAAGGTTCTTGCTGTTAGGGCCTGTGCCATGGCCTTGTTCCTGCAGGAGTTTCCACTTGGTCTCCAGGACTTTATTCTGCTGTTCTAGGAGTCGGACCTAAATGATTGCAGGGGACAGACAGAAAAAGTCAAACTATTCCCCAAGAGCATCTTCCTACTGACATTTTTTCATGCTGCCTACATCTAGGAAGTTTAACCTTTCTGCTCTTCTCCTCTGGTGAGCAGTGAGTTCCTAACCTGCTTCAGGGTCCCACTGGATAATTGCGAAAAATTTATTCTCATAGCTCTAGACTGAGTGGGCAAAGGTGAGTTGCCTCTCTTCTCTATACTCACAGGGTCCAAGCTGGAGAAACATGCTGAAATTCATAGCTTTGGCATTCTCTCCTTCAAGATGCATTTGGACTACTAACAAGTTGAAAGAAAACACCCAGAAGGTCTTAAGTCCACAGACAGAGCCAATCAGCAGGGACTCCTGTGAGGATGTTCTGCATGTTGGTGCACAGTCCCCTGGTTTAGCACCAGCATCATGGTCTTAAGAACCAGGGATCCTATTCCTGGGTTTCTCTATAACCTTGGGAAAGTCACTTCTCCAGCTACCATCTGCCTCATCTCTGTCTACAGGCAGTCTTTAGGGCTGTCTGTGCAACACCTGACACTTTAGGGTCATCACAGCAACTGCAATTAACAAGCTATGAGAAGATCAAAATCTCCCCAAATTGCAGAGAACATCACCCCCTTCTCACCTTGTCAATGAAGGAGGCAAATTTGTTGTTGAGGGTCTTCATCTCCTCCTGCTCCTGTAATCGCACCTTCTGGATCTCAGGGTCAATTTCAAGGTTGAGTGGGGCCAGCAGGCTCTGATTGATGGTCACTTCCTTGATGCCGCCCGGCAGGCAAACAGGAAAGCCAGGACCTCCCCTCCCATCAAACCCCCCAACACCACAACCAAAGCCACCAAAGCCACCACCAAGGCCTCCGCCAAAACCGCCTCCTGCCCCACCACCATAACCACCACCAAATCTTCCCCCAGCACTACAGCCAAAGCCTCCTTGACTACCAGCCCCACCAAATCCCCCCAGAGAGGTACTTTTACTCCCTCCCAAGCTATAGAGGCTCCTGCTACCAAAGCCACCAGCATTCCCAGAAGATCCCCTACATCCTCCACGGGACACAGAGCTGAATGTGACTTTGCTTCCCCCTCCGAAGCAAGCAGAGCTGGAGCTGAATCCCTTGCTGAGACCACATGACTGGCGAGACATGATGAGTCCCCAACAGTAAGCCCGTTAAGAGAGGAGAGCTTAGCAGCGTTATGTCCAGAAGCAAGAGAAGGTAAGTCCTGTAAAAGCAATGCCCAAATTCTCCTTTTTATGTGCTCAGGGAGTTGGCTGGATGACAGGGGAGTGGAGAAAATGTCATTTTTTATTCTATTCATTGTTTTAGGTGTGCTTGGCATGATGCCCTCCCCTCTTTCCTTTGCCACTGTGATGACCTGCCTCAAAACACTCCCTGGAGAGCTAAATAAACAAAGCTATTGTTGGTATTGGAAACACATCTTCAAATCAAATTTCCTTTGCTAGAAACTGTCAACTCATCACATGCTTTTTGAGGTTCTTCTGGCAATGACAAAGCAATACAAACTCCATGACATTTCACACCCAAGGGAGACCCTTCTTTTATGCATATCACTCATTTTGAGCCTTGTGGCAGGTACTCATTTCACTGAATTCCAACAAAAAAAAAGTTGTTTCCCAGTCACACCCTCAGATGCACTCCAGTTCAACCTCCTGCTCAGAGAACATTTGACTTCGTTTGTCCAAAACTGTTTCACAACCGAGGGAGGGAGCCCAAACAGCATCGGTCCTTGGCTGGGTTATAAAATTATGTATTCTTTACTTTGAGATAATGCTAAGCTTTAGAATATTTTAAAAGGCATTCCAGAACACTCAGGAAAAGACACAGGAAGCAACCAGTATTGCGACTGGAAGGACACAAAGGGGTTTGCAGAGACCAAGGTATCTCAGTATTTCTCTGGCTTCACTCCCTTCACTGTACTTCATTAGGATTGAGGTGCTGTTACCAGTCCAGTAAGTTCTGCTCTGTCCTCAACTGCAGGTCCCAATCCCTGCATCATGCTAGTGCCTAGACTGGAAGTTCTTCAGATTTGCTACACTATTTCTGGGTTCCTCTTGTTGATCAAACACAGCCCGTTGGGGATCAAGCAGGGCAAAAAACCTGCCGGCTGTCCTGCAGATCTCCCGCCGCAGAGCCAGGACCACAGCCCAGCTCCAGCCTTTGCCTCCTGGACACACAAGTGGCTGCCTATGGAGAGGCTCGGCTGGTTCACCACTCTGAGGCTGCTGGGCGAGGTTAAAAAAAGAAATGAAAGAACAGGGCAATTGCCAAGGCAAATTCCTTCTTCCCCGCTGTGTCTCAAATCTCATCAATGAAGCAGGGATCTGCTTTCACCAGGATCTTCTTTTAATCCGTGGAAGAAAGGATTCTGTGGCTGCTGAAGCAGAAAAGGGAGGGGAGGCAGATGATTTCTAACTGAAATGTGGTTGAAAGTTCAGTTTTGACTGTGGGGAAAATAGAGGATTTTCAGAGCCAGGGCTGGGTTTTCAGGTTTCCCAGATTTTTCCCCTCGACACCCTTGATGGAAAAAAGCCAAATTTAAAATTTTGTTTCCAAACAGGAACGTTCAAAAGTCTCTTCTGCCAGAGAAGACTGCAGTTCAACCCTGTCCTTCCCCTCCTCCCAGGGGCTCCAGCCACGATCGCCCATGCCCAGCACGTGGCACTTCGCAAGGGTGTTGAGTTCAGCCACTTTCCTTCCTTCCACCGCCAAAGCCACCCTGACTCCTGCGCTTACCCATTGGTAAACTCATTGTTTAAAAAACAACTTAATTGCTTAACCACTTTTAATTTATATTTTAATTAGCAGAGGTATCTGAAGATGCCTTCAAACTGAGGATCCCAATTTATCCTGCCATAAAAAAAAATATACAAGACTTCCCCCAAAACCACAAGCTGCAACTGAAGCCATGACAATAAAAGCCAGCTTAATGCTGTGCACTCTATAATTATCTTTTATTGGAGACGCTTGTGGGAGAGGTTTGGGGGAACCAGTTTCAGCTCTGAGTTTATTCGCTCCTAGCTTTTTGTGCATACATGCAAATCTGAGTCCAGGTAGAGTTAAATCCCTCTTGCAGAGGAATCCAGGGGGTGAGACAGGAAATCACTCCAGGAAGGGAGGGCTATTTCCTCCTGAATCTCATCATGCATTCATTGAACTGCAAGCTTTTCAGCCTAAGGGAATTTGCATAGCAGGGAAAAGTCAGGGAACTTGTGCTCCTCTTCGGCAACAAGCATTTGCAAGTCTCAGCAGTGCAAACTCTCCTGGTCCCATCCAGAAATCCTTTTCCACAGCAGGGCCCCAGGATCCCCGGTTTCCCAGCTCACAAGGGGACCGGCAGGGTCACATCTCCCCGGTGCAAGGAGTGAAGCGTGCAGAAGGCAGCTTGAACTCTGCTCTCACCACTCAAAGGAGGCGGCAGCTGCCTCTTCCTGTCATTATGCAACCAGCAGATCTGCTAAGAAACCAAATGAACCTGTTTGAGCCCAGTTAGCCAACGCAGAGAGAGTAGCTGCCGGGAGTTCCCAGGGTGGCTCCACTATTAATTCCTGGCACACCATACTTATTCACTGCTGTTCGAGACAGTTGCCCAAGAACCTAATCGTTGGGCTCAGCAAAAACCAAGTGCCCTGATGGGCCCAAGACATGTCCTACCCCTTCACAAGGTCCCACCAGTGAAGGGTGGGATGGGAAAACGCAACCAGCACCACAGGGTTTCCCACCCAGGGCTCACTCCTAAGAGCTCAGGTAGAGCTCACCCTCTGCACTCACCTACAGCCGTCGGGGCAAAGGGCTGGTGAGACCAAAGGCTCCTTGCCACCCCCCTCCCACAGGAGCACGTGCTGCCGCGCAGGCTCCCACCATGCCAGGACAAAGTCATCGCAGTCGCAATGGCAAAGTCTTGGGACAAGAGTGCCAGGGTGGTACCGGCTGCGGAGCCGAGCTGCCTCCCAAACCCACAGGGTGGGGAGCGAAAATGAGCCCATGGGACAAGCTGGCCCCTCTTTAATTGCCTGCACATTCATTCCTCCTAGCTCCTCTCTCCTGCCTGCCTCACTGCAGGCAAAGGAGAGGTCGAATTCCAGAAACACCTCTCTCCTTACATGAGCAACCATTGCTGTAAAACTGATGTAGCACACAGCAGAGATTAGAGATTTCCAAAGGCAGGAGACATGAGTCTCCCTCTTAAGGGCCAACCCATAGCTGAGACTCCTTTCCTACGCAGAAATCAGGGCAAGATCTCTGGATCAAGTCACCGCCTGGCTTGAAGCCACAGAGCTTCATCACTGGGGACCTCGATCCGCCAAACAGGTCCAGCCGTCGGCTCCCATTGCTCTCCAGCAATGCCCTCGCACACAGGCGCCTTCAAAGGGATTTCGCCTCTGCCTAAAGACAGCGGGCATACTCTCCAAGTTATGCACACACGTAAGAGCTTTGTTAAGCCAGGCCTAAAGGGGAGGCTGCAAAGAAAATAGGCTCTTCCCATGGAAAGATATAAATAACCAATTAAAGACAATTTCTTCGCATCCTACACATAGCTCAGAGGTAAAACCTGATCCCAAGAGGTTTTGCTGCTCCAGTAACATGCAAAGCTATATTTCTTTAATGAGCTCCTGAGACTTGCTCCGGGCTCTGCAAGGCCGCAGCAGAAGCCTGGCATATTTACATCTGCAGACATGCAGCTTTAGCACCTCCAAAAACCCAGCTGTGGCTGCTCCAAGCCCAGAGCCCCACAGCAGTGGAGTTGCAGCAGCAGGGTTGGGACCTACTGCCTCCATCCGTGCAGATACCGGGGCAGGTGGCTCACATACAGCAACACACATGCAATGAGTCATCCCTCACTCGCTTTCAGATAGCAGCACCAGGGCAGCTGCCAAACAAGGGTCTTTCAGGTTTGAGAGAGGAGCAGGCACACTTAGGCCATTCATCTGCCCCCATGTAGAAATCTATGTTAGGAGAACCATGGCCTGGATGTGCTCCAAGTGCTGTGTGGTTGGACACCCCCAGTGCTTGGCTGAGTTGGTGCCTGAACAGGAATTGGGATTTTTTCACTGATGGTAGCTGATGGCACTCAGCATCTCCTGTTAGGACCTTTGCAGACCAGCCTTGGGATGCTGGAAGCAACAAGGTTTATACCAAGCAAACACCAGTTCATATTGGGTGAGGAGCATTTCCGATACAAGGAACCTTCTCGCAACCAAAAAAACCTGACACCAAAGGCAGAGTCGCTCCCATGGGCTGCCCGACACATCTGGGCGCTCCCCGGGCCTCAGCCCCAGCAATGCTCTGACTCGAGCGTGACTGCAAGGAGAACTCCATCCAAAGCAAAACATCCCTCACAGAGCAAGACTGGAGAGCCCAGATTTAGCAGGCTTCACCCCAAAGGTGCAACTAGACTGCATTCAATAAAGAAAAACCCCGTTTTGTCAAACAGTAAGAAGCAGCAGACTCACGGCTGCTAAACTCGCATTAACTCAACAGGCAAATTGCAGGGCTGGGGCCTGAGCTGGGAATCATAAAGCAGAAATAACAAGGTGGATCCCAAGAGAGATCAAAGACGCCTATTGCAGAAGGCTGATGGCACACCTAGTCCCGTCAGAGCTGCAATTGCATATAGCAAAGAGCCCTGGGCATTTGCCTGGGACTCTCTCAATGCAATAAATGATTTTGCTAACACATAGCTTACAGGCAACACCTTCTCCTGGGAATCGGTGGCCCTCTGTAAGCAATAATAATAATAGCAATAATTCTTATTATGATGTGATTAAATGCATTTGCTTGATGGAGCATTGGCACAGCCTTTGATTGCCACCTCTCCCGCTGTCCCCTACCCATTACCAGGAATTAAGATCTTGTCATTCTACACTCAAGCCTAATCCCTCTCCGGCCGTGCTCCGTGCAGCGTTGTCGTGGGATGCGCTGGATCTGGCTGCCCAGAGGGCAACGGGTGCACCCAGCAGAGGGTGATGGGGAAAAAGGACTTTTCCCACCCCAGGAAAAAGCCTATTCCCAGCCAGTCCTGCCTCTCGGGTTCCCTCTTGCTAAAGCAGAAGTGGAAACAAGCCTCAGTTCCCACAAAATTAAATATATATTTGCATATGTGTGTGTATATATATATACACACACACTTTCCCCAAAACAGCCACAAGGGGCACCAGCGTGGACTATTCAGCACATGAAAATGGGGTGCAGCCCTCGAGATGACCCACTCTCACCCTACCCCTGGGCCACAACACCCCCAGAAGTACAACCGCATCCTCCCACACCCAGCTCACCCAGGCAAAGGTCATGGGGAAATCACCGCCCAGACCCACCACCTGCTCGCCGTGGCCTCCTCGTGGCACCATGTGTTTTTGCGGAGTCCCAGGTCACCATGCTAAGCAATCCTGGACAAATCACCACTTCCACTCAAGGAAAGGGACTATCTGGGGCAGGATGCGGCTGCAGTGCAGCTGGGCTGGTGGCTCCTTCCAGGAAGGCAATTAAACCTGCAGCATTATTCAGCCCTGGATCCAACCCAGCCATAACCAGAGAAGCAGCATGAACAAGACCAGTCAGAAATGGCATCCTTGGGGGGAAAAATAATCATCTGGGAGGAGAATTGCCCCTGGAAAACGCGCTGGAGACCGGAGAGGTTCCTCCAAGCAGCAGATGCAGGAGCTTTTGCTGCAGCATCACTGAAACCAAACTCCCTTTGCTTGGTGCCTTCTCCAGCTGGGCAAACAGGGACACCAGTATATATGGGGCAATTTTAAAGCTGAAGGGGACATGCTAAACCCACTTAAGCAGGAAACTGCACATTTAAGCGGCTTCGTAACACTGCCCTGCAAGGTTGCAAGGCAGGGAGAAACCACATGAAACACTTCAGGAAGAGCCAGGCACGAGGGCTGTCACCATCACATGCCGGGCCCAGAAACCGGGCACCCCGTTGCCTTCCTGCAGGGCTGTGCCAGCCAACGCGCCAGAACTGCTGGAGAGGCATCTGGAAAAAGAGGTTTTTAGGTGCCCAGCCCTGAAAATCTGACAGTCACGGAGGAAAGAAAGGGATTTTGTCCTTATCTACCACTCCTTGGCTTGGTAGCTGGAGGAGGACTAACATTTTGGGGCTTGCTTGGGTGGAGGAGCAGATTTTCAAAGGTCTCCTTATATCTCATAATCCCCTGTTGTCCCTCAAACCAGGGCGTGAAAGTTAGACTTTTAAACTGAGGCTTTTGCATGAAGCAACCAGAGGGAAAGGAGCATTTTGGAAAAATGGGGCAAACCAGAAAGCATGTCCTGCTTTAGCAAGATCCAAGCCCAGGCCCCACAAAACCCGGAGGGCTCGGTTTGCATTTGGGAGCTTCTGCCAGCTCAATGGAGTTAAAGCAATCGGGATTTTGGACAGGATAACCTCCCGGTGTGAATCGGTATAGATCTGGGCTTGAACGCAGCCGCAGTGATTTACAACCTCACACGGAGGCAAATTGCTTCTCCGTACCCACGCAAAACCCAAAGCAACCCCATTAAAACCCCTACACGGGGGCAGCGGCTCTTGGAGCATGATCCATGGAAGAGCCCCGCGTTGCCTTTCCAGCACGTTCCTGATTATGCCCGTGACTGCATCTTTCTCCCACAACGCCAGCACCGATGCATCAGCACCGACTGGTTCCCACGGCCGCCCGGGGAGACGGGCAAACACCGCCGGCAACGGGGCGGTGGAGCAACTCGCCCACAAGTGAATCAGCGGGAAGGGAGCCGGTGGCAGGCAGGGACCTGCCGGCAACACCGCGGTCCCTATGAAGGGACGCCTGTCCCCATCGCTCATCCGGGAGGGCGTCCTGCCACCTTCACCAGCCTGGGGCCAGCGGAGGTTTTCGGCGCTTCTCAATGCCGCGCGGACGGGGGGCAGCAGCATCGCCTTCACCGCGTTATCGCCCATTGCTAGATTTGCCCTGGGATTAGCTGGGGGAAACTGCAAACTCCCCAGACCGGCTGGTTGCAGCTGAGCCGGGTGAGGGAAGAGCTTTGATGCGCCATAACTCCCGGGAGAAGTGCCGAGCCGGGAGGAAATTCTGTGCAGCCCCCGGACTCGGCACTGGGGCAAAAAAGGAAAAAAACACAGCCCCAGCAATTTTGCCCTGTGCCCTGCTTGCAGGGATGGAGCCAGGCTGCTTCTGGAGGGGATGAACCCAGATCCGTCCCTGGCCTGCCCAGGGACAGGATGGTGGGATAAACCCTGGCGCACGGCAATGCACACCCTGCATCACTGTCCCTGTGCTGTCCCCAGAGTCATCGATGTCTCCCCTCCTGCGCATCCCTCGAAAGCACCCCGGGGACATGGCCGATGTTGCAAAAACGTAAGCGATGGCTGCTGGAGGTGACAACGCATCTCCCACCCATGTTCCCCACGTCCCAGAGGAAGGCGCTTGCCTTTGCCTTGCAAAGAGGGAAAATCTCCCTCCCTGCTGCCCCAGGAATAGCACCCGCGGGGGCAGCTCCCACCCTGGGGATGGGGTTACGCAGAGCACGAGCTCCCTTCCTGCCCGTATTCACCCCAAAACAGGAGGAGGAACTGCCATCTGGGTCTGCCCTCTGCAAGACTGCCCAAGATGGGTCAAAATAGGCTAAAATAAGGACCGACTGCCCTGGCTGCCAAGTCACCTTGCTTTGCACTCTCTCTCCCAGATAAATCAGCTCCTGGGCAGCTCCATAAAGCAACAAGAGCCAAAACGCCCTGATGGGACCCAAAGGGCCCCAGAAAGCCCTTTGGGTTTGGTCCCCGGGGTGGTGCCACTGCAAACGCTGCGGGGAGGAAGACGGGAGCTAATAGTGCCGCTCTGCAGCCCACAGGGACGTCCCCGCATCCGTGCATCCATCCGCGCCTGCCATTCCCGGGATCCCAGGGACACGCAGCCAAGGAATGCAAATCCAGAGCACCCTCTAAGGGCAGAGGTGCGCACTGGAGCCAAGGCACCCAACGCAACCCCCATCAGCAGGGTGCAGCCCTCCCCAGGATTTCGCTCCCCTCCCCAGCTTTCCCAGCCCACGCTTCCCCTCGGATGCTCCCGGGGGGTCACCGGCTGGGCCCCCCTGCAAAGGCAGCTCCCTGCCCCAAAGCTGCTGCACCCGGGAAGCCTCAGCTCCATGAGAGGTCAGGAGAGGAGGCAGGGAGAGGGGAAGCTTTGGGGCGACCGGCGGGTGCTGCCGGGCTCGGGGCGAAAGGGCGCTCAGCGGCGGCCCGGAGGGGCCCGAAAGGCAGCGAGGGGTGTGCGTGCGAAAATATGAAGAGACAAGCTTTGGGCGGCTCCTGCCTCGGCACTAATTACAGGCGAAAACTCCCCGGCAAGCCGAGTCTTGCTGCTGGGCTCGTGCCCCAAACCACACCTGGGCCCCGGCAGCAAGCAGGGCTGGAGGAGCCCAGCGCCCCGGCCAAGGGGCCCCCCTTGCACACGCGTGTGTGTGTGCACAGCCACGGAGGAGGGAGCCAGCTCCAAGCCTGTGGCCAGCTGCCTCCTGCTGACCCCCCAGTCGGGGCTACGCGGGGTCGAGGAGGGAGGGAAGCAGCTCAAATTGCTGAAACGCCAAGGCCGGGTCCCGTGGGAGCACCCAGGTTTTGGATGCCCAAGCAGATAAAAAACCCACACGATCCCCCCCCCGGCTCTGCTAGTCTCCAAACAGCCACATCGGTTTGCAAGCGGGACCCCAGACACGCTTGTGCTTTCGGCAAGGAAACCCCAGGCACGGCGGTTTGGGGTGCAGGAGCTGAGTCCTGCTGCAGAGGGGCTCAGGGAGGCAGAAACGGGGGTGTTGGGAAGCCCAGGGAGGTGCAAAGCGCCATCACTTGCACCCAACCCAAACCCCCTGCTCAGCCCCAGGCACCCAAGATGCCCCAGGACGCCTGGGTCCTGGCCCCCGCCCCAAATCTGGGCTGGGAATGGCTCTGCCAGGCAAGGGATGGAGACACCCCAAAGGGAGCAGGACCCCCCCCAATCCCAAAGAGCCCGGGCTGCCGGGGCCCCTCCTGCCCGTGGGCCGCACGCGGAGCCCCAGCACGTCTGCGCCGGTGAGTCACGGGCTCCTCCCAGCCCATCACCCATGCAACGAGCTGAGTCAGGCATCAGCCTGCCCTGGCACTGCCAGGGCCCCGCACCATGGCACAGCTGGCTCTGGGGGCACACGGCCGCCCTGATTCACCGCCCCGAGCCCCCAGGGGTGGTTTTTAGGGTCAAATCCTGCCAAACAGGGACCGGAGCCCAAGGGAGCCTGAAGCCCAAGCTGCATCCCCACATCCGAGCCTCAGTTTCCCCAGCTGGGAGGCAGAAACCACCACTTGCTCCAGGCTCAGCCCAGGGTGATGCAGCTTTTTGGAGGCGGTGGATGATTTTGAGCCGCTGGGGATGCCAGGACCAAGCCCTCCATCCCGGCAAGACACCCAGCACCCCGGTTTGCTTAAAATACAGCCAGAAAACAACCAATGCATCCCAAACACAGGGCTCTTTGCTCCTGTTCGGGTTCTCCAGGGTCCCTTTTCCCAGCAAGGAGCAAAACCAGAAAAGCTTTAGCGCAGCGAGCCGGGATGCAGGGAGCAGGGCCAGCGTCGGAGCCGGGGCTCGGACCGGGGGCAGCACTTTTATTTGCCACCAGCCTGGCGAAAAAGGGAAGAGGTGGGAACGGCGGGTCCCAGCACAGCAGCAAAGGGGGTTTCGGCAGGAAGCAAGCGGGAAGTGCCACGATGCCGGGGCCACCGGCTCCCCCCCGGGCACAGGGTAACACTGAAACCTCTTATCGCGGCAGGCCCCAGGCGGCACCGCACCCTGCCCACACCAAAGCACTGCCTCCTTCCCAACGCCATCTGTGCCCGCCCCGGCGGGCGCCTGCTCTGCCAGGGCCTGTCCGGGTGCTGCCCGGCCATGCCTGTTGGAACCGGCTGTGCCAGCACCCACAGGCTCCTGCCACTCTGCAGGAGGCAGAGGAGGCTTTTTGGGGTGTCCCCCCCGGAAAGGGGGTTATTTGGGGCACGGGTGTCAGGACCAAGCTGGGGTTGTGCTTTTGGAGGGGTCGGAGGTTTTGCACCAACTCTCCAACCCCTGCAGCTTGCAAACCACCTCCCCAAGCCCTCGGAGCAAGCCCAGCAGCAATGCCAGGGCTCAGCCTCCAGCCCCTGCCTCAGTTTCCCCACTGTGGTGCAGGAAGGCACCAATTTGTGTCCATTGCTGAGATTTACAGCCCAAACCCATGGGGATCCCAGGACTCCGTCCCCCCCCATCCCCACCGCATGCATCTCTGGGGGCAAATCTGCCCTGGCTGCTGCCCCTAGCTCCCCACGGGGAGGCCAGGACATCCCCGAGCCTGGCAGCCCCACGCACACGCTCCTCCCTGTGGCCGACAGTGGGAGGCAGCCGGGATTAAATCACACCGTTCATTAAAAGCGATCGCACACCAGGGATCCCGCAGGCGGCAGCACTGCCCGGCCTCCGCGCGTCCCACCCAGGACCAGAGCATCCCCCGGGTCCAGCAGCATTGCTACGGGCAGCCAGCCCCCGCCTCAGTTTCCCCTGCAAGGCAGGCTGGCACCGCGTCGACTCCGTATCTCCAACGCCTCCGCTCGCCCCAGCCTCTTTGCCCCATGCAAACACCAGCCCTGGGCCCCAAAAGGGGATTTTAGAGGTTTGACCCTGCTGCTGCCCCACAGCTCTGTGCAAGCATCGTTTCACCCCCCGGCCCCAGCTGGCACCATGGGGCAGGACCCAGGCATCCTGGCTCCTTCCCTGCCCCCCACCCCAGCCAGATCCCCCCAGGGCCCCAAGGGGACCCAGGCATCCAGCACCTCCGGGATGATGGTCCCAGGAGCATCCCGCACCCAGAGGATGAGGATGGCCCTGCCCAAGGAAGGCAAGAGCTGTCACTCTGCCTTGTTCAGGGTGCGCAGCCCAGACGGAGCCAAGTGCACCGTTCCCGCTCCTCTGCCGCCCTCCAGCGTTGCCTGGCCGCTGGCAGGAGGCCTGGAGGGGTTTGGGAGCAGGGCACCAGCCCCCAGGGCCAGCACCAGCCCCCGCTGCAGCCAGGCCCCCAGCACAAACCTCCCCAGGGCGCCTGCTGCCCCACAGTACTCACAAAACCTCCCAAAAGCACCACCAAGCCCCCACCACCACCCCAAAAACAGGGTGACCCAGGTGGTCCCATCCCTCCAACAGCCTCTCTGCAGCTCTGGGGGGTGACAAGCAGCACCCAGCACATCCTGGGGGCAAAGCCGAGCCCTGAGCTGCTTCGTGCAGCCAAAAATCCCACCCCAGAGCAGGGGGCAGGTCTGTGCCAGGGCTTGATTCCTCCCCCCCAACATCTCAGCTGCACCCCAAGTATTTCCAACCCAATGCAAAACAGGGTAAAACCTGCAACCCACCACCCAGACCCCCATTTCGGACAGCCCCAACCAAGCAACGCCGGTACCGTGAGCCCCAAGGAGACACAGCAGGAGCTGGGAGCAGAGCCAGGACCCCAGAGCAGGGCTGAGGAGCCAGGAAAGGGGCTGGGGGGGGCAGCGGGGGCAGCTAAATACCCAGCCCGGGGCTCTCGCAGCTGCTCCCACTCAGCCCCGCGGGGTGAATGCGATGGGGCTCAGCTGGGCTCAGCCCTGGCCTCTGCCGCGGTACCCAGAGATGCTGGGGCCCCCCAGGCCGACCTGCGAGGCATCCGTGGGACGTGGCACCGCGGCTCTCGGGGAACCTCTGGTGGCCACCGAGGCTCCCAAATTCCTCTTTTATTTTGCACGAAACCCTAGGGTCCCCCCGGCCGGGCCGGCGGGGCGGAGGCCTCGAAGCCCGGCGGCGGCTGGTCTGGGGGCATCTTCGCTGCCCCACGGGGGTGGGGGGGGGACACGGGGCATCAGGGTCCCTGCGGCCGCCGGGATCCCGTCAATTAGCCGCAAGCGCTAATTGCAGCGGTGCTTTATGGTGCAGACGCCAGGTGTCACCTCCGTACCGGGAATCGCAGCTCGGAGCCGGGCCGGGAGGTTTCGCCTCGTCCCCCAGGTCCCGGCCCCCCTGCTCCCCTGCGTGGCCCCGGCCCAGGCCCTGGATTTGCAGCCCCTGCACTTAAAGGAAAGGACCCAGGAGTGCCGGAAGAGCCGAAGGCGCCAGGCCCAGGCGAGCCGGCGGCTAATCATTAACCGAAGGGCAAAGTCCCCAGGGGCTGGGCAGCCACAGTGTCCAGGGACTCCCGGGGTCTCCAGCCTCCGTTGCACCCTGCTTGCACACGTATCTCCACCACCGATGTCTCCAACGTCCCTGGTCAAATCCCCTGACATCGCGGGGACCCAAGTTGCAGCTCTCCGAGGGGCTCGGTGGGGGGAAATCCCGTTAAATATCACCCGCTGCTGCCATAGAGGGATTTTGCGACGCCGCTGGGAAAAGGGAGGTGCCGGTGGCAGAAATGGGTGCAAACGCGGCATCCTGGGCTGCGGGACGGTCCCCAGCATCCCCCCAGCCCTGCTCCCCCACCGGCACCTCGGCGGCTCCAGCCTTGGCCAACGCTCCTGCTGCCTGGGGACCCCGAAAGCGTTCCAGGCCCCGGAGGAGAGGAAGGGGAGAAAAGACCCACCCCAACCCTCCCCAGGGTGCAGCATCTTCATGCAACATGAGACTATTTTTAATGGGGAGATTGGACCAGAAAGGGACTCTGGCGGGGGATGAAGAGGCCAGGAGGAAAGGATGGGGGGGACGGGGTCTCAGGGGCCGGCCTCAGGGGGGATATCTGCGTCCCATCGCCAGCAGAAGGAGCCTGCCGGGACACCGGGGCTCTTCCCTGGCTCATCGCTCTCTGGGACAGGGGGTTTTGTTGCTGCGCTGTCTCCCGAGGACACACATTTCACCCGTCCGTCCAGCCATCCATCGTGCCACCCATCGTCCCCTCCTCCCTAGCTAAACCGGGACCTCGCCGGCTGAGCTGTCCCCATTTGGCAGAGCAGGAGTCACAGGTGCGGTGGCCCCATGGCTTTTCGGCAGCCAAAGGAAAAGGCTCCCACTATTTTCCTCCCTCGAAAGGCTCAGGCTCAACCCTCCTACTAGACACTAGAGAATCCCCAGGGGTGGTGGCGAGGCCGTACCCCCGGGGCCGGGGCTCACTGGCAGCTCCCCGACATGGGTGTTTCCACCACGGGAAGCGCTGCCGGCTCCCCCGGCCACGGCCGAGCCCGTCCCCAAGCTGGGAGCCCCAGGGCAGGTTCCCGGCGGGGACGGAGCTCGTGGTTTTAGGAAAATACGACAGAATTGACCCGGTTTGACTTAAAACTCCCAGCGATGCAGAAGGCAGGGGGTCAGTGCCCCTTCCCAGCGGGTCGTTGCCTTTTCTCGGTAAAACACCTGCCTGTGCCGCCTTTCCACCCCCCGGCTCTGCCCAACACGGGAGCTTTTCGCTAGCGGGAGCGTCTCCTCCTTGGCAGTGCCGGCAAGCTTCCCCAGCAGGGAAATAACCCGTGGGAGCAGCGCCGGTCCCAAATTCCCTCACCGAGATGATCCGGAAATAGCTGACGCCTCTAAAATCCATCCCAACTAACCCCAACGGGGTGTTTCGCAGCCCTTTTTGCCCTCGAGGCTCGACTCTCTTCTGGATTTTTTCATCCTGGTTTTCATTAGGGACCTTTTCTCCGGCCCCGGGGCTCAAGCCCCCGGCAGCGAACCCAGCCCGAGTCCCACCAGCCGCAGGCTCCGGCTTTGCCACAGCTTAATCCTCCATCCTGGCGGGGCCCGAGCGAGCACCGTTGCCCCCCGGGATGTTTCCCAAGCCGCCTGTGGTCCCCGCCGGCTCTTTGCAGGCAATGGGGGAAAATAGGAATTTTTAAATACTGGCTTGGATGGAAAAGCCCGTTTTGGCAGAATTCTTCTGCAACCCGCTTCGAACCAGCCCGGAAGCCCCCCCACACCCCATTTCGCCCCCCGCGGCGCGGCGCCCCCGGAGAAGAGGAGCACGGCGGACGCCCAACGGACGGAGCGGTTTATTGACCGCGGACACGGAGGCAGAGGAGGCGGCCGGCGGCGCCCCACACCGGGGAGGTCCGGGGGCCACGGCCAGAGCCGCCGGCGGGCGCTCAGTTGGGCAGCACGTCCGAGGACTCGGACACCAGCTTGCCGTCCCGCGTCTCGATCTTCTTGATGACGATGGCTCGCGACTTGGTGGCAGCCGAGCTCTCCAGGGCCGAGGGAGGCCCCGAGTAGCTGGTGCTGGAGAAGGAGCTGCCGAAGCTGCCGCTGAAGCTGCCGCCGTAGCCGCTGTCGAAGCCGCTGCGGAAGCCGCTGCTGAAGCCGCCGCTGTAGCCGCCTGCGAGAGGAGCAGCGGGGCCGGCACTGAGCACCCACCTCTGTCCCCCCCGAGCCCGGCGGCGCCAGCAGCACCGGGTGACAGGGGGAGCCCAGGTGTCCCCCCCGCCAGCCTTACCCGAGTAGCCCGTCGTCTTGGTCTGGATGCTCAGGTTCTGCATGCCGGACTCCAGCCTGCAGGGGCAAAGCGGCGACGGGGAGGTTAGAGGACATGACCAAGGCCGTGCGGCGAGGCGGTGGCAGAGGATGGTGAGGCGCCCGGGGCTCCTTGCTGCACGGGGGTTATATCCTCGGCTCTGTTCCCTGGATGCCACCCCTATCCCTGTTTTAGGGTCTGGGGGATGCTGCGTGCCCGATGCAGGCGGTCATCCCATCCCCAGACCAGCAACCCCCCCCAGTCCCTTGCTGCCAGCAGCACCCACGAGGTGACACCAGCATCACGGCCTGAGCCCCGGCACGATCCTTGGGGTCCCACCTGCTCTCCTCTCCCTCCAGCAGCTTCCTGTAGGTCGCGATCTCGATGTCCAGGGCCAGCTTGACGTTCATGAGCTCCTGGTACTCGCGGAGCTGCCGGGCCATGTCGGCTTTGGCCTTCTGCAGCGCCGCCTCCAGCTCGGCCAGCTTCCCCTTGGCGTCCTTGAGGGCCATCTCGCCCCGCTCCTCCGCCTCCGCGATGGCTGTCTCCAGGCTGGCCCGCTGCAAGGCGCCGCCGTGGGGGTTAATCCCCCTGCGAAAGGGGGTTTGGGGGGGGTATCCCCTGCCCCCGGGAGCTGCAAAACCCTCCCAGCGCCCAAGCAGGCTCCGAGGGGCATCACTGGACATGGCTCAGCTGGGAATCCCCCCCCCAGCACCCGTGCCCTGCTCGCACCGGAGCTCAAAGTGGGGATATAGGGATGCATCTCCGGGGAGGAGAGCAGGGACCTGTCTTTGCTCCCGTACAGGGGCTGCAAAAGGGGCTTGGACACGATCCAAGGTGGTCCGAGCCTGGGGATGCTCACGGGATGGAGGGGACGAGGTGGCGGAGGGAGGAGCGGGCGTCCTGCCGCACCGCCAGCGACGGGACCCCCCCAGCCCCATTCTGCACGCCGAGAGCCTCGCGGACCTGGTTCTTCAGCGCCTCGATCTCCGCCTGGATCCTCTGGATCATCCTGTTGAGCTCGTTGATCTCGGTGCGGGTGTTGCGCAGGTCATCGCCGTGCTTCCCCGCCGTCGTCTTCAGTTCCTCGTACTGCACGGACGGGGAAGGCAGGATGGAGCCGCGGAAGCCCGTTTCATCCGGCTCCGGCTGCCGGAACGAGCCCCGGCAGCCCAGCCGGCGCCACGGGGGCCACCGCGGGCCGGACTCGCAGCCGCTGTCGCTGCTCCGGACGGTTCAGTTTTAAGGCAGGGTATAATCAAGCGGGGCCGGGCTCTCCCACGCCTGGGAGCGGAGGGACCCGCCGGCCCCGGGGCAGGGAGGGGTTTGCAAAGCCGGGTTCAAGGGTGCAGGCTGCCGGGGCAGGAGGAAGGCGCCGGCGCTTCCATCGCCCGCCTTTGCGCTGCGTTTGCAAGGAGCTCGCCGAGGCCGGGCCATTCCCGAGGTTACGGCGGCCCGGTCCAGCCCGCGGCAGGATCATTCTTGCTTCCTTACCTTGATCTGGTACATGCTCTCGGCCTCTGCCCGGCTCCGGCTGGCGATCTCCTCGTACTGCGCCTTCACCTCCGCGATGATGCTGTCCAGGTCCAGGCTGCGGTTGTTGTCCATGGAGAGGACGACGGAGGTGTCGGAGATCTGCGACTGCAGCTCGCGGAGCTCCTGCGGCGGGACGGGGCACGGCTGAGCATGGGCAGCTCGCCGCACATGTGGGCCCAGCTCTGTGCCGCAGCGCCTTCGGACACCCCAGCCCCCGGCGGCCCCGTACCTCCTCGTACAGCTGCCGCAGGAAGTTGATCTCATCCGTCAAACTCTCCAGCCGGGACTCCAGCTCCACCTTGTTCATGTAGGCTTCGTCCACGTCCTGGGGGGGCGAGAGCGCGGAGCCCGTCAGCCCGCGGCTGCCGCCACCGTGGCCGGGCTCCGGCCGGCCCCCCGAGCCCACCGCCTCACCTTCTTGAGCAGCACGAACTCGTTCTCCTTCTCCGTGCGGTGGTTGATCTCCTCCTCGTACCTGTGGGGCAAGAGGGGGGGGTTGGCTGGTGGCCGCCGGCCCGTGGGAACCCCATGGGAACCTCATGGGAACCTCATGGGAACCTTGTGGGAACCCCGTGGGAACCCCGTGGGAACCCTGTGGGAACAGCAAAGCCACGCTGGTGGGGAAGGGGACAAGGATGGACAGATGGACACCACTGGCCCATCTCCAGCATCCATGGCCACCAGGGAAGCCCTTGGGGACAAGGAGTCACGCTGCACCCCAAAGCGGGTCAGGGGCCCCCGGACAGGCGGGAGGGGGGGGGCCCAACCATGGGATGTGCCCAAAGGGGCCAAGAGGTCCGCAAGGGGGTCAGGATGTCCCCAAGGTGGCCAGGAAATCCCTGATGGGGCAGGAAGCTCCCCAAGGGTGTCAGGACATCTCCGATGGGGCCAGAAGGTCCCTGATGGGACCAGGATGTGCGCAAAGGGGCCAAGAGGTCTGCAAGGGGGTCAGGATGTCCCCAAGGTGACTAGGACATCCCTGATGAGGTCAGGAGGTCCCCAAGGAGGTCAGGAGATCCCTGGTGGGGCCAGGACGTGCCCAAAGGAGCCAGGAAGGTGCCCGAAGGAGTTAAGGTGTTGAGCGGCGCGCCCTCACTTGCTCTTGAACTCCTCCACCAAGCCCTGCATGTTGCCCAGCTCGGCCTCAAGCCGCAGCTTCTCCTGGCCGAGGCCGTCGAGCTGCCGCCGCAGCGTGCCGATGTAGGCCTCGAAGAGGCCGCCGGCATGGCCCCGCGGGCTCCGCTGGCTCTGCAGCAGGTTCCACTTGGTCTCCAGCATCTTGTTCTGCTGCTCCAGGAAGCGGACCTGGCGGCGAGCGGCGGCTCAGCCCCGGCCGTCGTGTCCCCCCCCATCCCCCGTCCCCCGTCCCCTCCCCGTGCCACCCGCCGGGAGGATTCCCCTTGGGATCGCGCCCGGAAATCCGCCGCCAAGGGAGGAGAAGCCCAGGTTTCAGGGGGGGAACCTGCTAATTGAGGCTCTCATTAATTATTTCCTCCGGCGGCGGCTTGTCCGGGGGGGAGACGGGGGACCCCTGCAGGGACCGCGCTCGCCCGCCACCGCCGGATCCTGTTCCACCACCGCTCCCTGCCCACAGGCTCTGCTGCCACCTCCTCCGCGGCGCCGGGGGGGGGGGGGCAGCATGTCCCCAAGGCCATCTGGATGTCACCAAGAGGGGCAGGACCTCCTCACGGGAGCTGAAATGTGCCCAAAGGGGGCGGGATGCCCCCAAGGTGGGGGGCACGATGTCCCCGAGGGGGGCAGGATGTCCCTGATGGGACCAGGATGTGCCCAAAGGGGCCACAATGTCCCCAAGGGGGTTGGGACATCCCCAAGATGACCAAGACATCCCTGATGGGGCCAGAAGCTCCCCAAGGGTGTCAGGACATCTCCGATGGGACCAGGAGGTCCCTGATGGGGTCAGGATGTGCCCAAAGGGGCCAAGAGGTCCGCAAGAGGGTCAGGATGTCCCCAAGATGGCCAGGACATCCCTGACAGGGCCAGGAGGTCCCCAAGGAGGTCAGGACATCTCTGGTGGGGCCAGGAGGTCCCTGGTGGGACCAGGATGTGCCCAAAGAGTCCAGCAGATCCCCAAGGGAGTTAAGATGTCCCCAAGGGGGCCAGGAGGTCCCTGAGGGGATCAGATGTCCCCAAGGGGGCCAAGGATGTCCCCAGAGGGCCCAGGCATCCCCCTTTCCCAGGACGGTGACCAGTAAATCCGTGCATCCCTCCATGTCCCCCTTCCCCATCGGGCTTCGCCCATCTCCCAGCCCGCCACAGGAGCAGGTTTGGGCTGAGCAGAGGCAGAAAAGGGACCGAACTCTGCAAAACACCTCTGAGAGCTTTGCAAGGAAAGAAGCTCCGGGCCAGGGGGGTTTCTCCGCCGGGGACTGGCCCCCTCGGGCTTGGCACAGGGCCGGCGGCGAGGAGGAGGTGGCCAGGTACCACCCCACAGCGCGGCGCCGGGACGAGGCGGCTCTCACCGCCCCCAGCCGTGCCTGGCCTCACCTTGTCGATGAAGGTGGCGAACTTGTTGTTGAGCGTCTTGATCTGCTCCTTCTCCTCCTTGCGCACCCGCTGGATGTTGGGGTCGATCTCCAGGTTGAGGGGCGTCAGCAGGCTCTGGTTGACGCTCACGGCCGTGATGGAGCCCCCCATGCTGGGCACCGCGGCCGGACCCCGGTACAGACCTGCTCCGTAGCGGCTGCCACCGTAGGCGCCAAAGACTGAGGCCGTGCTCATCCTTACGCTGGGGCTGGGGGTGTAGGAGTGGGAGCTGAAGGAGCGCCCGGACACGATCGGGGTGCTTCTCATGGTCTTCCTGGTGACGGTGACAGACATGGTGGAGGCAGGAGACGGGGAGGACGGACAGGAGGGCTGCAAGACGGACAGGAGCGTTGCAAGACGAGCAAGAAGGTTGCAAGACAGGCAAGAAGGTTGCAGAAGAGGGTGGAGGGTTGCAAGAGGGGCAGGAGGAGGGACAGGACAGGCCGGAGGACAGACAGGACGGGCCGGATGAGCAGGCAGGAGCCCCACAGATCCAGGGCGGGGTTGGGCTCCGGGTTTATATCCCGGGAGCTGGGGGGAGGAGAGCAGGAAGGGAGGGCCGAGCCCGAGCCCAGGAACATAGCACCTGCATCTCTTTAACCCCTTCGGAGCGGCCTGGATCCACCAAGGATCCATCGGGATCCGCAACGCCCGGCCCTGGCCCCTCTTGGCCGGCGTTTTGGGGGCTTGTGGAGGCACCAGGTTTTCCCCGGGGGAGCAGAGGGGCGGACGGCACCAGGCACCCGGATCCTCACCTGGGCCCGACGGGCCGCGCGCTCACCCGGAAATTAGGCTGCCGATGCCTCCCTCTTCCCATCCCCATCCAGCACCGCGGGCTGGCAAAATGTGCGGCATGTTTAGACAACAGAGAGGGGAAAGGCAGGGTGTTCCCTGAGCAGCTGGGCCAAGGAGGCCAAATTCCCCCTCGTTTTCTCTCTCCGGGCGATGTGGATTCTCCAGTGTCTAATAAGGGCTGTGCTCACGCAGGGTTTTCCATCTGGCCGGACGTTAGAGGTGGCTCCCCGTTGCCACCGGGCCCAAAAGTGCAGGGACTCGCCGCCCCGGAGACTGTTTCCCTCTGCCGTGTTTGCCTGAGATTGGGCAAGAGCTTCGAAAGCGGCTGGGGAAAATTGCACGAGGCCGATCTCCAAAGGAAACGGGGCTGCCGCGGTGCCAGCTCCTCCCGGCAAAGTCCGGAGAAGCGCACAGCCCCGGCACCGCGCTCTCGCCCTGCGCCCAAGCATCCCGCAGGGATCCTTCCCTGGTGCCGGTGCTCGTGGGGCCGCAGGATGAGGCCACCTGCATCCCGTGCGGAGAGCGCAAAGTCCAGCACTCAGGTGCGCTCCGGCTGCTTCCCGAGTGGCTTTTCAGCTCTCTCGGCAGGTGCTGGGAGCCGAGGTGCGGTCGGGAGCGCTAACGAGGGAGGCTCGTCAGGACCGGACTTGCCCCGCGCGGGGAGTGGCGGGCGCCGGGCCGAGACAGCACGCGAGGCGCTCGGCACCTGCAGGCAGGGATTTGTGGGTTTTGCACTTTCTTTTTTTTTGGTCGGTTTCCTCGAAGCAGCAGCGGTGCCGGCTCCGGGTCACCGCCGGGGACGGGGCAGGGACAGGGCAGAGCCGGGGAGTCCAGCCAGGTCTCTGGCTGATACCAGATGAAACTCATCCATCCATCTGCTCCTCTGCTTCCTCTGCCTATGTGGGTCCATCCATCCATCCATCTCTGGCCAGACCCATCCCTCCAGGTACCCTCCTAGGTAGCCATCCATCTGTCCATCCATCCCTCCATCCCTTGCCAGACCCAGCCATCAACCCATCCTTCTAGATATCCATCCATCCATCCATCCATCCATCTCTGGCCAGACACAGCCATCCACGTACCCTCCTAGATAGACATCCATCTGTCCATCCGTCCATCCATT
This sequence comes from Apteryx rowi, assembly GCF_003343035.1. Taxonomy (NCBI): domain Eukaryota; kingdom Metazoa; phylum Chordata; class Aves; order Apterygiformes; family Apterygidae; genus Apteryx; species Apteryx rowi. The sequence goes on from NW_020447548.1 coordinate 33,280, forward strand.
CCCAGCCAGATCCAGGCATCCACCTATCCTTCTGGATATCTGTCCACCCGTCCATCCATCCATCCTTGGCCAAACCTAGCTATCCACCCAACCTTCTAGATAATCCATCCATCCACCTGTCCATCCGTCCACCCATCCATCCATCCATCCATCCCTGGCCAAACCCAGCCAACCACTCTTCCTTCTAGATATCCACCCATCCCTCTGTCCATCCATCCCTGCACAGATCCATCCACCCATCCCTTCATCCACACACTCATCCCTGGACAGACCCACCTTTATGGACTTATCCGTGCCTCCCTCCTCTGTAGCCTTGTCCCCCAGTCCATCCCTCTGTCCCTGCACAGCCACATCCACCCGTCATCCCTCCATCCGCCCTCCATCATCCCTCCATCCGCCCTCTGTGCCAAGACGGCCCCGTGTGCCGCCCGGCTCAGCTCACTGCTGATCCCTGCCCGTCGCCCCGGGGCAGGGGGGCAGAAAGGGGTCGATCCTGCCAGCAGGGGGGCAAAAAAATCGGAGGGGGGAAGACGCACATTTCGCCACCCCCTCGTGCTCCTCGGGAGCCGAAAGCGGCCCCAGCGCGGTGCGGGGAGCTGCCTCCCGCCGGGAGCCTCTCCCGCCCGCCCAGCCTCTCTTATCGCGAAGGAATTTGCAATCCAGGCAAATACTTTGCTCCCCACCGAGATACCGCTGGCAGGGAGGGAGTGGGGCCCTGGGCGCGCGCCAGCGCCCGGCACGGGGCGCGCGGGACCCCCGCCCGGCCCCCCAGGGCCGCTCTGCACAACCCGAGGAGGCGGTGGGGACGTCGCAGCCGCCCCCGTTACAGCCGCCCTCCCGCCGCTGGGGAAACTGAGGCACGGCGGGGAGGGGGGGACAGTGCCGAGCGCCCGGGGGGGACACCTGCGGGCTTGCAACCGGGGAGCGAAGCGACATCTCCAGGCTCTCAGCCCCCCCCGGATCCCTCGAGTCCGGGCAGCCGGACACCTGGGTCCTTCCCAGCCCGGAGCGGTGGCCAAGCGCCCCGGTCCCCACCGAGCGTCGCAGCATCGTGGCCCTGCGCCAGGAGCCGCCCGGCCGTAAATCCCCAACCCGCCTGTCCCCTCCCGTCGGCTGGGCTCCGCTCCACCCCGGTTGCCCGAGCGACGACCGATTTTTCCCCGTCACCCGAGCCGCGGCCGAGGGACGGAGCTGGCCGAGCCGGGGTCCCGCCAACCCGCCCCGGACCCCGGCGCCTGCCCACAGCGCCCACCCCGAAGCCCCCCGAGCCCCCCGTTGCCCCTCGGCGGCTCTTCCCCAAGGGATGGGGAGACGGGAGAGGGGGATTGGGGCAAGGACCCGGCTTGGGCCGTATCCAGCCGCCTGCCTGAGCCTTTGTTTGCCGTGGGTTGGGCTCGGCGGTTTCGGAGGCAGGTGCCGGGCACGGCAGGGCCACGGGGAAGGCGCTCATGGGCTGGCGCCCGCCCAGCCTTGGCTCGGTGCCACCGGCTCTCCCAGTGCCGAGCGCGGCTGCCGGAGAAGGGTGCCGGGGCCCTGGAGCAATGCACCCCCTTCCTCGCGGCCGGCTCGGCCCCGTGGGTGGTGCAAGGGTGAAATGCAGCCCCGTGGGTGGTGCAAAGGTGAAATGCAGCCTCGTGGGTGCTGCAAGGGTGAAATGCAGCCCCGTGGGTGGTGCAAAGGTGAAATGCAGCCTCGTGGGTGCTGCAAGGGTGAAATGCAGCTCTGTGGGTGGTGCAAGGGTGAAATGCAGCCCCGTGGGTGGTGCAAGGGTGAAATGCAGCTCTGTGGGTGCTGCAAGGGTGAAATGCAGCTTCGTGGGTGGTGCAAGGGTGAAATGCAGCCCCGTGGCAGTGCAAAGGAAAGGAAATCTGTGGGGCTGAACGCAGTTTGGGTGGCACCCAAGGGTGGCACCCTCCCTGCTGCACATCACCCTAGGGGGACAGAGGACCTGTGCTGGGGGTCGGCAGTGAGGGCCTGAGCCACAGCAGCTGAATCCCAACCAGAGCTGGAAAATTGGGGTTTTCCCATTATGTCAGGGCTGGCACAGGGCGATTGGGGCCAGCGTGAAGGAATCAGGGCCGGGCCAGCGGGATCGGGGATGGCACCGAGGGATCAGGGATATCACCAAGGGATCGGGGATGGCACAAGGGATCGGGAGCTTTTCAGGTGGACCCAAAAGGCCAAGGAGGCTCCTTGCACGTGGGACCAAGCCCCCAAAAGTGACTCTCGCAGGGGGCAGGTGGCGGGAGACGCCGTCCGGATCCCGGCGGGCGGAGGTGCTTCGCCGGCTCCCGCCGCGCTGCCTTTCCCGCGCCCCACCACAACGCTGTTTTCAATCTAAACGGCGGGCTGTTTTCAGAAGCGAGCTTTTGCACCTCTTCCCAACAGGAGGGAGGGGAAATTCCCGCAGCGGTGGAGATGGTACCGGCTACGGCTTCATCGCTCAGGAATGCAGCGGGACCTCGGGGCCGCCGTGCTTTAACCCTTGGGGAGCCGGACAGCCCCGGCCGGCCCCCATGACATGGCAGAGGCCGGGGGCACCGGACCCCCGGTGCAGTCTCAGGGTCGCATCCAGCAGCCATCCCAGGATGGGGAGCCCCTGGCATCTGCTCTGGCCCCTGCAAACAGCCAGAGATCGGGGCTGGGGCGCGGGGAGGCCGCGGCAGGGTCTTATCAGTGGCAGGGCTTTAATCTCCGGCTTATGGCCCTGCTGGGAGCCCTGGTGGCCTTCGGGAGCCGGGGGGGGGGGGACGTGCCGGGGGTCAGGGCTGTGTCTGTTTGCAGATCCTCAATCAGCCCACGTCGCGCAGGGAGGAATGTGCCCGATAAGGTGGCCAGGGTGGTGCAACGCCCCGGAGAGGAGCCGAGAGGCGGAAAGGCTTGGCCAGCCCCCCGGCGCCATTGGAGCAGCCCCCCAGCCCGGCCGAGCGGCATCACCCTGCCGCAGTGCCGACAGGGTGCCGAGGCCGGCGAGGGGGCGTCAGGGCAGCCCTGGGGTCGGATACTGCTGGGACCCTGGGGCTGGTCGGCATTGGGATCCCAGAGTTGGATGCTGCTGGAACCCTGGGGTCAAACACCTCTTGGACTCCGAGGTCAGCCAGCACCCGGATCCCAGGATTAGACACTGCTGGGCCCCTGGGGCTGGCCAGCACTGGGATCCCAGGATTAGACACTGCTGGGACCCCAGGGTTGCCCAGCTCCTGGATCCCAGGATCAGATACTGCTGGGATCCCAGGGTCACTCAGCATACAGATCCCAGGATTAGACACTGCTGGGACCCCAGGGTTGCCCAGCTCCTGGATCCCAGGATCAGATACTGCTGGGACCCCAGGGTCTGCCAGCACCAGGATCCCAGGGCTGGGTACTGCCGGGACCCCAGGATCAGACACTGCTGGGACCCTGGGATCAGCCAGCACCAGGACCCCAGAGCACCACCAAGAGCCCGGTCAGACACGGCCGGGAGCACCGGGTCGGACACAGCCGGGAGCGCGGCCCTGCGTTCCAGCCGAGCCCCCTCTCCTCCCGCCCGGAGCGGAGGCTCCGCCGGCGCATTCAAATCACAATCCAATGGCGCAGGCTGGGCAGAGAAACAAACCCGTCAGCCCGGTGCAGCGTAATCCTGCCGGCGGGGAGGAACGGAGAGGGAAACCGGCTCAGGCAAAGCAGGTGTCAGGCAGGGCAGGGCCGGGGAGAAAGAAAGAAAGGGAGAGAAAGAAAGAAAGAAAGAAAGAAAGAAAGAAAGAAAGAAAGAAAGAAAGAAAGAAAGAAGAAAGGATGAGGTTGGAGGCGGCTGGCCGGGAGCTCCTGGCCCATGCACCCTCGGAGAGATCTGTAGGGAAAAAGCTTACAGGGATAAAATTTCTAGGGATAAAATGATGCATTTTGCTGGGATTGCAGCTCCCGGCAGGGGAGGCGGGGGGCTGGCACCCCGCACCATCCATCGCCCCGCGATCGGCACCGCAGGTCCGCCCTGCGCTGGCTGCCGCTTGCAGCCGGTCCCCGCCGGCGGCAGCCTCGGCGCGGGGTGCGGCACGGCCTCGGCACACGGGAAGGGCCGAGGCTGCTGCCGCGGGGGGCCGCGGGCAGGGCCGGGAACGGCCTCGCACCCAAGCGGGCCGTGACTCACCCGTTTACGGCCCGGCCAGAGCAAACACAGCACGCGCACTGCGGAAATGCATCACCCCAGGGATATTTTGGGAGTGCTTCGGTGGAAATTCGGCAACGAGTTCACGAGAAACCCGCTCCACCCTTGCACATTCCCCAGACGGGCTCCTTCGCTGCCGAGCCCATGCATTCCCCCGGAATGTGTGCATGCACCTCCTCATGTGCTAAAGTGCACGTTGGTGCAAAAGTGCATGTTCCTGCAAAGGGGCATTTTCGTGCAAAGGTGCATTTTCGTGCAACGGTGAGTGTTTCCACAAAGGTGCCTATCCATGCAAAAAGTGTGTACTTAGGCAAAGGTGGGTGCTTGCACAAAGGTGCGTGTTCCTGCAAAGACATGTTGGCCTGCCTGGAGCGGGGGGATACCGGTTCCCATTGGTGGGACCCCCAGGATGCCCCAGAGCCTGGAAAAGCCTTTGCCCCCCTCTTCGCCCCCAAGGAGCGGGACGTGGCGACGTGTCCTGCAACATGCCCCACGTCCGGGGTGGGCCGGAGCCTGGGGGCTGCCGCTGCCAGGACACACAAGCATCTCCGTGCACGTCTGCCCATCCCCACAGAGCAAACAAGTCTGATGCTCCCGCAGATAAAAGCTGGAATGTGCCGCCCGGCGATGCTGCGGCCGCCGGAGCCACCATAAATCACCCCAAAGCCAGATAAGGGCCAGGCCAGGCGTCTCTGGGGGGCTGGGGGTGGCCGCGGCGGGGGAGCCAGGCACGGAGAGCAGGGGGCCCACGCGGAGCAGGCATGTCCCCCCCACCCCCAGCCCCCTGCCGCCGTGCCCTCCGCTCCTCCGGCTCGGAGCCAGGGGGGAATCGTGCCTCGCTGCGGGCTGGGACGTCCCCGGGGTCCCCCTGGGTGCAGAGTCCCGCGCTGAGATTGCAGCTCGGGGCGGGAGGGTGGATGCCATCGCCCGGACGCCTGGGTGCTCCCCCACCTGCCGGGGGGGGGGTTGGGGGGGAAGGAAGGGGACAGGCAGGATTCCTGGAGCCGGTTCGGCAGGGCGATCCCCCTCCCAGCACGCCTTCCCCCGTGCCGAAAGCGCCCCCAGGACCGTCCCGGCGAGGGCACCCGCGTGCCCCCCCCCCCCAAACCCGGTTCCGGCATCCCTGCAGCCCTCCCAGCTCCGGCTGTGAAGCCCCCCAGCTCCTGGGGGTGAAGCGTGGGGGGTCCCCGCCGCCCCCCAGGGTGGGGGTCTCCCGTGGGTGGGTGGGGGCCGGCCACAGCGGAAGGGCAACGCAGGGCCGGTGTGCGCTGGCGGGGAGACCCGGCGGCGCGGGGCTGCTCGGACCCCAGGGTCCCCAAATGCGTGGGGCTGAGCCACCCCAGCCCCCTGCCCCGGACCCCCATGGGCGTGTGGGGCTGAGCCACCCAGGACCCCCATGGGCATGTGGGGCTGAGCCACCCAGGACCCCCATGGGCGTGTGGGGCTGAGCCACCCAGGACCCCCATGGGCGTGTGGGGCTGAGCCACCCAGGACCCCCATGGGCGTGTGGGGCTGAGCCACCCCAGGACCCCCATGGGCATGTGGGGTTGAGCCACCCCAGGACCCCCATGGGCGTGTGGGGCTGAGCCACCCCAGGACCCCCATGGACTTATGGGGCTGAGCCGCTCTTGGGCCCCATGGATTCATGGGGCTGAGCTACCCTAAGACCCCGTGGCCATATGGGGCTGAGCCACTCCAGCCCCCCATGGATGTATGGGCTGAGCCGCCCCATCCCTGTGCCCGGGGCCCCCGGGGCGAGCGAGGCCCCTCGGCACCGAACAAAAGCCGCAGGCTGGATCCGGCCCCACCTTCCCGGGTGCGGAGAGGGCCCTGGCCCGGAGGTGGGGCCGCCCGGGCGCCCTCCCCGCCTCTCCCCGCTCCCGGCTATAAATCCTGCCCGCAGCCCGCCCGCGGTGTCCGTCCCCTGCGGCTCCATCATTCCCGCGCTCCTCCGCTCCCGCCGGCACCATGAGTTTCTCCCGGAGCACCGTCTACTCCAGCAGCTACCGGCCCGTCAGCAGCCAGAGCATCGTCAGCACCCGCAGGTTCCCACCCCTGAGCAGCGCGGCCAGCGTCTATGCCGGCGCCGGTGGCTCGGGCTCCAGGATCTCCATCTCCAGGACCAGCAGCCTGGGGAGCTCTGGAGGCATCTATGGAGCCAGGATAGGTGGCTATGGAGCCGGGATAGGTGGCTACGGAGCCGGGATGAGCAGCAGCCTGCTGCTCTCGGGCTCCGGCGTGGTGCAGAACGAGAAGGAGACCATGCAGGACCTCAACGACCGCCTGGCCACCTACCTGGACAAGGTGCGGAGCCTGGAGCAGGAGAACCACAAGCTGGAGATCCAGATCCGTGACTTCATGCAGAAGAAGGGCCCCAGCTCCCACGACTGGAGCCACTACTGGGAGGTCATCGAGGACCTGCGCAGCAAGGTGAAGCCCTGCTCAACGCCCGCCGGCTCCTCCGGCAGGCCCATGGTCCCATGCACGGGGTGGGGGCCCAATGTGGGGTGTTTAACGGTTGGTGCCCCAAAACCGCAGGGGCACGTGGGCACGGCCGCCGTTGGCCCTTCCCAGCCGGCGTTAGGCATTAACCCAAGCGGCAGCGTGGCAGAGAGATCTTTGCACCGTGCGGGGCCTGGCCACGGGAAGGGAGCATTTTCCCCGGGAGCCTGTGCCGAGGCGGGTTCAGGCCGTGCTCGGAGCTGGATGTAGCCGGGGCAGTTTGCACCGTGAGCAGGCGAAGGGACATGCCCAAGGCCATGGGGCAAGTCAGTGTCGGAGCTCACCGTAACCTGGTGTTTAGCCGCCCAGAACACTTGTGCATGGGGGGTTTAAGACACCCTTCGTTAGGTAAATGAGCCCCACACGCCAGCTCTGATCCTCCTCCGATGCCGGACGCAGGTGTCCCCCGATACCGTCCCCTGTGTCCTTGGGTAGCCCCGTGTTTTAGACTACGTTTGACCTATCCCGCTGGCTCAAGGTCATTCGGGAAAAGCTAAGCCCGCCCGGACACCTGGGCTCCCTCGGGACTAAGCATACGTCTGTCCCACCCTAGAGGGCCCAGGTGTCCCGGCTCCCCCCTCCCACCCAACAGAGCCCCAGGGTTTATCACCGCTTTTCCGGGGTGAGGTGCTGCAAATCCGGCAAATCCGGCGGGCGCCGTGTGCCGTCCCCCCCCAACCCCCCCGTGCCGCTGCTGTGGGAACTGCACCTGCCCAGGGTGACGTGGCTGGCGGGCGCCCAGCAGCGCCGCGGCGGCCCGGCCATGCCGTGCCGGGGGGGTCCCCGCCGCCCCGCGGCCCCTAACCCTCCCTCCCCGGCAGATCTTCGACGCCACGGTGGATAACGCCCGCACCGTGCTGCAGATCGACAACGCTCGCCTGGCCGCCGATGACTTCAGGGTCAAGTGAGAGCACGGGGACAGGGATGGGCACGGGGACAGGGACAGGGATGGGACAGGGACAAGGATGGGACGGGGACAGGGACAGGGATGGGAACTGGGACAGGGATGGGGCTGGGCAGAAGAATGGAGATGAGGATGGGATGGGGATGGAGATCAGGATGGGATGGGGACAAGGACAGGGATAGGGATGGCAATGGGGACGGGGATGGGAATTAGAACAGAGATGGGAATGGTGACGGTGATGGGGACAGGATGGGGACATGGATAAGGACAGACACGGGGATGGGGATGGAGATGGGTTGGGGACAGGGACAAGGATGAGGACAGCAGCAGGCTGGACGGGGACACCGCGCGGGCGCCCACTCACCGCCTTGCCCCCCAGGTACGAGGCCGAGCTGGCCATCCGCCTCTCGGTGGAGAACGACATCATGGGGCTCCGCAAGGTCATCGACGACACCAACATGGCCCGGCTGCAGCTGGAGGGCGAGATCGAGTCCCTCAAGGAGGAGCTCATCTTCATGAAGAAGAACCACGACGACGTACGTGGGGGGCCGGGGCGGGCGCCGGGGCAGGGAGCTGTGGCTTGGTGGGGACCCGGCCCTCATGTCACCTGCTCTCTGTCCCCCAGGAGGTGAAGAGCCTGCAGGCGCAGATCGCCAACTCAGTCCTCACAGTGGAGGTGGACGCACCCAAGAGCCAGGACCTGGGCAAGATCATGGCGGAGATCCGGGCGCAGTACGATGCACTGGCCCAGAAGAACCTGGAGGACCTGGAAAAGCAATGGGGCCAGCAGGTGGGTCCGGCGCCCCACCGTTCCCCCCCAAATCTGCCCTCGGGGATGTTCCTTGGGGGTCTTGGCCTGGTGGAGGGGACATCAGCCCAAGGTGGGGGACAGTCCCCAGTTCAGTAGGGGGATGTTCACCTGGGGGGTCCTGAGCCAATGGGGGGACCCCAATCTGAGGGGGCATTCACCTGGGAGACCCCAATCTGACATAGGGATGTTCCCCGTTGGGGCCCGACGCCGTGAGGGCACCTTCCCCAAGGGGGTCCTGGTCCAGCATCGGAGACAATCCCGGGGGGACGCCTCTCCCACGGGGGGACCCCAATCCCCTGAGGCTGGACTCTGCCTCGGGGGGTGTCCGTGACCCCTCGAGCCGTGTCCCCCCCCCCCCACTCAGATCACCGAGAGCACCATCGAGATCACGCAGAGCAGCAAGGAAGTGGACACGGCCCACAGCACCGCGGTCGAACTCCGCCGCACTGTCCAGACCCTGGAGATCGACCTGGAGTCCCTCCGCAACCAGGTAGGCAGCAGCAGCAGCCCCCCGAAACCACCCCTCCAGGCCCTACGGGGCCGCGCAAGCCACCATCTACAGCCGCGGAGGTGAGCTCCAGCAACGTGGCAGTGAGAAAAACCCCAGTGGGGCTTTGCCATCCCCAAAAGAGGGGCAGAAACTGCAAAAACGGGTCCCCGTTGCGTGAGAAACGGCACCCGCAGGGGAGTCTCCGGCACTCACCCGCCCCCGGGGGTCTCCTTGCAGAGAGGCGGCTTGGAGGCCAGCCTGCTGGAGGTGGAGAACCGCTACGCCATGCAGATGGAGCAGCTCAACGGGCTCATCCTGCGGGTCGAGGCGGAGCTGACGCAGGTGCGGGGCGAGCTGCAGCGCCAGGCCGAGGAGTACCAGGCGCTGCTCAACATCAAGGACAAGCTGGAGGCGGAAATCGCGACCTACCGGAAGCTGATCGAGGGTGGAGAGGAGTTCAGGTACCGGCGAGCGGGACCCAGCAGGATTTAGCCCCGAAAGCTGGGATGGGGCTGGGCAGCTCTCAGCATGTCCATGACGCTCCAGCTCCATCATCGCTTGGATCTGGACTTCCTCAGGGTGGCAGAGGGGAAAGGAGGGAGGTTGGGATGTCTGGCGGGTGCAAGCTTGGAGAAGCACACATCTTGCCCCCGAGGGTGCCCTGCTCTGCCCTGACCCGGCCTCTCCTCGCCCCACAGCCTGCGGGACGCCCTGGAGAAGGAGACCACGTCCACCGTGCAGAGGTCCACGCAGAAGATAGTGGACGGCAAGGTGGTGTCGGAGACCAAGGAGTTGAAGGTGCGAACGTACTGAGCGACCCGGCATGCAGAGAAGATGCACCGGACATCCCGTCCCGCACGCGGCCGGCGGGGAGCCTCCCGCACCTCCCGCCTAACGCCCCTGGCTTCACCGTCACGGCAATAAAATGTCATTTTATCCTCATGTCTCTTTGGGTTTGGGATGGAGGGGGACAACCCGGGGTTTGGGATGGTGTGGAAGCTTCTCCAAACTGGGGAAACTGAGGCACGGGAGGTTGGCAAGAGGCAGGAGCGCCTGTGTGGGCTCCCGTGTGCGTCTGGGCACGGATGCGCCTGCGTGTGTGTGTGTGCACACATGTGTGCGTGTGCGTTTGGGCATGGGGGAATGGCTGCGATGGGAACGTGTCCGTGTCCGTGTTCAGGCCGTGTCCGTGCCCGGGCAGGGCGCTGGGACGCTCCAAGGAGGACCCATCCTGCCAAGCGATGCTCCGCGGTACCAAACCACCCGGGTCCCGAGCCGCCCCCCGGAGCGGAGGGCAGCCAGGCCAGCACCCTCCCGCAGAGCCTCGGGGTCCCCAACAGAGCCCCAGGGTGTCCCCTAGAGCCCCAGGGTGCCCTGCAGAGCCCTGGGGTGCCCCACAAAGCCCCAGAGGTCACAAGGAGTCACAGGGTGCCCTGCAGAGCTGCAAGGTGACCCAGAGAGCCCCAGGGTGCCCTGCAGAGCCCTGGGGGTCCCAAAGAGCCCCAAGGTGCCCCACAGAGCCCTGGGGTGTCCTAGAGATCCCCAGGGTGCCCCACATAGCCCTGGAGGGTCCCAGAGAGCCCCAGGGTGTCCTGTAGAGCACTGGGGGTCCCAAAGAGTCCCAGGGTGTCCCAGAGAGCCCCAGGGTGTCCTAGAGAGCCTCGGGGTGCCCCACAGAGCCCTGGAGGGTCCCAGAGAGCCCCAGGGTGCCCTGCAGAGCCCTGGGGTGCCCCACAAAGCCCTGGGGGCCACAAAGAGCCCCAGGGTGCCCTGCAGAGCCGCAAGGTGACCCAGAGAGCCCCAGGGTGTCCTAAAGAGCCTCGGGGTGCCCCACAGAGCCCTGGAGGGTCCCAGAAAGTCCCAGGGTGTCCCAGAGAGCCCCAGGGTGTCCTAGAGAGCCTTGGGGTGCCCCACAGAGCCCTGGAGGGTCCCAGAGAGCCCCAGGGTGCCCTGCAGAGCCTTGGGGGTCACAAGGACCCACAGGGTGCCCTGCAGAGCTGCAAGGTGATCCAGCGAGCCCCAGGGTGTCCTGTAGAGCACTGGGGGTCCTACAGAGCCCCAAGGTGTCCCAAAGAGCCCCAGGGTGCCCCACAGAGCCCTGGAGGGTCCCAGAGAGCCCCAGGATGCCCTGCAGAGCTCTGGGGTGCTCTGCAGAGCCTCGGGGTGCTCAAGAGAGCCCTGGGGTGCCCCACAAAGCCCTGGGGGTCCCAAAGAGCCCCAGGGTGTCCTGCCGAGCTCTGGAGGGTCCCAGAGAGCGCCGGGGTGTCCTGCAGAGCCTTGGGGTGTCCCACAGAGCCCTGTGGTGCCCCGCAGAGCCCCAGGGTGTCCCAGAGAGCCCCAGGGTGCCCTGCAGAGCCCTAGGGTGCCCCCGAGAGCCCCGGGGTGTCCCTGAGAGCTCTGGGGTCTCCCAAAGAGCCTTGGGGTGCCCCACAGAGCCCCCAAAGAGCCACAGGGTGTCCTGGAGAGCCCCGGGGTGCTCAGAAGGGCTCTGGGGTGTTCTGCAGAGCCCTGGGGGGGCAGAGAACCCCAGGGTGCCCCGCAGAGCCCCGAGGTGCCCTGTGCCCACCAAGCAGGGAGGCAGCAGGCCCAGGTCAGGGACACGCAGCTGGGCTGGGTGACACGGGGTGGCCTGCCACGTTCCCACTCGCCCAGTGCCCCCGGCCAACAGATCGAGGCGGATCTGCACACGGGGGCGGCGCATCCAACCCGTTGACGCCGTCGCCCCGGGACAGGCACCAAACCACCCCGTGCCGGTCCCAGCACGCTGCCGTGGGGCGCGTGGGGTGGCGAAGATGGAGTCGGCGTCTCCCACCCCCGGGCGAATGCGCCAGGGTGCCGAGCGACGTGGGCTCTCGGCCTTCGCCGTCTCGGCTCTGCCGCCGCGCCACACTGCGACAGCGCTGGGAATTCATTCCCAAGCTCCGGTCGCCATCCCGTGGCTGAGCCGCGCTTCCTGCTCCCCTTCCAGCCTATGGATGGACAGATGGACAGATGAATGGAGAGGGCTGCATTGCCCTCCTGCAGTGAGGGATGAGGATCTTGCCTCTGAGTGCCGGTGCCGCACAGGGAAGGCTTGCACATTGCTCTAGTGCTGGTGGTGAAAAAGGGGGTGATTGTGCATTGCACGAGGGCCAGCGGTACATAACGGGGGCTCATGCATCGTGCAAGGGCTGGCGGTACGTGGGGGAGCTCGTGCATTGCACGAGGGCCAGCAGGGCACAGGGGGATGCTTGTGCATTGCACGAGGGCCAGTGGTGCATGGGAAGGGGTGATCGTGCATTGCACGAGGGCTGGCAGTGCACAAGGGGCGTGATCAAGCATTGCACCAGGACTGACAAAGCACAGGAGGGTGATGGTGCATTGCACGAGGGCCAGCAGTGTCTGGGAGTGATGATGGTGCATTGCACAAGGGCCGGCAGTGCCCGGGGGTGGTGATGGTGCCTT
>NW_020447548.1:46454-72790 GCF_003343035.1 Apteryx rowi
CTCGCCGCCGCCTCCTACGAGCCTGAGCCGCCCCGGGCCCGGCCCACCCGCCCGCCCGCCCGCCTGGGGCCTGCTCTCTTCAGGCTGTGAAGCGTGGCCGTGCAGCGGGCTGCAGCAAATGGTGGCGGGCGTCGCTCTGCGGGAGCAGCCTACCCTTGAGTCTCCTTGCAGGCTCCGGCCTCTCCCTCGCCCGCTCCGGCCGCACGGCACTTCCTTGGCAAACGCCGTCCGCAGGGGCCCATTTTTGTTTTGCCTCCGTGAGCGAACAGCTGGCAGGGCGCACTGGGCAGAGTGCTGTTGTCTCGCCATCCCTAAGGGGTGGCAGGATGTTAACAGACACGCTGAGGGTGCAGTCTTGGCCCTGGATAGGTCTTTAACAGCAATTAAGGCCCTTTATTCTGTGGGATGCTTTCTAGCAGGCAGACAGTACTGACACATGAGGTGTGGAGCTGAAGTCGTTTCATTTGGGGGTTATATGGAGGTTTCATAATGGACCAGCCTAAGACCTTTTTTAAAAAAAAAAAAGTGGGGAGTGGGACAGCTTATTTTTCACCTATTCCTCTGCTTATGCCTCTAATCACAGTGATAGCAAGAGCCCCAGCTGTGTAGGGAACCCCTTGGTGCTAGTTCAGTTGGCTTTGTTCCACATGGTTCCCAAGAGAAGAGGCAGCAGAGCATGCATGCTTTTTGTTGCATTTATTTTTCATAAGATGGTGGTAGTGTAGTGTTTGATGTATATAAGATCAAGGCACCAGTCTAAAGAGGCAGGGTTTTTTTTTCCCCTTTCCCAAATAGTAATGTTCTCCAAACCAAGCAATATTTCATCCCTTTCCTTTTTTGAATAAAATACACGCTGCTAAATTCACCACATGTTTACTGCAAGAACATTGCTTTCACTGTAGACTTAAAATATCAGGGGCACGGATTGGAACTGCAGTCCTCCGAAACTGAGACACTCTGTTCGATTTGCAGACGCCATTTGGAGTCCCACCAGCAGAACCGTAAGGTCCTGTATTTCGTAGCAAAGCAGCAGGAGAAGGAAATGCTGAAATCGCTTGCTTTTTTTCCTCCCTTCTGTGGCTTCCCAAGCCAGTGTGTTTGTGGCTGACTGAAACCTGGCACCAGAATATGCATGTGCCTGGCAAGACTCTTACAAGTAAAATAAGGAAAACCTAAACCAGCCTAGTGCATTTAAATGTAAGAGGAAATGTTGGTTGTACCTGATCGATCTTCCTTAAATTGCTTATTTGTGACTGCATTAAGTACTGTTCACTTACAGCCTACTCATTATTTTTGCCTTTGCTTGGGGAAGTACTCTTAATGAGCAAGTGCGATGCAGCCTGTTCACTGGTGAAAGATTCTGGCTTGCAAAGCTGCAACAGTAATAAAATGACCCTTTATGCTTTGAACGAGAAGGGTTAATAACAAATGCCTTTGCGTTTCTCGGTAACCGAGGGTGGGCTTGTAGGGAATTGCTCCAGTTCCTTATCTGACACCAAACAGACGTGTTCCTAGCCCACAAGCCTGTCTTCAAGCCCAAAACAAAAGCAGCCCTGCAGTATCTCAGGGGCTCTGAGCTAGAGCAGCGGTATGGGATTTTGTTTGTCGCAGATAGCAGCCGGAGAACTCTTTGCAGGATTTCGTATGACCCAGTTCCTTAACCGGTAGGTGTCAAAAACCTCCTTGCAGCTCTTGGCAGTTGACGGGAGGACCGGTGCCTGGCAGAGGGATGGCTGCCCTTCGACGGGGTTAAAAGCTAACAAGAAGGGCAGCTTTTGTCCAGGTAGATTTTCCCTGCATTGCTTCCCAGAGCCGCGCGAGGCTTTGACGGATTTAGCGATGCAGAAGCGCGGCGCTGTTATTCTGCAACAGAAGTTGCTTCATACTGTCAGCTCCTGCCTGGGACTTGTCAGCCATTTGATGCAAATTGAGCAAACAGCCAGCCTGCAGGTTTTTGGAGACCAGTGGCTGCTAGTTAGTGGATCTGTTGTCATTTAGAAGGCATCATTGACACCGCGGGAGCGGCGGTGGGGAAGGCTGCCTGGCTGTAAAACATACTGTTAGCCTCCTTTCGTTGTGAATGACACTTGTCTCTGGCAGCAGGGCATTTCTGCTTCATTTTTGCAGGCAGTCACCGCAGTAGGTCGCTGCTGCTGATCTCCCAGCATTTTTATCCGTGGCTGACGTCATATTTCCATGAGTTTACCCTTGGCAAATGGAACTTTAACCATTCCAAAGGGCTAAGCAGACTGAAATTCGCAGTTCCTATAGCTTCTGGCACATGCATATAGATTAGACCTTAAAGAGGAGACTTAAAATCTGCATCAAAACCCGGGGGTCCGGCCAGCCATGCTTGCAGCTGGTGGTGAAAAGGCAGCGCCCTGGCGCTGCGAGGCTCCTGGGGCTGGGTGTTGGGGAAGGACCCTGAACAGTGCCGCTAGCGCTACAGTGCTCGGGAGCAATCGCCGTCGAAATACAGCCGCTAACGCAGCGCTGGGGAGCTTGAGGGTGTCACCCGCTGAGGTCAGACAGCTCCCAGCTGGATGTGAACTCCCTCACCATCCTGTGCTGTGTTTTCCATAGTTCCTGGGGTGCTGGTCTCTCGCCGAGGTGTGTCGGGAGCTGGTGCTTCGGGGCAAGAGGCACTGATGTGGGAAGGGAGCTTTCCACTGAAGCAAAGGGATCCAAGGGGCCGAGGTGGGAAGTGGCTACAAGGCTTGATTTTTCTGTATGCGGAAATTCAGATTCTAAGACCTGCGCACTAAATACATTTCCGACAAATTTAGCCTGTAGCGTCTGCTCTGCGACCCACCCGGAACAGCTCCTGGAAGAGTTTCAGTGCCTCGGTAACCCAGCAATAGCCCTCGTTTCTTCAGGGCCTGGGTCCGGTTGCTCCGCGACCTCCCCTGCTGACCTGCGAGCCGTGGGAGGTTGCCCAGGGGAGTTCAGCCCGGTCATTGCTTGTGCAGACCCTGGAAAAGGGGGGTTTGGGGGGGATATGAGGTGCATAAGGAAGGTGTAAAGGGAGCTGGGGGGTAAGTCAGCCGTCGTGGAGGTGTGGGCGGCTGATCGTCCGCGGGGCAGTGTGCCTCTCGAACGGCAACCTGCGCCTGTGTGACACGCAGCTGGCGGCTGGAGTTGCAGGAGGATTGTGCTTTTGGCGCCCGTGTTGTGACTGGACAAAAACTGCTTGTGTTTCCAGGCATTTTTCTCCTCTTAACACAGCCATGAAGTCACAGTGCTGAGTCTGTGATTTCACTGCTGTTTCCACGGCAACCGAATGAGGCTGTAAAAAAAGGAAAACCCCTAGGACTGTGCGACTTAACTGCAGGGTTTGGGCTGGGGGGGTGGGGGGGGCGGGGAGGACGAGCAGTTAGAGCAAATTCCCCCTTCCCGTGCTCTGGCGCTGCCCGTTTCCCATGCAGGCAGCAGAGGAAGGTACGTACGTTTGTTTGGAGGAGTCGCCACGTTGAAGCCCCGCGCACCGAATGCGTCCGGCTCCTTCGCTGCGCTGCCTGTTCACACATGCCAGAGCTGGAGCAGGGAGGGTTTCCTGGGCGCTTCACTACAGCGCTCGGTTAGATGCTTTACTGAGCTCTGCTAGGAATCGTTTCGGTGGGAACAGCCAGGCTTAAGTGCCTTCATGTTATGCTTTTGATGGTGGACATTGCGGAGGTGCCCCAGGCTCAGACTTGCTTTGCAGAGGTGCCGCTCGCAGCGAGCAAGGTGGCTTCGTGACGCTACCGGCTGCTGCTCAGCAAGGGCTCGTTCAGGGGTGATGAGGGGTGTAGGTGGCACTGGGTTCACCCTCTGAAGCTGGTCTCTCCCCAGAGCATCTGGGTAAGCGTTGGGTTCCGAAATGGAAGTTTCTGCAATCACGTTGAATCCTAAAATCTGGTTTGTGATGTCTGTGAGAGCAGGAAGTGAATGGGAAGTGGCCTGAGATGTGGGAAGAAAAGCAAGCACTGAAAAAGTTTTCTCCAGAGCATTATCAAGATCTTGCCACCCCCAAGGAAGAGGCTGAATTAAAGAGGAAAGACAGAAGCCAAGAACTAGTTCCTCTAGCGGTGGCTGGGATGCATCAAGTGGGGCTGTCCTTGAGCTCTGGTGGGAGCTGAGGTCTCGGGGAGGGGTAGGTTTGGCTCTTGCTCCGGTATTTTGACCCTCGCTGATCAGCGTTCAGATTTCCTTCAGCAGTGAGATCAGTGGAGAACCACACCACAGGAGCGCGCCCACCTCTGAATGAGCTTGCCTCGGAAGAAGAGCACAGTGCAATGCTTGCAGCTCTGAAGAGGTGTAGGGCCGTTGGCCCAACGCATGGTCAAAGCCACAAGGGCGACAGCCAGAGGGACCAGTAGGACCCAGGGAGAGCAGATGTGCGTTTTTTAATTGCTGTTCGTCATTCCATGCTGCTCAGCAGTCACAACCTTAACGTAACCACCACCTGGAACAGAGCTGTAGTCTAGCAGTGGGGCCGAGCGCAGCTCAAAGACGCGAGCAGATGTAAGCTTGTACGATCCTCCTCAGCCCTGTAGGAGCCCCTGGTGATGAGTAAAGCTCCGCAGGACTCCTCAGCCCGCATACCAGGAGTGCGAAGGATGCATCCGAGGACGTGGCCGCCCTGCTGAGAGTTGACCTGTGCTTAGCAGGGTGCCACAGGAGCTGGGCTGGGACACCGCGTGCCTGAGATAGGGTGACCTCCATCCTGTTGCCCAGCCTTATCTGTTGCATGCTGTTATCTCTAGGGCCTGGCTACCTGGGAGACTGCAGTCTTGTTGACTGTGTGATGGGTGGAAACGCAGGCGTTCGTCTGCTGGGTGATTGATGTGTAGTGGCTAAAAACTGGTATTGGCTCAGTACAACCTGCTGCTGGATTTCCCTTCAGCCGAAACGGAGCGCTAATAGTTTCTCCTTTGACTTGTGTAGTTACAGTGCAGGCAGCTCTGAGCAAAAAGCCTTCCAGTTTGCTGCTGTTTAAGATGAGAGGGAGGCTCATAGTAGGGCTCGGTAACAGGCCTGGGGCAAAGACCAAACTGCAGGGTAAAAATAAACTTTTAGGTTTAACTGTTCTCTGCTTCTCCTGGGATCTTGATAGGAGATGTTGGAAACGAAGGTCTGGGGACAGTGTGTTGGAGAACGTGAGCTCTCTGCTAGCGTTTCCAGACAGTGATTTTTCTTGTCAGGTATTTGAGATGCTCAGAGTGTGTTCAGGAGGGTGGAACGGCTGCATCTCCGCAATACCCAGCTGACATAGCAGGGTAAGGTTTCTTGCTGTGCTTAAACCCTGAACTTGAGGACAAAAGGAAAGAGAGTAACACACGCAATTAGGAGGTCTAAGGGCTAGGAATCAGGACTGGTGTCGCAAACAGGCAGTCACTGTGTACCTGCAGCTTTTCACCGTTTTATTTCCAAGCCAAGTTTGTGCAGAAGATACTTGCAATCGTTACACTGATGCTTATGGAGAAACGTTTGTGGAAGGACCAGTTTAACTGCCGTTCAGAGACCAAATCCTCGCTCTTCCAGCTCTGAGCAAAGCGAATGGCAGGCAAGTGTTGGCTAATTAGAGACGGCAAGTTGGTAGCCTGTAAAACTCCAAGTCTGTCACTTTTATGTTTGTTAAGGGTGCTGCGACCTCTTTACCGATTAATTCTCACACTCCCCTGCCAGGAGGCTGGTAAGAGATATCTGTGTGGTGTCCAAGAGTGCCAAAGTTTATTATTTGTTCTTACCAAAGATAAGAACGTATGTTTTCCAAAGCAATTAGTGGTTTGGGTTGCTTGCCTTGTAGTATCTTTTAAAGTGGCCTGGCTTTACTTTCTTGCAGAAGATGAGTGCTGAAGTACTTTTAAAAACCCTGCAGACTGGGTATCCAAAGTCACAGCGTGCTCCTGAAAAAGCTCAGCTAAGGTTGCTCTGAGAGCTTCCTTAATTGCCTGAAATCCTGCCCCGGTCTTCCACGCTCAGCCCTAAGGCAACGCTTCGAAACGAAGACCGCTTCCTGCTTTTCTGAATCGTGTGAGAGTGTAAATGTGTGTTTTGATGCAGTTTAAACAAAAGCTGGGGGAACTGGCCATGTACGAGGCTCCGACTTATGGGCTGTAGCTGAAAAGCATGATTGTACTGATGGGCCTGTCTTGAGCACGGAGGGGCTGGGAAGGAAGGGTAACTTTGCTCTGCTCTTGCCCTGCTGGTTCAGGAAATGTTACTGCTGGATATGCAGGGACATCTTAGTGGCATGAGGATGTAGTTTTGTATCGTTCCTTATGGCTGTGGCGTGCTGCAGTGCAGTCTGTCCACAACCAAAAGCATCGGGTTAGGTAGTGCTTTGCTTTCCCTTTTATGTTACATTAAATATGCAGGCGTTGCTGAGCCGTAACATCAGGCTACAGTCGTAAAATAGCCCAGGCAAATGCAGGCTTGTGGAGCTGGGTAATTTCTGGCCCCTCTGGTAGTTTCTGGAACGTGAACATTTGCGTGTCCCATGCAGAAACGTTGCTGACGCACTTAATTACCTCTTGCGCGTCTGGGTTTTCGTGTGGCCAAAATGACCCTTGTGTTACATTCCAGTGAGATCCTCTTTGCTCGTGTCTCCGAGGAGGTTGTTTTGGTTTTCGGCAGTGCCCTCTGTGCTCTGCCTGTCAATACTTTTCACAGGTAAATGTGCTTTCGGCCCGTGCTCCAGCTGCGTGGGGCCGCAGGGGGGCAGTAATGCTTCCCATAAGGAAAAACACTGAATTTTGTAACTGCATCACACCCGTCTTCCTAAAAATAGTCTGGATTCTCTGGAGCTGTTCGGAGTTGTTGGAACCCGTCGCGGCACACGTCTTTTGTCAGATGGTTGCAAAGCCTTGACCAAAAAACACGTACAGAGCCACGGTCACTTGCAGTTGCTCCTTGGAGAGCCAGAATATCCCGAATCGCCAGCCTGCAGGAATTAGGAAAGCAGTTCAGCGAAGCAGCTTGCTTCTGATCCGTAATGGCTTTCTGCCGTGTAAACAGAGTTTTCTTTTCAGCCCCAGAGAGTTAGTTAAGATGTCGGCTAGGACAGCCAGCCAGCTTTTGGCTCCGCAGCCAGCTCAGTTGGCACTGGCCGTGGGATCGCTGTGCTGTGCTTCACCGCATCTCTGGTTCTTGCTGCTTGGAGCCTGAGAAGCGTTGGTTGAAGCTCTCCCTGCAAAGGCTGCTCTTCTGCCTTTATCGCCTCCTCCCTGAAAATAGACAGCCGATCGCCGTAGGGAGACTTGTGCGTACAGTTGTCCAGCAAAACGTGAGCGCGCTTCAAGTGACAGGAGCCCTGAGTATGAACTTGTCTTGTGCTCAATTTGAGACTGTTGTCCCCTCAGAAATTAAAAATGAGAAGGATCAGGTGGTGTTTTCCTGCCCCGCTCACCCATTCTCCGAGTGCAGATCGGGTGACCTGTGTGTTTGTCGATGAGCGTTTTGGCCACACAGCGATGGCTCAGATCTTGGCTGGAGTCTGGAGACTTCTGTGCAGGCAGAGGCTGGTGCTCTGGGCTTTCCTACAAAAGACGCATAGGATTTACCTTAGCCCAGGAAGATCGGGCTGGTAGATGTGTTTGAGCCTAGTGCCCTTTTAGGGCCGAGGACTGAATTCCCGTGAGCGCTGTTTTGGGCTGAGGAAAGGAATAAAGGTGAGAGGGCCGGGGAGGAGAGCTGGGAAAGGTCATGGTGTTTGGCAAGGAGCAGGCGCCTCTGCTGGAAGATCCTGCTCCAACTCGGGATTTTGCAGAATGTGGTGAAATGAATCTCTTGCGTGTCATGTCCCTGCTGAACATGGCCAGGCTGAAGCAAAAGCCAGGACTTCCTAATTAATGGTGTGGGAGTGTTGGGAGGTGAACATCCAACAGGAATTACAGGGGGGGTTCACAGAAAGGGCCTTCCGGTCTCACGGGGCAGGCGGAGTTAGGCTAACGCTGCTTGGCAAAGGGGCAGATTTCATGGCGCTCTGGGTGTGGTGTTGCGTGTCTGACTTTGCGATGAGCTGTCTGATCTCTTCCTGTGCCTTCTGCTTTTGGGATGTTCTCAGTCTAAGATGACAGGACGCCCCAGAGCAGCTCAAAGCTGTGTCCCCCACCAGCACCCGTAAGCTGTTCAGACTAGTCCTTGTTCCCTCACCGAAACACAGCGAGGCTGTTCCAGGATGTTACTTACTCTGGTCCTTCTCTTTTTCTCTCTGACAGCTAAGAAGAAGAACAAGAAGGGCAAGACCCTCACTCTGACGGACTTTCTGGCAGAGGATGGTGGTGGTGGCGGTGGACCTACCTATATTCCCAAACCAGTCAGCTGGGCCGACGAGACAGATGACCTGGAAGGAGATGGTACTGTCATTTCCCAGCTCTCAGGAGTATGCGGCTCCCAAACAGCTTTTTAACAGTAAAACGCTGAAAAGGCTCTTGGCTTGCAGCATAAAAGGAAGAAGTTCTCCACTTCTGGCTTCCTTGCTGTGTTTGGCAGCGCTATGCGGAGTCAGTTTGCCCACACATAGATTCTCCCCCTGTCTCTTATACAGCTGGGGGAGAAGACGGGGTGTGAAGTGTTGGTAACTACACCACTAATGACTTCTGCTTTGTCAACTTGACATTGAGTCAGTTGACCATATCCTTTAACAGCTGATGATCCAAAATAAAACATTGAAGCATTATGAAATTTGCTAGTTGTTTCTTTTCTGGGTGGTAATTAAGCTCAGAGAATGAACCAAGTTCTCGCTGTGACTGGGGCTCACAATCTAGAGAAGGTGACGGGGAGGGAGATTTGACCGTGGCCTTCAGCACCCACATGGGGAACAGAAATTGGATAAAGAGCTTTTTATTAGCATAACAGCCAAAGATGTAGCACGAACTGGCAGCTGGAAGTGGAGGCTGGGCAAATTCACACAAGAAGCAAAGCAGAGAAGTTTAATAGAGAGAGAGAGGGTGATGACCCGCTGGAACAGGTCAGCAGTGAAGTTTCCCTCCGAAAACATTAATATCAAGCCGTGGTATTTTTCCACAAGATGTGCTGTCATTTAAACAAGAGTTAATCCTGGGAAGACTTAATACTTTGTTAAGCAGGTCATCAGTCTAAATGATCGTTCTCCCTTGCAGTTTTAGTCTGTCTCAGATTCTCCTTGGTGGCTAGCTCTTGGCTGCGCCTTCTTGTGCCTTTTGTGCAGTTTTCTTCTCGCATGCATTGCGGAAAAGTCACGTTAGCGCATCGAGAACTGTTGCATTCTCGTTACTGGGCTGTCAAACAGTTCAGCCATATCGGATTAACTTCAGGGCTTTAACATGGAGCTCCTTAGTTGTAAAGTAGGGGGGTTGCTGCTGCTTGCACCTTGCGGGACGGTGAGGATGTGGCATTTACCGGTAACCGGTCTCTAGTTGTGTTTTGTTTGGGTGACTTGCAAAATTTCTCTCTTAGTTTCCACCACTTGGCATAGTAACGATGATGATGTGTACCGGGCCCCTCCGATCGACCGCTCCATCCTGCCCACTGCCCCACGGGCTGCTCGGGAACCCAATATAGACAGAAGCCGCCTCCCAAAGTCACCCCCCTATACCGCCTTTCTGGGAAACCTGCCCTATGACGTGACGGAAGAATCCATCAAGGACTTCTTCAGAGGACTCAATGTGAGTAACGGCTTAGAGCGTGGCTTGCAGAGCTCTCTGCCAGTCTGGGCTGCGTGGCAGGGTGGTGCTGTGGGTGCAGCAGTGAGCTGCGGACCATAAATCCCATAATTTGGATGCTGCAATCGCTGTTCCTACCCCACTGGGTCAGGTAGTGAGGACACACAGGTTTGCAGACTGAATTGACTAGCCCAACCCAGTCTTAAAGCAAATGTGACAGCAGGTGCTCCAGAAGTGTTCTTGCAGTACTTCTTGGCTCTCAGCTCCTGTGCCATCGCTCCTCAGGCTCATCGTGTAACATATGCTGGTACCTACTGCTCTGTGATGTATTGCTGCGGATCAGCCGAGACAGCTCCCGGCTCCAAAAGGCATGTTTGTGTCTGGAGTCGGCTGTGAAGGGGGTTTTCCAGGCCTGCCTTCAGAGGGAGTGTTTCCCTGCTGTGGCTGTCGGATTGCTTGGGGCTCCTCTCCCCTCTTCTGGAGGAAGCTCCTTTGCTGGGACCTCTCTCTTGCTGCTTTCTTACCTGAAGCAGAAGGGCAAGTTGGCAGCAGAGCTTTTAGTCCGGCTTTCTTAAAGGCTGGGCTGCAGGGATTGAATCAGTGTAGGCTGACACCTCCTGTGAGCATGTGTTGGATGTGAGTGAATCTGAAGGAGTTTCCCAGTTGGGGCTCACTCAAGATGCTTCCTGCCCCATGGCTGAGAATAGAAGATGCTCCCAGGGAGACTGGACTTTTTTTTCCAGCTTTAACAATGTTTGAGCCCTTGGATTATTCAGGAAGGAGATAGGGAGGGTGAAGGAGAGAGAGCAAGTAGCAATGAGAAATGGTCACTTCCCTTCCTCTGAAGGTCAGTGTGTGAAATGCAGCTCATCGCGTCACTGGGTCTCGAATCCAGCATTACCCGCACGACAGCGTGCTGCGCTGATCGCAGCAGAATGTTCCTCACAGGCAGAGTGACACTGCTTACCTTTATCTTCTATTTTCAGCTTGTTTTTCTAACCTTTTGTGCCTGCTGAGGCAGCATCCACTCCTCCTTGGGAAGTAATAGCATGGGTGAAACTCCTGCACAGGAGCTGTGAGTAGGAGGGAACTGAGAAGCCACAGTCCCAGCCAACTCTTGGCAAATGTTTTCCTCGTGCTACGTAGTCGGGTCAGGTGCTACGCAGGAAAGCAAGAGGCAACATGCAGTGGGCCTGGGACGTTGAGGCTGTGCTGCGTCTTGCTCGCAGCTGAGCAGTGCTCAGAACAGAGCAGGCGGGTGCCCAGCTGCTGGGGAGGAAGAAGGCATCTTCCTTGCGGAGTCATCTCTGATGACAACGTGCAGCTGCGTTGCCTGCTGGTGTCTGAGGCATGGCTGCTCTGGAGACAGCCCTGTGCCGTCCTGCTGGATGGTGACTGACTGGCCTGGCGCTGGGGGTGTTAGGAGACAGCTCGAGCTCTGTTGTGATGGTCTGAGCAGCACAGCCGGACTTCCCTGGCTGCTCGGGTGTTCGCCGCAGCAGGAAGCGAACTGCCTTACTGCCCCCTCGGAGTCCGAGCTGTCTTGCTGCGGAGACGTTGTGTGGAGTGGCAGGGGGTTGCAGCGAAATGATAAATACGGATTTTGCTCCTGGGCTTTGCCTTCACGCTTGCAGAACAGTCATTTGCTCCACATCAGTCGCTTTAAGCTCTGTGCCCAGCCACTCCTGTTGCTTGTCTGAGTGATGGCGCCTCACATGTGGCTCATCTGAATGCGATTTGTGCTTTTCCTTTACCAGAACATAATGAGCTCCATGGTCTGCTGCTTCCAGGCCTCTGAGCAGGAAGTGACCTGGGAGCAACCGTGCTTTGGAAACTTAACTCAGATGAGGAAAAACTGGAGACGGCATTAGTGCAAGAGACATCTGATGGAGCCTGGAGGTGGTGCTGAGAGCTTAAAGCTTACAGTACTATGTGACCAGAGATGTACATATCCCCCTGCAACACACAACCCAGCCTAACCTTCTCTTTCTGCCCAGCAAGTTCCCCTTGCAGCTGGGAATAAAAGGGCAGAGGACCTGTACTGTGTGGCACGAAGGATCTTTGCTGGGCAGATCAGAAACTGACCTTAAACAAGAACTCTCTCAGGAGCCTGAAATGAGCTGTGAAAGTTGGCAGGGTGCAAGGGCTCGAGGAGCCCACGTCTCATCGGGTTGTTAAACATTGTACTGGGGGCACAGACTAGCTAGATGTACAGCCTGCTGCTCCGCACCCCCTGCTGCCCTCTGAGCAGAGCTGTTCTGGCTCTTCAAAATTCATTTCTCACTGGAGCTATTGGAAATCTGCGCTTACCAAGGCTGACAGCTGGAAACCTCTTGCCAGTACCAAATTCCTCTCTCCAAACAAATATCAGACAGTAGCACTTCTAAAGGGAACCTGTTGTGTGTTTGAAGGAGGAGTTAATCCTCCCTTTCCCTGCTCATTTTTGAGAGGATTAATTCAGGCCATTGATTGTAATGTGTTGTGTGGTCTCCAATAACTTGATCCTTTTCCAGTGGACTCAAAGCATCATATTAACACCAAGGAGCCAGAGTCTAATGAAAACTTTCCCCTTCTATTTGTCTGCAGATAAGTGCTGTACGTTTGCCACGGGAGCCTACCAATCCAGAGAGGTTGAAAGGGTTTGGATATGCTGAATTTGAAGACATAGACTCCTTGCTCCAGGCTCTGAGCCTCAATGAAGAGGTGAGTTGAAACCTGATGAAATAGGACTGGTGTGTGCAAGTCCCCAAATGTCATCCTTTGGCCTCCAGTGCTGTGTAACCCTGTGCGCTAAAGATGCATTATGAAGTATCCTCTTGTAGAGAGGGTGCTATCACTGCTTGAGAAAGACTTAAGTGGGGAAGAAAGCTCTTTTCAGGGCCATCAAGTCCCCAGGAGAACCCCCTGTGCTGTAAAAGCTGTCTGCTGTGTGTGCTGTCCGTGTTCAGGCATCATGCCAGTATCAGCTGTTCTCCCCCCTCTGCATCTTCAGGCTGCAAGGCTGATTTCTCGGTGTTGTTTTCAGTCTCTAGGGAACAGAAGAATACGAGTGGATGTTGCTGATCAAGCTCAGGATAAAGGTGAATATCGTACTAGGTCGCAATCTTCTCTTCACGTCGGCTGACTCAGTGACCACGTCTTGCGCTGAATTTTTGAGCAGCCTGATTAAAGGAAGACGAATCACTGTCGTCATGAACAATCTGCCATATGCTCGAGATACGGAGGCACAGGTGGCTAGCTGGCAGCCTTACCTTTCTGACCCAGCAAACGTGTATGCGATCTGGAGTCCTTCAGGCTGAACGCTGGGTCTGAATCTTGCTTTAGGCCAGTGCCTGGGCTCAGATCCTGCCTGCTTTGCCAAAGGACCCAGCTGGGATGTTTTGCCTGCTGGCACTTATCTAATAATGTTGTGTTGGTCCCTCCCACACCCGTGTACTGTCCGTATCTCTCTAATTGAATCAGCCGAGGGTTGTTGTCTTTTCAAAGCGTTGGCGGTTCCTACTGATACATCAATAGGGAAGCAAAGTAGTGAATTCAGAGAGGCTGGATTGTCCTCGGTGTGTTTTAAATCACTGTTTTTTGCCCACGCTGATCTTGAACTGTGCTCTCACTCAATTCACCAGTTACAGCCGCTCTCAACTGCCTGCAGGCTTAAATTTCTTTCCCTTCCCATGCAGATCGGGACGATCGCTGCTTTGGCAGGGATCGTGATCGCTTCCGTGACTCGGAGAGATTCGAGAGCGACTGGAGGGCCCGTCCTGCCACTACCGATAGTTTTGATGATTACCCGCCACGCAGGGGCGACGACAGCTTTGGAGATAGTGAGTTGGCAGAAAACTGTGTGTTTGTTCTGTTGCTGTCCTAACACAACAGTTTTTAACCTGAGGCTCTTTGGTCCATCTTGAGAGGATCTGAAAGATAATGAATTCAGCTTGTCACCAGAGAAGGGTGATGTGAGCTGCTACTGTGCAGGAATTTACATCCCCTGTGGAGAACTCCTAAGGTTTCTGCATCAAAAAATGGGTTCCAGTCTCTCCTGTCTGGTGTCTGATCAGGTCATCCATAATCACAGACACTTCCCTCCACTTCTTCCCTGGCAAGCAGATTTCCTGCGGGACTTCATGGTTGCTTCCCCTGCATCTGCAGACCAGAGCGCTCTCCAGAGCCAAATCTGCTATATCTTTCTATATGGCTAGTTCTTCCTCATTTCCATCGTTTCCCCTGAAAATCAGCATTATCTTGATGTCCAAGTGTGCTTTATTGTGCTCTGTGTGTGACTGGACACTAGCAGAGCAGCCACTCACTGCGAATTCTCTGGAGAGATTATTGTAAGGGCAAATGGGTCAGTTCTGCTGTCGCCCTTCAGGAGAAGAGTAGTGAGACTTTTCTGCTTTGCAAGGGATTTGTGACTATTACAGGAGCGAACACAGGAAAATCCTTGCCAGTATCTGCCATCTGAGCTCTTAGATAACATGTTGGGACAGTGTGTTAGAAGTGCCCGGCTCTCCAGAGCCGCCTTGCTCATCCTGTACCCTCTTCTCCTGCCTCTAGGGTATCGGGATCGCTATGATGATCGGTATCGTGATGGCCCACGGAGGGATATGGACCGTGGCTTTGGGGGCAGGGATCGTTACGATGACCGCAGTAGAGATTATGACCGAGGTAAGGTGTTTCAGAAAGACTGCCGGGGAGGAGAGGGTGAGGATGAGCTTCTGCCCTCACAGTTTGAATTCCACTGGTGACACACCAGCTATGTTGACAAGCTGTCCAACGTGGCACAATTCCCCTCTCATAATTGGGGGAAGGGGTGTGGAAGATGAACTGTTGCTTTTCTCCTTCAGGCGACTTTAATCTCTGGTGTGCCTAGCCCTGCCCTAGTCCTTATCAGAGCCCTGGTGTGGTCCAAACTTCAAGGTCTTTGTGTGTAGAAGACACTAGGCTGCAGGGAAGGCCTCCTCCTCTGCACCCCAGCTGGCCTCGGGGGTAGCACAGCATCAGGAGTAACCGGGCACGGTTTCCTCTCCCCTGCAGGCTATGATTCCAGGATAGGCAGTGGCAGGAGGGCCTTTGGCAGCGGGTATCGCCGGGATGATGACTACCGAGGGGGCGGTGACCGCTACGAAGACCGCTATGACCGGCGGGATGACCGGATGGACAGGTGGAATTCACGGGATGATTACGGCCGAGATGATTTCCGGCGTGAGGACAGAGGTAACGGCTTTGCTTGGGAGGGCAGGGGGAAGCTGAGATCCAACAGCCTTACAGCTCTGCTGAGAGCTGTTTGGGGTGGGTTTCATGCTCGCTCACCCCGATCTCCCTCCCTCCCAGGTCCCACTCAGAGGCCAAAACTGAACCTGAAGCCCAGGAGTGCACCCAAGGAGGAGGAGACCTCCGTGGCCCCTGCGCCCCAGTCCAGCCGGGCTGCCTCCATCTTTGGGGGGGCCAAGCCTGTGGACACGGCTGCCAGGGAGCGCGAAGTGGAGGAGCGACTACAGAAGGAGCAAGAGAAGCTGCAACGCCAGCTGGAGGATGACAAGAGGATAGAAAGACGGCCCCGAGAGAGGTGGGCAGGGAGCAGGGTTGCGGCAGAGGGAGGCTTTGCCAGGGACATGCTGCCCTAGGGGATGTGGCTGCCCTGAGGTCGGCTTCTGGGCTTA
The DNA here is from genome assembly GCF_003343035.1 of Apteryx rowi. Taxonomy (NCBI): domain Eukaryota; kingdom Metazoa; phylum Chordata; class Aves; order Apterygiformes; family Apterygidae; genus Apteryx; species Apteryx rowi. The sequence goes on from NW_020447548.1 coordinate 61,738, forward strand.
AAATCTGTCCTGTAGGTAAAAGGAGCCATCCAGGTGCTTCAGATGATGCCCAGGGAGTTGGGTGGTCCCTTGGACAGCCTGGGAAGGGAAAGGTTGATCCTGCTATGGGCTTGTTTCTGCCTTTCCACTTTTTTTTTTTCCTCCTGGGGATGGTGCTGGTAAAGTCTCCCAGGGTGCTCTAAACCCACTTGCAAATCCTCTCCCCCACCTGGGTCCTGTCCGTGCGCGTGCTCCTCCCCACATTGCCCCAGCGGCTCCCTAGCACGCGGTCAGACCTCCTCTCCCTCCGGCACAGGCATCCCAGCTGGCGAAGCGAAGAGAACCAGGAGCGATCGCGGACAGGGAGCGAGTCCTCACAGACTGGCAACTCTGGTCCCCCCGGCACCTCTGTGGGAACTGGCCCAACAGGCAGAAGTAAGTCGGGGGCACGGTGGCCCTGAGCCCAGCCCTGCCTGTCACATAGCGGCAGCTTATGGCTGAAAGCCACGTCCACGGGACATACTGTACATGGGTGCTCTTTCCAACTAATCCTACATTCATATGTGTCTGTTGTGGATAAGTGGGTGACCAGGAGTGGCTGGGAGTGTTTGTGCATCTGTCACAAAGCCTACACACTGTCCCTGTCCTGCTGCTCTGCTCACTGCCTCCGTCTTCCCTGCAGCCACACGAAGGAGGGAGAGCGAGAAATCTTTGGAGAATGAAACCTTCACTAAAGAGGACGATGCCCCATCTCCTACCTCCAAACCTCGAGAGGAGAAGCAGCCTCTGAAGGTGATGCCTGCACCACCACCGAAGGAGAACGCCTGGGTGAAGCGAAGCAGTAACCCCCCTGGCCGCTCGCAGAGCTCTGATTCGGAGCAGCACTCTCCTACGAGGTTAGTGCCAGGACTGAAGAGGCTCTGGAGTGTGTCCTGGGCCTTAGCCCTCTAGATCCCCTGTGCCAGGAGGCTGTTAAAGCCACCACAGTCTGGTCTGTCCTGATGGTAGTTAGTGTTCCTATTGCCCAGGGATCAAGCCTCCCCAGGCAGCAAATGGCTCTCCCTGGTATCAGCCATCTCATTCTCTAGATCTTCACATTTGTGTTTTTTTTATTCCCCAGTGGCAGCCAGACAGCACCAAGCCTGCAGTTGGAAGATGGGGCACCCCCGAAGAATGCTCACAGGAAAGGTAAGACAGGGTTGATGCTGGCCCTCAGGGTTGAGGGCAGTGTGCCAGCTCACTGCCTTGTGAGAGAAGAGAGTTTGCAGCGCTCAGCTATAGGAATGGGAGATGTTCCTGGCTCTAGGAGTAGCTGGTACGTGACTTGAAACTCTGTAAGCAAAAGCGATCTTAAAACTTCGTCCAGGGACCAGCTCGGGGTTCGTTTCTATCCACTGAAGTGTGTGGGTAGGATGAGGAAGGCAATTCTAGGGAACTGCCAAATAAGTAAGAACTTCAGAGCTGGCAAAACTGTCTCCTGTATGGGGAAGTCACGGACATCAGACGTTGACCTGGGGGCTTAGAGCTGCCAGCGCTCTCGGGAGCGGAACCAGGATGTGAGGCCGGAGGCAGGGTGGTGTGCAGGAAGATCGGGCGAAGGTGAGGCAGGATGGAGCAGCGTTCCTCTCGTGGCATCCAGCAGCCCCCAGTTCTCGCAGCTTGTGGTGGCACATCTGAGGACTCTGGGCGGTCAACATGGTGGGTTGAGGGGATGATGTGAGACCTCCTGGCCTTTCTCCCCTTCAGGAGACGAGAACAAACCGGACGGTGGGAAGGAAGGTGGTTCGAAGGTCCGAAGCGGGAGCTCCAGCCGTGGACCAGGAGATTCAGATAGGTAGGTGGCCCTGGGCTCTCACTGCAGCATCCGCACAGGCTTTTGGCAAAAAGCCTGGCTCCTGAGCAGTCGGCATGTTAGCCCTGAGTTCGGAAAGCAGGATATCACCAAACCCAACCCCGTCTGCAGTTCATCCAGTCACTGAGGCAGGTCTGCACTTAGACTTGCCCCCCCTTCCACTCAGTACTGCAAACTGTGAGACTCCGCTCCTCTGTGAGGAGATACGTGCCGTGTTTGGGCACAGATCAGGGTTGGATTAAGACCTGGGCTACATAAAAACCTACTGATCTACCTGCTGGGAGACGCAGGCTGTTTCCTCTTGCCCTCAACGCAGATGCCTTGCACCGGACTGATCCAAGTGCAGCTATAGCCTGGTAGCAAGCTTACAGCCTCCAACAGCACCTCAGCCTAACTGGACTCCAATTCTTGCAGGAAAGAAAGCAGAAAGGATCATGACTCAAGACCTGCATCTGAGCCAAAGAAACTTGATGAGAACCCAGCCTCCGTAAGCATCTCGCCCGCTAGCCGCGGCTTTAAAATGGTGGTGTTGGCAGAGGAGTGCTGGGCTGGGTTGGGACTTAAAATACCTGGGTTCAGTTCCCAGCTTAAAGGGCCTTAAAGCCCCTGTGTGCAAATTATTCCTGTTTGCATCTGGGATCTGTAAATCTTGGATGGCAGGAAGCATGAAGGGAAAGAGGAAGGTGGGAGAGCTGTGGAAATAACGAGTCTGACCAGACTTCAGCACCTCTGATTCCTCTTTCAGTGATGCGCTGGAATATGCCCGGTGTGACATGTTGACCTGTGCTTGGGCTGAGTCCTGGTCTTAGATCACCAGAGGGGCAAGATGGGTCCCTTCTAGTTGGAGACCTGATTTTTTTCACTTGATAGTGAGGCAGGGGCCTGACCGCCCTTTCACAAAGACTCCGTAGAATAACTGGCTGAATGTTTTGCCTGGTGTCTAGCATAACACGTCTTTCTTGTACCCATCTCTTTCAGCAGTTCAGCCATGCTAGCAAGTATGCTGCTCTGTCAGTAGATGGCGAAGATGATGGCGAAGATGAAGAATGCGCTGAATAAAATCTCCAGGCCCTGCGCTGTCTCCTAACCAGTTGCCACCCGGGATCATTCGGAGAGTAAAACCAAACCTCTATCCAGACAAGACAGAAATAAAACCTAAAACTCAACATCTCCTGGAGACCTTTCTTAAACTTTTTTTAAAAGAAAAAAAACAAAACAAAAAACAAATGCAAAGTACAAAAAAGGAAACAATCTCTTGCATGCTGCTGCAGCCTTTAAAGTATTGAACTAACTGGAGAAACCTCTGCAAAGAGTAGCGAGAGAAGTGCAGGTTTTTCAAAGGAAAGCACCTCTGGCTTGTCCCAGAGCCGAGGACTCGGAGCAGCTTCTGGTGTGGCTAGAGCCTAGGTCCCGTCAGATAGTGCGGACGTAGAACGCGGTAGCCAGGGACTCTGGAGAGGCGTGAGCGCTTTGAGCAATAGGGCAGCTAAGGAAGAACTGGCTTTTCTCCCTCATCTTCTTGCTAGCCTAAAATGGATGAATTCTGCAACGCTACCTTAAATAAAAGATCACCTTGAAGGTAGGGATATGTAGTCTGAGGTTCTTCTAGCTTTCTTTGAGGGGCTGTCTCCTCTCCAGTGCAACGCCGAGCATTGCCCCGGGCAGCCAGGGAGGAGGCTGCCGTGCCAGCACGGGGGGTGAGGTCTCTGCTTGGGGATGGGGAGTGTTGGATCGAGCCTGTCTCTGCGCATTGGAAAGCCCTTGGGTGCCTCAGCTGTGACTGGGCTCTCATAGTTGTTGGATGCCTCAACTGGGGCCAACCCATCCTGAAAGGAACCAGACAGGTTTTCCCTGGGGTGAGGGAAGTGTCCGATACCTTGTTCAGGAATGACCAGAGCACCGCGAGTCCTGTGCATGCAACCAAGCTGATGGAGGCTCTGCCGGTATTTTGGAGTGTGGACTCAATACCCTTCCTCCAGCTTGGCAGGGAGCAACATGGCAGCGGGTGGAGGTGTCAGCTCCTGCAAGGTATCGGCATCCCCTTGGGCACCTTCTCTTCTCCCTCTTCTTCCTTCCTCCTTGTTTATCCTGGGCATGAGGAGCTAGCGCTGTGCTCGGGAGTTTCACCTTCCCTCACCCAACATCTGCTTTTCCAGTGTCCCTTTCTTTGGACAAGCAGATGCTGGCAGCCCCTTGGCGGGAGCAACACTCCCCAAGTCCTGAACCGCTTGTAGTGAAATAGCCTGGAATTGGCATGATCTCGAAATTTGAAATGTTTTAGCAGAATTTCTCACCTTCACCAGCTCTCCGAGCTGACGGCCAGCTCAGCGCCTACACATGACGCAAGGCTTGTGCGGGCCCCAGGGGGACGTGGGGTCCAAAACGTAGTCGGCGGTGTAGATATCGGCGTTGTGATGTGGCCAACGCTCCAAAGCACGTGCGCACGAGGCGACTGTCCCCCTTTTATTTGGGGAGAGGGGAAGAGGAGAGACCTGCGTGCTTTCTTGCCTCTCTCCCATCAGAGTCACCGGCACATCTCTCCCCGGTGTCGGCTTCGTGCCGCTGAGCGACTGCGGTGGCTGCCGCTCGGTTATTTCGGCAACGTGGGGTTTTTTAGCTAGTTCAAGAAAACATGACATCAAGGGGACAGCATGTACTGAAGGCAGGAGATGGAGACTGTGCTTCAAAATCTGCCCCGAGAGCAGAGCTGGGCTCCCACCGCAGTATTGCCGTAGGTCTCGGTCACTCAGAGATGGTCATTGGTCTAAATCACACCGGGGAGGGGGCCAGCACCCCGCTCCCACCCCTTTGCTGTCAGGACAAGTTCACTCATTGCATTTTACACGTTCTGAAGATAACATGTAAAATTTGTACAAAATATCTTCTATGAAAATGATTTGTAATCTGTAGTGGACTTCCTGGGAGATGTCTTTTATTATGTAAACCCCCCCCACCTTGATTTGTTTTTTTTTTGTTTTGTTTCCTCCAATAAAACTAATCTTTAAAATACCCTTTAATGCCCAAATCATTTGCAAGTCTCTTGCTCCGGTGCCGCGTGGCAGCAGGCTGGGCCCGAGCTCTCGACTCGCTCCTCTCCTGGCCGCTGCCGAAAGCGGGAGACCCTCGGAGCTTCTTTTTAAGCCCCTTTACCCTGTCCTAAAGGAAGGTTTGCTGGGCCCTGGAGGCGGCAGGTCCCTTGTCTCTGCTGTCAGCACCGATTTCTTGCTGCCACCAGAGGGTGGCCTTAATCCAGCCTGGCCTGTCCTTAACCCTCCCTCTGCTCCTTGCAGATCCTGCCGGGATCCGGCCACAGGCCTTCATCGGTAGCAGCTCCCGGGCTCCAGTTAAGGAAGGTGACTCCGGCAAACCCACCTGGGCCAGAGAAGGATCTTGGCAGCCAGGTCTGGCATTGCAAGCAGCTTTGGTGCAAGCTAAGTAACATCCTTTTCTCTTCCAGGGCTGGCGGTGTCCCCTCAGTCCTGGAAATAATCCTCAAGCAGAGGCTGGGATGGAGAGCAGGCTCTGCCCTCCTGCCTCCCAAAGGGGATGTTGGTCCAAAACATCTCCAAAGCCTTCTGGCTCCGACTGCAGGCAGGGGAGGAGCAGAGGGGAAACCCAACAGCCGCTAGGTAAGATGCTCTGTGCAGAGCCCCAACTCCCAGCTCCAGTCTCCTCTCCGTGGCACTGAACCCTTCATCCTTCAGCGACCGGCTCCCTGCAGACCAGTGAGATTCGTTAGCAGCTCTGTCAGGCTCCTCTGGGCGCGTTTCTGGTCTGTGCTTGCTCCTGCCAGAAATGCCCCTGTAGACCGTGGCGGTTCTCCTGGGCTGGGCGAAGAGCGCAGGCGTCGCTGGTCCTCTCCCCTCCCAGGCGCCTGTATCTGCTCCTCTCCGCCAGCCCCGAGCACGGCGACTTGTCTCCCAGTCAGCTGCTGCCTCTCGCTGCTGTCTCCTCCTCTATCCGCTGAGACGCTCCCACGCTGAGCCCAGACCACCCCATCTCCTGGTCCGCAGTGTCCCTACATCCAGTCCGGACTTCTCTTGAGCTCTGAAGTTGCAATATTGAGCTGGCACTTGGGTGCAGAGCATCCGGGGACCGTAGTGACCCCAGAGAGACTCATTCCACCTGGTAACAGGCCTGCTTTTAGGCAAATGCTTAATTAACCCTGGGAGCAGGGAACTATTTGATGGTTTAGCTGGTTCCTGACTGTGCTGGATGGAACTATCCGAAGCTGCTCGGTGCCCTCAGTCTGGCACAGGAGGGAATTGCTTGCGGCGATTCCTGCTGCGCAACCGCAAAGCCTCCCCCTCCCGGGCTATCACGACTGCTTGCGTTTCCGTGTGCTCACGGTGCTGCAAAAGGTCCCTCGGGGTGCTGCGGAGACAGGCCCGGGCTCGGGGGCCTCTGACGGGTTCGTGTCGGCGCGTTTGCCCTGCGGCTGTTTATCTCGAGCGCTCGAGCCTGAGCTCCTACCCCCTCGTGCAAACCTCTCCGCCTCTGCAAGCAGAACCGCGGTCTGAGCAGCTGATCTCATTCCTGGCTCCCTGCTCGAAAACTGATGGGATTAAGTACCTGTATCCGGCCTCTGTCTGGGCTTCCTATCTATAAACTGGAGATGATAACGATCCCCTTGCCGAGGGGGCTCCAGCTCCTTCAGCGGTCGCCCTTTCTCGCTCTTGCAGGGCACAGGGTGCAAAACCGTGGGCGGAGGTGGTGTCGGTGCAGGATCTACCCCAGCCGGGCTGGAAACCATCCCTGGGGCCGCTGCCTCCCTCCTTGCGCTGCTACGCTCGCAGGAGAACACCGTGCGCCTTGTTGAGCCTGTTTCTTTTAAAAAAAAAAAAAAAAAAGAAAAAAGAAAAACCACCTTGGGCCCAATTTCAGGCCATATTTTTGCAGAAGAAACCAACACTATCTCGGCGCGTACAATTAAGGCTCTGTGCTCGCTCCTCGGGCTTGGATGGCTGCTGTGATGTTCGGGCCAAGTCTCATTCCGGCCTCCCCAGTTTGCGAGCGGGCTGGCAGCGGGGCGAACAGGGCTCCCTTTGCGGGGCGGCTCAGCCCGGCTGCAAAGGTATCGGTGTGAGCTCCGGCCGGGCTGCCCCGCTCCCGGTGCAGGCTTCGGGGCCAGGATGAGCTGGACCCGCTGCCCATCCCGGGACTGCGCTTTCCTCCTGCTTCCCCGGTCCGGTTCAGAGGGGGGATTTTGCACGGTTGCCGTAGCGGAGCTTTGCTCCAGGCTCGGCTCCAAGGAGGATTTGAGGACTGAGAGGTGAACGGCCTTTGGGTTGAGCTTGAGTGTTGATGAGTGCAAGGGCAGCCGAGGAGGAGGAGGAGGGCGCCGAAGCAGGCAGGGAGCTGCCTGGTCCCCCCTGTGCTCTCACATCTCCCTGGCTTCAGGACCTGGCTGGCTTGGAAAGAGCCACCAGGAGGGACAAGACCAGCCGAGCCCGGGGTGCAAAGCGGCGCAGGGACGAGACGCAGAGCAACCTGGGCCCCCTCGTGCCGGCCGCCTGCGTCCCGGCCCCCCTCCTGGGGCCTTAAAGGCCTTTTTTGTCGGCCTCGGGCACACCTGGGAGGTTTGGGGTCACGCAAGTGTCCAGACACCGGCTCCTCATCCAAAGCCACTCGTGGTCGGAAACCTGGAGCAGGTTCCCCAGGCCGCCTCGGCCTCTCCGGGTAGGAAATTTGGCCGCGGTGCGCGGGGAGGCGACGGCGCTGCTCCGAGCCATCCGGAGGAGGGCGATCCGTCAGCCCTGTCACCCCTGGTCCCCATGTCCCCGTCCCCCTGGTCATCCTCCCAGGCTTTCCCAGCCTCCCGCGGATGCCCGAGGACATTAGGGTGCCTGGGGTGGATCCCTAAATCTCCCCACTCCCAGGAGGGGCTCAGGTGTCCCAGCAAGGCTCCGGGCCACGGGGGGATTCAGCTCCGGGGAGCTGTGCCCAAGGCTGCGAGCTTCCCCCCACAGTGCCCTCAGCCCACGGGGGTGGATATGCCCGTACTCCGGGTTTGCGTTGCTCCGAACCAGCTGCAATCGGCACTGGATTTTCTCTGGCCCCTCCGTGACCCCCCTTTCGCAGGGAGGCCGGGGCTGGGCACGGCCGTTTTCTCCTCATTTCCTACACCTGGAGCAGGGGCCATGCTGCCCCGGTGGGCGGCAGGGAAGAGTCCTGCAACCAAACGCTTCCAGCCTTTCCCTCCCGGGTGCCGGGGACGGATGTCCCGTGGAGCTGGGACAGGCTGGGGGAGGACCGGCCCTGCTCAGGGAGCTCGGATGTGGCTCCGTGGCAGCTCGCAAGCCGTGGAAAAGAGCCGCGACGGGCAGGAGGAACCAGCTCAGCCGAGAGCGCGGCCGCCCCGGGCTTGAGCCCCAACAAACTCGAGCCATCCCAGGAGCTGGGGGCAGGACGCCGGCTGTGCCACCGCCAAGCGCGGATGTGGCAGGAGGCCAGCCCCGAAGACAGACAGACAGATGGACGGACGGCAAATCCCCCATCCGGATGCTGCTCCCGAGGTACCGTCTGGTTCGTCCCCCCGTGCCGGGACCCGGGGGGGTCGGGCAGGGCTGGGGCGCTTGCCGTGGGGCTGGGAGGCGCTGGCAGGGACGTCACCCCCGGGGTCGGCACCCGTCTGCACCCCCCCGTCTCGGGGGCACCGTTAATAACCCCCCGGCCCCTCCGCCGCCACCCTGCCGAGGGGGAAAGACCCGTCCCCGTTTTGGGTACCGCGGGGCCGTCATCACTCCAGGCCCCCATCGTGGGGGGGGGGGGGTGGCCAGGAGCCACCCAAGCTTGGGGACAGGGACGGCGGGCCATCTCCTGCGGCGGGGGCCCGGCCGAGCCGAAACGTGTGTCCGATTATCCCCGCTCCCAAATTCCGATTATCCTCCTCCTCCCAAATGCCCCCCTTTGCCACCGGGCGCTGCCCCCCGCCGGCACCTGTGCCGGGCACCGGCCGCGGGACTGGCACAGCTCCGGGCACCCTGGCAGCCTCGGCCGCCGCTGCCGCCGGAGGAGGAGGAGGAGGAGGAGGAGGGCGCGGGAGGAGGTGGAGTTTTTTACGGCAGTTTCCAAGATCCGCAAGAAGAAGGAGGAAAGGAAAAAAAAAAAAAAAGCGCTGGGAGGGAGGGAAAAGAAGGGAAAAATAATAAAGCAGGAGGCGGTGGCGGCGGCGACGGCGGCAGAACCCCATGGGCCGGGGAGGAGGCGCCCGGTGCTGGGCCCGGCCCTGCTGCTCTCTGCCCCCCGCGAGCCGGGCCGGGGGGCCGCCGCGGCCGCCCAAGGTGCGTCACCCGCGGGGGCGAGCGAGGAGGGCGCCCGAGCGGCGCGGGGGGGGCCCCGAGGCCAGGGGGATGGTCGCACAGACTGCCCCCCCCCCCCACGGAGCGAGGCGCCCGGGGGGGGGAGTTTTGGGGTGCCCGGTGTACTGCCTCCCCCCCCCAAACCTGGCCCCCTTCACGCAGCGGGGAGTTCCCCAGCTCCCCCAAACTGCCGGCGGGGGGGGCCAACGAGGGTCCCCCCCCCTGTTCCCGGGATATCCGCCCCGCTCCCGGGATACCCCCTGCTCCCCCCGGGCTCGGAGGACGTTCGTTGCGTTTTTGGATGTTGGACCCTGTTGGGGGGGGGGGTTCACTGTAATGGGATGGGGGGAGGCACCATTTCAGGCCCCCCCTCCCGGGATGTGGCCAGCTGGAGGAGGGATGTCAGGGATAGGGAAGAGCCAGGCTCTGCCCCGCTGCGATTTCGGTAAGGCCGATCTCCTGGCGAGAGCCGGAACCAGGAAGCCGTGCGGGAGCGAGGCCGGGCGCCAGGGCCCGGACACCTGGGTCCTCCCGCCTGGCGTCGCCGGCGCCTCGCTTCCCTGCTCCGTGCCTCGGTTTCCCCCGCTCTGCCCGCTGGTGCCGCCAGGCGAGGGGGGGCCAGGCGGCTCCGGAGCCCCCGGCCCCGCACTCAGGGCCACCGACGGCGGCACTGCTCCAGCTCCTCCCCGGGACGTGGTGGGGAAAGGGGGAAATTCCCCCGGGAAAGCTGAGGGCAGGTGCAGAGCCCCGTCCCCCTGCGATACCCCAGCCCAGTGCCTCCATCCCGAACCCCATCCCTCCATCCCAAACCCTATCCCTCCACCCTTTCCCTCCATCCCAAACCCCATTCCTTCATCCCATACCCCATCCCTCCATCCCATACCCTGTCCCTGCATCCTAAGCCCCATCCCTCCACTCTTTCCCTCCATCCTATACCCTTTCCCTCCATCCCATACCCTTTCCCTCCATCCCAAACCCCATCCTTCCCTCTTATACCCTGTTCCTGAATCCTAAACCTCATCCCATACTCCATCCCAAACCCTATCCCTCTATCCCTAAACATGTCCCTTCATCTCATCCCCTGTTCCTGCATCCTAAGCCCCATCCCTTCACCCCATCCCTCCATCCCAAACCCCACCCCATACCCTCTCCCTGCCTCCTAACTCCAGCCTGTACCTCATCCTTCCAGCCTGTACTCCATCCCTCCATCCCATACACTATTCCTCCATCCTATATCCCATCCTTCCATCCTGTGCTGTCCCCAGAGCGAGGACTCCCCAGGGCAGCCGCAAGCCAGCAGGACCCCAGGGTCCCGGCTGCCCCCCCAGGTGTCTCAGCCCCCCCCCCGTCACCGAGGAGGGATGCCAGGGGGATGGGCTCCAGGCCTGGCCCCCCCATCCCATGCGGCACCCAGGCGCAGCCGCTCCTGGCTCCGGGCCCTTCCCCTGTGGCCCCCGGAAAGCCCTGGTCACTGTCCCTTTCGGGAAGCCCTTCCCCAGCCACCTCCTCCCTCCACTAAATCCCCCCTGTCCGGGCAGGCTGGTGCCCCCCGGCGCCGGGCTGAGCCCCGGCAAACTCAGCCCACTGGCTGTGCCGGGTGGGGGGGGGACGACACAGCCCCTGGTGGCGCTGTGTGGCCCAGGCCTGGGAGCGGCGTTGGGGGCTGCGGAGCTATAGGGCCCCCGGGACCGGGCACTTACTGCATGGAGCGTGCGAGTACCAGGGCTATATGGGCCAGGTCGCGGCTGTCACTGCGCTATATGGCCCAGGGCCGTAGGGAGCTATATGGTGCCTGTAGAGCCTAGGCTGGATGGCGCAGGGCTGTAGGAGCTGTGTGGTACCTATAGAGCCCAGGCTTGGATGTTCCAGGGCAGTATGGAGCTATACGGTGCCTATAGAGCCCAGGCTGGATGCTCCAGGG
>NW_020447549.1:0-72951 GCF_003343035.1 Apteryx rowi
AGAAGTGATAAGGGCTGTGGGTGGGCATTCTCCGGCTATGTGTGCCGACTCTCATTTACCAACCGATTGGGACTGCTAAGCGGTTTCCCCCTGCCTTGGGGGTAGCACAGAAGACTCCTGTGCAGCAATGGGCTTTGTACAGCCATTGACAGGTGACAAGGGATGGGACGAATGAAGGAAAGAGTTTATTGGAGAGTGCAGAGACCAAGGACCAAGTCCAGAGGTGACATTCCTCAGCAGCCGATGGGTAGGAGCATGGAAAACGGTGCCAGAATCTCTATGAGCAGAGGTCCCAAACATTCCYGCCCCTTTGGATCCGAAAGAATTGTGAGCTTGACGAGGAACCTTGGCGTCTTGGAGAYCACCCTTYKSTGGMGTCAGTATTCTAGCCAGACCTCTGCCTGTTTTGCTGAAGACCGACTCCGCGTGGAACTGCGAACCAAACCCCCTGGCAGTATTAAATGCTTTCAAAGATGAAAAGTTGCCTTCCTCATCTCTGGCACCCACCCTCCTTCCCTACGTGCCCACGGACACTCCATATAGGCCTAGGTGATGAGGGATGTACATGGGGATTATGGCAACAAGATGTGCCCTGTGGAAAGGATGAGCCTCTTACCTTTGGCTCTGCATCCCGGCAAGGCTCCCAAGCGAACAACCCTCCCTTGCAGAAAGTGCTCTTAGCTCCATCCATGGCAAGTGCTGCTAAGTACCAAGCCCGTAACTCAAGAGAGGCAGTCCAGTTGTGTGTGCGGATTCCTGCTGGAAAGCTACTTAGAAGTGGCCAGCCTTAGCCGCTGCGGGTAGCCCAAAAGCCACCTCTGCCAAAAGGGCCTTTCTACCTCCACTAGCGCTTGACGAGTGATGGGTCAAAGAAAGGAAACCAATCCTCAGAGAGGGTAGGACGAACTGGGAGGAGACCTGTGGAGGGCTCCCATCCACCGTCCTGCGCGGTACCTGAGGTGCCGCCCTGGGACAGCGAGAGAGGAGCGGGGGTGCGGGACCCAGCTTGCGGGAGCGCCAAGCAAGCAGGGAAAGGAGGGAGAGGCAAAGCCGGTGCTGCAGCGGTAGTGACCAGAGAAGCTTTGGCCGAGGAAATGGAGGGCTTGGCGCAGCTGGCAGAGCTCAGAGCTGTACAGGTGGCGCTGGAGCAAGGAGCCTCTGGTGTCTGTGCGCACTCAGGCGCTGCAGGGGCTGCTGCCAGCCAGGGGCTAGAGCGGCGGGTGCAAAACAACTGGCAAGGAAAAGGTAGAGAGGTCTGGGGAAAAACAACCCTGGGAAGAGTTAGCAGCTAGCTGAATTGAAGAACAGATCCGATGGGCGTGCCTCTGCCCTCCGAAAAGCCTCCAAACCCTGAGGCAAAGTGGAATCTGATGGCTCAGCACTGGGCTACAATTCATGTGTGGCCCACTCGGGAGGCAGAATGGCTCGGGAAGTGGTGGCCTGAATGGCTAGGGCAGCCCAGGAGTTAGGAGCTATTTGCAGAGGCTGCAAGGAGACGATGGCTGGTGACAAAAGCGCTGGCCAAACAGGTTGCAGACTCATGCCATGCTTGTCAAGCACTGGTAGAGTACCTGTCCAAAGGACAACAGCCTGCCCATCTCAGCAAAGGTAAGCTACTGCAGGACGCTTGGCAGAGAGATGATATTGGTGCCTTCAAGTGAACTCCTGGAGGCTGGAAATACGTCCTGACGGGAGGAGCAATAATTAGCAATGTGGGGAATGTGCACTGCAACGGCTCTAGCAAGTGCAGCTGCTTTACCACGGTGGCCTGCTCCTTTTCCTTGTGCAGAGAAAGACAATGTGAGAATGGATTGTCTTTGAAGAGGAAAGACTTGCAAACTGGGTGTGCTTCCAAGGAGTACGATGGGCTTTCCGCTTACCGCCTCGCTCTCCAAGGAACGGCAGAGCAGGAAGATGGAAGGGACTCCTAAAACTGCAGCTCCACAAGGGTGACTCTCTTCATTCCTCCGAGGGGGGATCCCCCCTTCACGCTGGATGCGACAAGTTGACTAAAGAAGGGGCAAAGCTCCAGGGGGAAATCCCATAGAGAAGGGGTATTCCAGCAGTGCTCATCAAAGGGCAAATCAGTGCCAAAGGACTGAAGTAGGGGAGCCCTTGTTCCTCACGGAATATCTTGTACAACCTCCCAAACCAGCTTTCCCCGCRCAGCCTGTGGCTTTACAGTTGCAGCCCTTTGGACTACTAAAACTGCAACTGAGAGCACACCAGAGTGTTAGAGCAGAAGAAATGTTAGCTGTATCAGTATAATTAACTATAGTGGCACTGAAAAATCTTCCTGTAAGAACAACCCCCAAACTTCATTGTACAAAAAAATACTCAAGACATGTATGTTTCAAAATTTGTATTTTTAATTGATGTTTAAGATAATCTGATAAAGTAAAGGAAATTCTGAGACTAAAAAACTCCAAATGTTTTAAAGGGAGCATTCTGCTGATACAAAGTTGCCTTCATGTTTGAGTGAAGGCTGACACCCACTTTTGGCTCCTGTCAGTACTACTTCCACAAGTTAATAAAGGCTAGTGAAATGGGAACTTCGTACATCTGTCCTTTTCCTCGAATTAGGTAATTCTTATGACATTTGTAGTTTGCTGATAGACTGCAGAGAAGCCAGATGCTTTATGGCTTTTCTACATTGCTATTGTCAGATTCTTACAACTGAGTGAATGCAGCATGAGATCATAAAAAAGCATGTATTCTGCATTTGCCTGTGCTAAGTTACATCTTGGCTGTCCAGAAAGAGACAGAAATTCTGAATGTTCCATATCTGGGCTGCGACTACGTTTTCCATTCAGAATTCATCGACAGAATTAGAAATGACATGCTTTGAATTTGTTAGGGGTATTTCAGCATCTTCTATGATATTTTCAGGAACAGTGTGTCATGTTGGGGCCATTTATACCACACTGTACCATAAAGATGCAGTACTACAGTAAGCGAGCTTTCTGTACTTTGTAAGGAGTAAGTCAACAGCAGAAGACAAGAATTGGCTTTGCAACAGCTTTTGCAGTTGTGAAAATTGAGGAATTTGAATTTAAACCTTCTGTGAATGACTGCCCCCCAAAAGTACTGTATTCAAGTAAAATCCCCTGCCCTATTTTTCCTTAGGATGTGTGATCAAGTATAACCAGTATATAAAATGTCATTTTAAAACTTCTGATTTGTTTGAAAGAAAAAAAAAGTGTCTTGTAATTCCTGAGCATGTCAACTAGTGACCCTACTCCCGAACAGCTGTTATTTGATGATGAGCTGTGGAGAAGCCAGATAATTTATGTCCTTTCTGCAGTACACAGTTGTTACACTGCTTTACACACCTTCTGACTCTCTCTTGAATCTCCCAATGACACACTCAGCCCATAGAAGTTAGAATAAAATCAGCTACATATCCATGCAACTCCATGCAAATGAGTTTACCAACTCATTTTTGTTGTTTTTTCATAGATTAACAAATTATTCATGCTCTGTGATAGATTCATCCCTCTGTAGGGGATAGGATAGGATAGGACCTGTAATAACCCATCTATCCACTGTCTTTATCCCTTGTATTAAACCTCATTTGCGCCTGTTCATGTAACTCCAGGTATGAGGGAGAAGATATACTACACATTGCCATCTTTCCTAATGATCTTCCTCATTATCAATTTTTTTTCCACTCATATTGCTAGGCCCTTGAGGAAGAAGCATTACAAATTTTTCCTGTACACTAAGTCATTTCTGAAGACTGAGATTTTCTCTGTCCCACTATTTACTCCTGTCATTCCCTAGGCCTTCAAGCCTCCAATATTCCTGGGAATGCCACCTGCTACTGTATAAAAGAGAAAATAATGGTGTTTTGGTGACTTTCCTGTCATTATGATTTTGACAAAGAAAACTGCAAACCAATAAGATTTTAGCACTTGGACTGGCCATGCTGAGGATTAAGTAGGTATTGGAACATTATATTCATGGCGTGATTATTTGAACTATTTGTTACAAGTAGAATAAAGGAAAAACATGGAAACTACATGCAGTTGCCCACTTGCTTGCCCAGCTGCATGGCATGCACCTGTCAAAGGCAGAGAAGACTCCTGGCATGCCACCTTTTTACCTATTAAGGTGTAGGTGAAGTTTGGGGCTACAGCTAATTAAGAAATTCTTGCAGAATAGCTTTTCTGACAGACAGTGCTGATTCAACAAAGTTGTAAGGTTTCACAAGGGATATATAGATATACCTAATCCAGTCTCCCAGGAAGTTATTAAAATGTTTGGTTTTAAAAGGTCAGTGCATTTTGTTCTGTGTTTGATATAATTTATAATGTAGAAACTAAAATAGTACAACAGAAGCAACTATTCTTATCTTTTAGGGTGAACCATTTAAARTATTTTTTTGCAAAAAATATGCCAAGATATTGAGATTTTCTCCTTATTTTCCAATGTCAGAACATCCAGGCCTTTTCCGTACCTAGATATTTCAGTTTCAGCCAGCTCTGTTGGTGGCGGCACTAGCCAACTGTCCAACTTCTGTACAAGCTGCTGGGCCTTTGTAAGTGAAAGATAATAGTAAGTATTATATATACATATATAAAAATATATATGTATATACACACACTTATGCACATTAAGACATTATGTGTGTCATTAACTCTGCTCCTGCAATGATTGTTCTAGTTCAATTTATAAAAGCTATTCTGCTACCATTTTTTTACCTCTATGTGCACATACCTTCCTTGGAAATTGTTTCTTATCCACCAGCTCATTCAATTTTTTATTTTTTAAGTCTTTTCAAGATATTAAATGTATAGTACTAATATTTGTCACACATAGTTGCAAATCCAACCTTCTAAAGTATTAAAATGTACTAAAACTTGACAAGATTTCSATCATAACGTGGCCACAATTTCCAAGACTGAGTGACTATACAGAGAATTCTCAAATTGTACCATTTTATTCCAGCTAAATTGTATTTTACCATACAAAAAATAGCCTTGTAAACATACAGCTAAGATAAAAATGAAATAAATTACGTTAATTGCATTCCACAAATGCACTCTGATAAATGGAATTTATTGAAATTTGTTAACACTAGGAAAATAACTCTTAGAGTGGCAATTTCTTTAATGCTTCCTTTGCAGTCACTCACAGAAGTTAGTGACTGTAACAACCTGCATGGATGGTTTCATTCAAGTCATTGCTATTATTGAGGTGGGGGCTATTTTTTGCAGAAAGCCTATAGCCGCTGCGTCGCACCAGTCCCACTGGAGGTGCTAGGCCAGGAGGAACCACTCCGATCCATGTGACGAGTCCCAGTGTCACAGACACACTCCTGCAGCTGGTGTCAGGCTCCAGAGCCACGCAGCCATCCCCATGGCAGGCGGGGAGCCTTTGCTGCTGCCCTGCACTCAGCGGTGACGGGTGCGAGTGTGCCGCACACTGGGTGCCACCTGTGGCTCATACCTATGCCCCATTCGTGTGATGGGACCGACGTGACAAACAGGAGGTCCAGACCGGGTTTTGTGAATTTTGACATTGGTAAATCATCCAAATTTGGCCATTCGTCTCTTAACAGATGTGTGCATTATTGTTCTGTAGGAAGTCTCTGCTGGCAACTGAAAAATTTCCACAGAAGAATGGAAGCCTTTTGTAGATTATCTTTTCTTCTGCTTTCTTTTTGGTTTTTAGTTGACATTAAATGACAATATATTTATATTTCTTTGCTTTTCCTTTCCATATTTCCAGTTCTAGAAAGTGTCTTCATGTAGCAAACTACTTGAAAGGGCCCCTCTTACAGCCCTTCATTAGGACAACAATGCTTATATATTTTTATTGGTGCAGTGAGACTCGGATGCCTGTACCTTGTACAGTTAGTAAAATCACATCCTAGAAAGGGAACAAGTTACAGCACTAGAGAGGAGGGATAACAATGCTGCTGCCTGGCGCCCCTGCCAGCATGGCTGTGTCAGGCACGGAGCCCAGCTCTGCCCACCGCAGGTTTGTCCACAGAAATTTGTGAGATGCTTCTCACCCACTGCTGTCTGCCATACAGCCCGTGGGAARCTGCCTGTCCTCTTTTTCAGGAGAAATGGGCTTAGGTTTGTATGTACAATGTAAGTATGTACAATGCTTTTCTGAATTATGGTTTATCCTTTTCAAATATATATAAATGAGCAGTTTAACGAGGTAGTTTGCATTCTGCACCCCTCACCTATAGCTCTGTATTTAAATTCAAGGTACTATCCCTAACAGAGCAGTAATTTTCTTCCATGACTGCACCTACCTGATGTTCCTGCAGGCACATTTCTGCATACTAGACAGTGCCATTTGCATATCTATTTTAACTCTTTTAAACTGTGACTTTACTACAATATGATTGGGAAGAATTTGTCTTCCCAAATGACATTCTGTTCCTGGGGGTCAGTGCTCTGTGGTTTTTATTTGAAATAGCACAAGAGTTACAGCTAAGGGCAGGAGATGAAAAACGGCTGGATGTCTTGCAGTCACCATGAGGAACCTCCACAGAGCAACAACAGGAGTAATAGCAAACTCGTCCATCTGTGAACTCCATAGGATCTCATTTAACACTCATTGGATATGTCTTTAAATAAATACTTAATATTCTTCTTTCATTTAAGCAAAAACAACATTTAGGAATCACCATGTTTTACYGGATTGGTATAACTTTGTCTAATAGATTATTACGTCCCTGACAGCAGCCAATACTGGATGTTACAGAAGAAGGTACGAGAAGCACATTAATGAGCAATTATGGAAGAATCTGCCTTTTGGGCAGCATCTGCTGATTTTTATATGCTAGTCACTTCTGTCAAAAAAAAAAGATACTGGCTGTACCCTACCACCACATGTAGGTATGAATAGTGGGATACTAAATGAATATTCTTTGAGCAGTCTAATGGTTAAAAGTTGATGTGGTCTCTGATTAAATCATGACACTGGTTGGTATTTTTCTGTATTTTGGAGGGGGGAAATTGAAGAAGACTTATACGCTGTTGTGTAAATGATACTTCAGGGGTCTCATATCCAGAGACAGCCTGAAACAATCATTCTGGTATGACATTATTTATGACCCTGAGGTCCTATTAGTTGGACTCAGAGACCTGTCTCTTGCTCTCCCCTGCTTCAGCCTCTGTTCATTTTTGTAGCCGTTGCAGAAGGTCGGGCTCCTCACTTTGGGAAATCTTGCTGGGTGAGATGTTTCTTCTAAACCTCGAACTCCACGTTCTGAGGTTTTCATCCCTGCATTGTACGTGATTAAACACAAATACTGTAACTGTAAAAGTGTGTATTAACTCCTTGATAATATCTATTTGGAACAGTGGCCATTTGTCAAAACATAGCAAAGCCCCTACTTCTGATGATGTTATTTCTATTCCTTCCCAGGCCTTTCAGTCTCTAAAACATGTTACCCTATCTGGTATCCTCATAAAACTCTTATACCTCCTGGGATTGTGTGTGGTGAGTTCCACAGGTGAAATATGGATGGTATAATGTGTACTTTTGGCTAAGCATTGTACATTTTTTTGGCCTTTAATATCTTAATTCTATTTATACAGCATTTTCATGATCACTAGTCCACATGTAAGTACTATGTAAGTAGTAAGCTGAAAATTAATCATTTGTTCCTATTTCAGTTCTTAAGGATTTGACTTTTTTTTAACTTGAATTAAATGATTACCAGCTAACCTGAGCTATTTAAAATGTGTCAGTCTAGAGGCTTTCTGAATGTTTGTTCCAAGTGTTTATCCTTGCTTGAGTGAAAGGAAGAGCTTTATTTAAGGCATGTGTCATTAACAACAAGTGGACACAACTCCAGGATACTCTTTTATGGTACACTTTTACTTAGCATATATGCATGGTAATTTGACTTAAGAAAAACTACTGCTCTGTGTTCTCTCCTGTAATCGAACATGTTAATATTTTCTTATTTGTATATCTCTTATGCTTTGTGACAGGCCATTCCTTGCATTCATATCTTTCCTGTTTCTTAAAGCGGCAAGCCAGACCAAAATGTAAATGGAGGTGGTCTCTCTGAGTATCTCCACAAGAGAAAGGGGACATCTCCTGTGACCCATGGAGGGACAGCACTAGGGACATTTGTTCTATTTACCGGATGGATAGTTGAAACCTTGAATTCATGGATGATGTTTTGTTTTGGGAAGTTCTGCACCACCCTTGACTTCTGATGATACTAAGATTAGGGCACTTTTTATACCAGCTGAATAAGAATCTATCTCTAGTTTTGTTTTGTGGGTTTTTTACTCTATTTTTTTAGATTTTCTTGAGTCGACGCATAGAGTTGATTTTGTGGGAATGCTAAAGAGATCAGGTAGTAAACACTTCCCTGTATCTTCAGATTAAAAGAAGCTTTAAGATGGGAAAAATATAGAATAAATAATATTTTTTAAATGGTTTTCATGTGCTGAAGTTTCTTGCTGAAAATATGACTAGGGACTCAGTTGCTCTGGGTGGTTTTACACATCTGAAAAATCTTGAGCTCTGAGAGGGGAGAGAGAGAAGAAGGATAGTGAGCTTGGTATTATATCCTAGTAACTTTCCGTGCACCAGGGTTAGTGCTGGGCATGAGTTAGCCCTACATAAGTTTTAGATCAAATAACCTTTACTCATTTGTTTTTAGTTTGGGGACTTTTTTATCACATGCCCTTAATGCTGCATTTCTGTGTTGCAGAAGCTGTTCTGAGTCATTGCATCTCCTACTGGAAGTAAAATGGAAGAGAAGGCCCATTCAGGCACTAAATCCTGTGGGATTTGCTGTGGAAACACAGTCAGCAGGGTATCCCGCTGTAGCGGGGGACGTGGGCAGTGAGGAGGAGATCTACGGGACTGAACCTCAGGAGGGACAGGGTTATTGGACCTGTCGCTCCAGAAGGCACACCTCAGGCACAGAGCCACTGAAGAGGGGTCTGATGTGCAGCTAAGTCAAGAACAGTGAGAGCACTGAAAAAGCAAATCTGATTATTATAATCTCTGTGTCCCTTCTGAGTACTATCAAAGGTGCTAGTCTGCGTATAAAAAAGTGAAATGCCATGCAAGTCCCCTACATAGCGTTCTTTTCTCTGCTGTGCTTAATGACTGATCAGTTATATAAAATACATACAACTCTTTTATGTAAGTACCTGTTTAGTAATCCTTCTCTGAATGTCACATTTTATATTACTGTAGAGCTGAGAGGCACCAGCTACTTTATAGTTATGTTGTGCTAGGTACTGTAAAAAGAGAGAGTATCAGCCTGCCACATGAATCTTTGCTCCATATATTTATTTTATGAAATATATCTTACGTATTTGCGTTAATAGAGGTGACAGAACATTGCAAAATTGACCAGCAATTTACAGCCTCTTTATTTTTTAATTAAAAACATAAATATACTTCTGTGTAGCAAAAGGGAAGTTTACTAAAATGAATTCAGAATTAGTTAACAAGCTTTCTTCCTTCCACCCACAGCTATAGAGGAATTTTCCGTAAAGATACAGGAGTAATTTGGCTTTTAAGAAATACCAATAAGTGAATGAAGAAATAATCACAAGCTTTTATCATTTAAGACTAATCTAGCAGTAGGTGAAAGATTAACTTTCAGTGATACATAAATAATAACTCAAAACTCATAAATAATGCCTTTGTCAGTTATCAAGGAACAAAACATCATTTTAACAAATTGTAGACTGAATCCTTGGGGCTAATCATCTGCCCGCTATCTTTTAGAATGTGAATAGGAATAAATTTTGGCTCATTTTGTACCACTTACCAGGACTAGCATACTAGGACAGGAGTACTTTCTATTTGCAGATGGTGTGTTTAATTCACGTATTTTCATTTCAACCTATCCTCAGCCCAAGGATGGGCACATAAATAACCTAGAGTGGGTGGCAAGGCTACAGAGGGAATAAAGCAAACACTCTTCTAATAATTGTACTCACTTTTTATGTGAGACCAGTTTTTCTAGGAGTTCTTGCCAATGTATACTTTACAAATAAAGTAGATTAAATCTTACGAACAGTTAAGTATTAGCTAGATGCTGGTATAGGTTCRATATAAATAACAGAATTGTTCTCACCGGCTAGAATGTTTTATAAAGTTCAGCATTTCCTTTATTCATTCCATGAAACAATGATCCAAACATTTGATCAGAAATGTATACAAGATATAAATCTGGATTTTTGTTTTTGGTTTTAGTCTTTTTAAGACTAACCCTTCTATATGTTCCAGGTTATAATTCTAGAGAGCATAAACTTCAGTCTTTGTAAGAAGTGTACTATTTCAATGTTAACATTAGTGAAACACAAACAGGTTGTCTGTAGTCTGAAAAGGAAACAGTCTTCTTGTAATGATGGAACAGATTCCCAGTGACAACAGTCAAAATTTGATGTCACATTTACAAAAAATGTAGATGTAGCAGTTTCTCAGTCCTGTACCTTACTCCAGCTGCCTGTGAGGCTGTTTCTTCATGCAGTAACTTTTGAATCCACCAGCTGATTTCAGCCCCATTTGGAAGGAGAATAGAACTGTCAAAGGTAATAGATGACTGGATAAAATTGAAGAGCCCTATTATTGCTCCCAATCTGCAACATGAGTTCAGCACCTATTAGACATCAGAAAATGCTCATGGATCTTAACATTTGGCTCAACAAAGCCTTCAGAGACCAGGATTCACTAGTTCCACTGCTCTTAGAACTAGTTATCAATAAGGATGAAATTGAAGTTACTATATCTGTGGTGGAAGCAAAATTCAAAGAGCTGAATACGCTCAGTATTCTGAAAGAGCTGATGCACAGTCAGAAGTTGGATTGTTCATGATCCAGCCTCTAAAAGATTTTTAAGAAGGGTAGGATTGTATGAGGGGTTTGAAGGATAGCAAGTAGCCCTTACATTTAAGCAGACAGAAAAAGTGATCTAACAGAGACAGGCCCTTTTGTCTGAGTTCAGGGAAAGAAAAAATTGACGACATGGAGGTAAGTGGAAGGTAAAAAAGGCAAAAAGGTTTACTAAAGATAAATTTGGCCAGACCAGTCTGCTATCTGTCACTGGCAAAGGAGCTTATTTTTAGACACAGAAAACACAGCTGATCCAATCTACCACACTTCACCTGAAGGACTCCTTGATACAGGGTGTTGTTGATGCTGAAAGTTTACATATGTTCATGAAGCAATTGGAAAAAATCATAGAAGAAAAATCCCTCCAAGGATATTAAATGCAGACACACCTGTTCTGATTAGAAGTCTCTGAGCCAGACATTAATGGAGGTGAGGAGAACCTTCTGGGGAAATAAAGACTTACCTTGTCTATAGACTCACTCACTCCTTTTTATCCTTTTTCATTCAATTCTGCTATTGAGAGATGAACCTTTAGTCTGATCAGTATGACCTTTTTCATACCCTTATATTCTTATCTGAACTTCACTGAATTATGTGATGGGACATTATTAATGAAATGTGAGAATATGTGGAAATAATTGCAGAATTTTAAGATGGATAAGGCAATGGCTGCAGAAGCAACCAAAGGCTTATTGCAGAGAATGGAGGCAACTGCTAGTGGAACTCCTCAGAGGTAGCTTTTTGGTCCCATCTTATGTTCCTGTTATGCTGAAATTCCTCAAAATACAAAAAGTGCTGTCTAAATTTGCTGACTAAACAAAGATGGGAATTGCTGTTAAAGAAACAGGTGACTGGAGTAAGGTACAGAAGAATTTAGAGAACCTTGAAGACAGGAAAAATAAAAATAGAAAACAATTAACACAAAGTAAGAGATTGTGCTTATCAGCTGGAAAAAACGATGAAGGGGACTTGGAGTGTTAGCTAGGCAGGGGGCTAAGATCAAAGCTGTTTGCTTTTCAGCCCCTGCCTGTAGCTTTACCGTACTTTAATATAATGTATGTCTGACCTTAGCATTATAATACAGTTCACCTAAATTAGGTGCCATGAATTTCCCCACAAAGTAAGAAGGTAGCATTAACTGGCAGGTTTTCTGGATCACATACTGTATGGTGAGTTGTAGAGACGTATCTGATAGGAAACRCTAGCCCCAGTGCCTCTGCAGAGCCTGATGGTGGGCACTGCTGTCCACCTGGACCAGGCCACTTTGCCTCTAGGCAGTTGCCTGCCTCTGGTCTATAGCCTAGTGGACAGTGTATTCATTCAAAAATAGATACCTGTTCAGTTTTCCCCTTATCCTGGAATCAAACTTGCACAATTTTGTATTAACCAACATCTTTTTATCTGTTAGAGGAGTAGAAAGTACCTCCCAGCTTCCTGGGGAAGTTGTGACGTGGTGGAAACAAGAATACAAGAGCCATGGGGCCAGGAGGTGATCAGGCAACACAGCGCCTGGCTCAGAAACCAAGGGGCCTATGCATCCAAAGGGAAGGGACAGAGATCTGCTTGCTTTCTTCTTCTTGGATTCTTTCAGCTTTTTCTTTGTTTTTAAATCCAGGAATTGTATAATATGAAACACATAAACTGTCCTGCAAGGTGTCCTTTAAAGCATTGTCAAGATGGAGCAGCTATAGTCACTGTTTGAAATTATAGCCTATAACTTGGTAAGAAGTGCTAAACAGGGTCCTCCTCAGGACCCCTGGGAAGGGTGCAGATCCAATGCTTCTGCCACCCACTTCTGCACAGCGTGGCCATCAGACCAGCCTCAGTGCTGCTGTGGGATGCTTCCCACCGCATCTGAGCCACCGGGCAGCTATGGCTGGAAACAGATGTACCCACTGGGAGGATATAAGTCCAGGGAGAAAGGACCTTTGTGGGCTCCTATCTCAGTGTTTGAGCAATGCTTCCAACAAGCCTTTTGGGTGGAGTTGAACTTTGGCAGTGCCTAAATGAAGTAATTACTTTGATTTGCCTTACAAGTTGTAAGTTCTGAGGCTGGTTCCTCTGAAATTGATAGACCAAATAAATAATTCCCTGGAGAGTTATTTACCTTTTTTCCATATGAAAAGGATTAACCCTAAATTGTGTTTAAAGTGGAAAATTTAGAAGGAATTCCTCTATTTGGAATCTTTGACTTGTTGAGAACGTTCTTTCCAAATTTAACAGAAGTGCTGTATGTATTGCAGCTAAATTTGGCTCTTCAGTTAAATATCTCCAGTTAAATATCTTTTTGTATCGGTGAATTATGTGGCTAAGCCTTTCTGAGGGAAACATTTAATGGAAAAATTTTTCCCTGATCAATTTCTGAACTGATTCACAGAAGCATACACCAATTATTTTCACAGGAATTGGGATCTTTTTGGCTATATTCTAAAACACAGAGATGGAAAATAGTTTTTAGTTGACAGGAAATATATTATTTAGTGTGTTCAGATAAGGTGTCCTCTGGTTGTTTGAGCTTTAAGATCTTATCACTGAAATAGTCATTCTTGTCAAAGAAGATTCATGAGCAGTAGAGATCTATATTTATAGAGACCAGTGTTGAAACCTAGTATTTTCTCCAAGGAAAGGTGATACTGGTAAATTGTCCCAAGGGACAAAATTTGCCATTGCAGCAAATACAAATGAATTTTAAAAGAAGACTGTCAATCCGGAGTCTGATCTTGATGCCTAGTAGCTTCAGTATTATGCTGAAGTTTCTGGCTTTTTATGGGGCACTGCATTAACATCAGGTCCATAGGTCACTTCAGTGCAAGAAGGAGAATATAGGAAACAGCTAGTTAGGAATAGGTAGCAGTCTGAAAGGATCAAAGCAGAACAGTAACAGCAGCTGGAATATTCTCAGGAGAAGGAGGAGAGCCGGAGGAAGAAACAGACTGGTAGCACTGGAGGTCCTGAGGGTGGCTGTAGCAGCAGGACAAGAGTGGCCTGGGGCAACTGCCTCCAGGAGGGGCAGCGGGCGCACTGGGCGATGGCAGGGCTGGTTTTGGCCGTGGTGCCCAGCTCGTGACTGTGGCTTGTCTTTGGGGTGCTGAGCCCTGAAGCGTCACTGGAAATGGGGTGGCAAGTTTAAGACTTGCACTACCAATGCAAGCAGGGCCAGTAAAGTCTGTGAACTAATGGCTGAGCTTTTGGTACCTTCCTTTATATGCCACTTAAAGCAATTCTGCCCATGACAGTTTCACTGTCTGAATCTGCAAAGCATCATGTGTTATTCATCAGGCTATGATTATTTATAGGCACCCACAGAGGTCTCAAGCTGGGAGAGGCCTGGTGTTTTGGAACAGTTTTTGCCCATGTCTCTGAATTTGTGTTATCTTTGCACATGTCTAGGGCTCAGTGTACCACACAATCACAGTGACAGCCCAAAGAAGGATCAATTGCATTATTATCTAAATCCCAACAGTGTGCTTGGATCTGCTAATGACACTAATACACCCCATTTTTGTACAAAGAAAACCACACAGAGAAAGCTAGAGGAATGGCAGATGAGTACTACAACCTACCAGGTGTAGCTTATAGTGAATGCTTTTCTGGAGTTTTTACTCACTACTTTTTCATATTGATGAGTGGACAGTGAGGTGGCTTGAGAACTGGCTGAATGGCAGAGCTCAGAGGGTTGTGATCAGTGGCACAAAGTCTAGTTGGAGGCCTGTAGCTRGYGGTGTCCCCCAGGGGTCAGTACTGGGTCCAGTCTTGTTCAACTTCTTCATCAATGACCTGGATGAAGGSACAGAGTGCACCCTCAGCAAGTTTGCTGATGATACAAACCTGGGAGGAATGGCTGATACACCAGAGGGCTGTGCTGCCATTCAGAGAGACCTGGACAGGCTGGAGAGGTGGGCAGAGAGGAACCTCATGAAGTTCAACAAAGGCAAGTGCAGGGTCCTGCACCTAGGGAGGAATAACCCCATGCACCAGGACAGGCTGGAGGCTGACCTGCTGGAAAGCAGCCCTGTGAAGAAGGACCTGGGAGTGCTGGTGGACACCAAGTTGACCATGAGGCAGCAATGTGCCCTTGTGGCCAAGAAGGCCAATGGTATCCTGGGGTGCATCAGGAAGAGTGTTGCCAGCAGGTSGAGGGAGGTGATTCTCCCCCTCTACTCAGCCCTGGGGAGGCCACATCTGGAGTACTGCGTCCAGTTCTGGGCTCCCCAGTACAAGAGGGATGTGGCACTACTGGAGCAAGTCCAGCGAAGGGCTACGAAGATGATGAGGGGACTGGAGCATCTCTGTTATGAGGAAAGACTGAGAGAGCTGGGCCTGTTTAGCCTGGAGAAGAGAAGGCTGAGAGGAGATCTTATCAATGTGTACAAGTATCTGAAGGGAGGGTGTCGAGAGGATGGGACCAGACTCTCTTCAGTGGTGCTGAGCGACAGGACGCGAGGCAACGGGCACAAACTGAAACACAGACACTTCCATCTGAACCCGAGGAAAAACTTTTTCACTGTGAGGGTGACAGAGCACTGGCACAGGTTGCCCAGAGAGGCGGTGGAGTCTCCTTCTCTGGAGATATTCAAAACACGTCTGGATGCAATCCTGTGCAATGTGCTCTAGGTGACCCTGCTTGAGTAGGGGTGTTGGACTTAGATGATCTCCAGGGGTCCCTTCCAACCTCAACCATTCTGTGATTCTGTGACTGTACTTCCTCCGTAAAGTCAATGTAGTTCTGGTCTCTCAATTATATATTTGTATGCCAGTACACATATACCTTTCTATCTGTAATCTTCCCATGTAATTTTGCCAGCATATATTTTTTTTAATGCAAAACAACTGCCAGTAACGCTGTGTCTGCCTGTTTCCTCTTCCAGTGAAGATGCAATTTCACAAAAAGCATCTAGCCATTCTTACTTCCCAGAATGTTCCAAAGTTTCATATTTTTAAAAGGAAAGAGAGGAAAGGCACCTTTAGTATCATTGCTATTGCTGCTCCTCTTTAATGCTTATATGGTAACACTGCTTAGCACAGGATTACTGTCACTGCCTCAGAGGAGATAGGATATTGGCTGCTTGAGGAACAAGATGGGACAATAAGGGAARGAGGATGCTACCTCTGCTGTATCTAGTTCTGTCTCCTGATTTTCATTCTATAGATTCTGTGTGAGCCAAGGTGGAAAGCCACTACTTTCCTTTGCATACCTGCCATGGTTCTGCAAGTGCAAAGCATTCGGTAGAGAGTGAGAATTGTGGCAAATCTAATCTACTTAAAATAGCTGAACTATGTAATTGTTAGAGAGGGCTTAGCAGCCAAATGTGATACAACTGAAAGTTATGCAGATCACCAAAAGTGCAGGATACACTGACAGAGTTATTCAGAAAATTGACTTGTGCTATATTATTCTTTGGTAAGCATTGATTTAATTATGTTGTTTAAGTGCTCCTATTGCAGTGAACATGGTTTTCAGACAACTGCACTTCTGCTTGACTGAAATGAAACCCCTAAATTTCTTAAATATTTTGTACTACATGTGCAGCCAAGGCTGAAGTTTTCTCTGCAGAAACCAGGTTCCACTATACTAATCCCTTTGGAGTACATCGGTTAGAGCTCATCTGGGCCATTTTTCCTTGACATGCATCAAAAGTATCACAAGACTGCCTGTCATGGAAAGAGAGAAAATCGTTAAAGAACTGAAAGAACCAAGAGTGGGCTGAGAAGATGAAACATTTTAACTGACCTTCATTTGTAAGAGTGATTTTTCCTCAGGAAGGGGGGGCATATGCATAGTTCTTCAGCTGGCACCTAGAACGGTTCCTCTGCATGTGTCACATAATTATCACAAAACAGGCAGCTGCTGTGACGATGTCTTTACATTTGCACTCTCCTAAGTTGTGTCTATCCCAGATATAATTTAAGTAAAAATGTTATCCCATAAAAATCTCAGTAATGGGAGATTTCAGATTTCTATTGAACATTTTCCATAACAGTCTTTCTATTATTTGATGTCTGTTCCTTTTAGGGAGGGGTAATTAAGATCCAGAAGAGAAAAGAAGGAAAAAAAGAATCTCACCTTTCTGGCCTATTTTCAAAGGATTCAATTAGGGAATGCAAAACAAAATTCCTTTAAAAGAATGATTGATGTGGGAGCTTTAACTAGGTGCTGTCATTTGATACGGGGGCTTTTTATTAATGCATATTGTATGATAGAAATGTGTGGGACAGGATGCCAGGCTGTTGACAGTGTTTGTGTGTGGTATATGTATTATATGAATAGATGGGCTGTGTAGAGGTGCATTTTGTTTCTTCTTTCACTGGTTCATTTTCTTAATCTGAACTGAAAGTGAAAGATCTTACTGTGAGGCAGCGAGTTTTGAGTGAAAAGTGTTGTTAAGAAAACCTACCTTGAAGGGGAATATTTTATATACAGAATGTGATTTTCTACAGAGTGGAAATGCTTAAAAGCTGATGGTGGTGCACTATAATACGCATAGTGCAGAGGGCTGGGGAACCATTCATGACCATTTGATGGGCCTAATTTCCCTGTAGATACATACATGATATACAAACATGTGAATATATTTTACGCATATCTATCTTGCATATGACAGCACAGTCCCTGAGAGCTGTAAAATGCTGTTTGTACTGGCTATTGATACACTTTAGAGTTAGAGGTGCTTTCAATGGAGGGCAGGCTCTTTGTTTCACCTGGGAAAGAACCATGAACTGTAAAGTCTTTATTATTTTTGGAAATACAGTTCAGAAAGTGAGTGGCAGTCTTTGCAACAGACATTTAATTTGCCTGTGATTAGACCAACTTGTATTCGCTCTCTTTCTCTCTCCCTTTTTAAAGTTATGATGAGTTGCTTATGTGCACCATACAACCCTGAAAAATGGAAATCTTAATGTTTTTAAGAGATWATAGCTAGTCATCTTGCATATGGATGCAGAGAGCTCTGGGGAAACTTTAGGAGCTGTTAGGTAGTACTTGAAGAAATTGAAGTGTAGGTATGGTCAACAGTTTAAAACATTTTCTGGAAATATATACAATGACCTTTTTTTTTCCACTGAACAAAATTTAACATCAGACATTTTTCACCAGCTTTCTAAGGAAGCATTAGGCAGTAGGTTAAAGTTTGCAAAGAGTAAGCCTTTAACAACAGAAATTTTGCTCATGGCGTAGCTAAGAAAATCATGTACTAAATTGTTTAATGGTAATTTCTTTTAAGCAGAAGAGAAGCTTGAATATTTTTTGCTTTTTTTGTTATGATCTCTGAGACTCCACCTAGGATGGTGGATAAGCGTGGTATATTAATTCAGCAAGAATGGGACTGAGACTGCAAATACTTATGTACATTAATAACTTTACTCAGGTTTGTGGTGGATTGAGTAGGTGCATGTGATTTGCTCTACACAACTACTTGATCTTTTGCTCGTATCAGAGCTGAGAGCTGGCCTTGGGTGTGCTGCAGCATTATTTAAAATGGTTTCCTGCAGACCTTAACTCAGATACCCTTCTTTGTGATGCTTTTGCAAACAGTGTTAAACATGGTCTGAGCAGCAAGTCCATTCACAAAAAATTGCACCCAGACAATAAATCTTTCAAAACTGCTTGCAAGATTGCTTTGCTACAGCACTAGCTACTTAAAGCACTGAAGAATTGTCCAGYAAATAAAAGGTACTGTTAGGAACTGCTAATAAAGTTTAGAGAACCACCTGGTGACAAATTTCAAAAGAGCAGTTTTCAATAGAAATGACACCACTTTAGCATGAGTAGGAAAATTATCCAAGGGGTAGAAGATGAAGGGTTCAAAAAATCTAACTTTTTATATAGTGGCAAACTCAGATCCATTTCCTGTTAGGTCTAAAGTGAAAATTGCCGTTTAAGAATAGAGATTTCAAACAAATGGCAGAATTGGCAAAAAGAATTGTAGGACCTTGGATTTTGGAGAAAATACGTTAACATGAACATACTGTGTACATATTGCCAGGAGTAAGGAGAAAAGGGCAATAAGATAAAGCATTTGTCTAAATATGTCTCAAGACCTGCACTCAGACAATGGAGTTTTTCCAACCATTATATCAGAGCCATTAGATGTGCTCAGTAAATTTACTGTTAGAAGACAGTACGGTAAAATATAACAATTTTTTTCTATGGAATGGCTATTCAGAGTAGAGCTATTGTAA
Source organism: Apteryx rowi (assembly GCF_003343035.1). NCBI lineage: Eukaryota > Metazoa > Chordata > Aves > Apterygiformes > Apterygidae > Apteryx > Apteryx rowi. Next base: position 19,020 of record NW_020447549.1, read on the forward strand.
GGTATGAAAAAAGTGTTTAGGCCTAAATATCTAAAAAGGAAGAGACTGGGCAATATGGTTAGGAAATAACAAATTTTCTGTTGAAGAATCTCTTTAAACTGGCCAAATGCCTTTGCAGCAGATAATGAGCTATATTTCCTGAATACCGAGTCTGAGAAACCCTTAATTGCTCACAAATCCATGCACTGGAAAGTTTAGAATATTTAATGAGTTGGCAACAATCTTCGAAGAAAAGGATTTCATATAGGCTGAATGATGGATAAATAGCTTCATATTCCACTGCAGTGGAATTGCTGGGAACTTAGGACAAACCAACCCATGTATTTCGGAGATTAAGTATTTCCTTCACAGTCAAGGATAACTGTCATCTGCAGCAAAGGTGTTTTTACCTATAGTTCATGGCATGAAGTTCATGGTCAATAATAGGTATCTGCCTTATTATGATACGATCTTGAATATACAGTTTCCTCACTGGCGTTTTTAGTTGCTTGAAACAGAAAGAGTCAAATACAGGATGACCATGCCATGTACTTTATTGCTGTAATTTTATTTTCCTGTTCTTTGAGTGAGAGTTTGATCAGGCCTGACTTGTTCATGAGGATACTCACATACTAAAAAGTCCATCTTTTGGGGCCTTGTGTCTTGCATCTGGGTTCTTGAAATGAATATTTTGATTTGGATTCTCTGTTTTCTCAGCACCTTCTATCGATACCCTCAATACACATCAAACTTCACATCAATTCTACAACTTGCTGCCCCACCACGTGGTGCTAATGAGCAGGCAAATTCAGCAAGCTCTGCAAAGGTCTTGTTAACACCAACCATTCTTTGATTTGCCTCCTTTCCTCGATAGCGGACAGATGGTCTTAAGGATGGTCTCAGCAAGACTCATGCTCTGTTCTGTTCTATCCTCTGCCTAACAGTGCCTTATCTCTATTTTCTAGTGACTCATCTAGTGTTGTCAATGTCCAGGGAATAATGCATTATGAATATGTAATTTCCAAAGCTTCCCCTAAACAGTAGTTAATATGCTTCCCTATAAATTCCTGTGTGCTTTGAGTATGACTTATTTTTCTAAGATTTTACAGCTGCTTTCCTTCTGCCAATAATAGAAGTTAAAAGTTTTTGCTTGTAAGTTTGGTCATAAATTTCTCTGAAAACAGATCACTTCCAAGAAGTTTCTTCTTGAAATAATCTTACGCTTCCTCTCCTGTTCTGTGGGTTGGCAATGAGTCAACAGCAGCATCTGATAGAGCAGCAGTGCTCTGGCATTAATCAGTTTAAGTTAATATCTATGGGCAACCTCAAGTTTGAGATTACAGCTTTTGTAAGAATCTGAGAGTCTTTATTTGGTATCTCTTAAATTACCTAATTATTAGAATTGCTCCTAAAAGGTTTTGAGATTTTTGATCATCTCCAAAGATATGGCTTCCTTCAGCCTTATTTAGGTTTTGGCAAATTCTAGAAGGGAAATATCATTGTGTGTATATGTGTGTGTGTATGTATGTATGTATACATATATATATATATATATATATAGTCTGTGGGCTGATCTCAGAGAACCCTTTCATTAATCTTTGTGTAATCTTTGTGTAAATGAGGCTATATTGGTATTTGGGGCTTTTGAACTCTGTGTCTATTCCCAGTCCATTTAGAATAGTGTGCATGAACTCCTCCTCCTCTTTCACTGTTCAGCTAAATATTTGGAAAACTTATGTTTCAATCCTATTATAAAAGTTGGGGTGTTACAAAAAAAACTTGTTAGAATCAGACAAATAAGAGCAGCAGGATCAGATGTATAACTAAAAGCAGCTGTTGTGGCATCCTATATTCATTTTGGCAAAAATCTTGAAAAAGTTATTTCTGTGGAAAGGTTATACCATATGAAATGGCTATACTAAACCATGTAAATAAAGTTGTCTGACTCATGTTTTGCTACTTCAGAGGTCGTTGAATAACATCCTGACTCATGGGCTGTGAGAAGTCCTTAACAAAGTGAAAATGTCATAAATCAACTAAGAGTGCAGGTTATTCCAATAAGCACTGGAAAAAAAACAAACAAACTGGTTTATCAGCAACAAAAATACAGTAAGATGAAGGATATGTCATGTAATTTTTGTTCTCTGTGGATGTTTAGAAAACAAAAAGTCATTCTAAAAATCTCAAAACAATCAATGTAACTTGAATTGTTTAGAATGATTATATGCTGCAGAGACTAAAACCACAAAATCATGAAAACACATTTGCCTAGATTTTTAAAAATATATATTAATAAAGCAGTTAATTTTGGCTTTGCTATAAAGTAACAATTCCGTCCCAAGGGATGGGAAATAGTCATGGTACTGTAACAGCAGAACAGATATCCAATTTTGGGTCAGCATTCTTTTTGATTTCTCTGTGCTTGAAGGACACCCTACACCAGAGCTCCTTTTAGTACGGATTATTTGCCCTTGGGTGGAGGCACAGGTCTGCCTAAGGGGAGAGGAAACTAGTACCAATAGTTTCCCAGCTCTTCATGCTTGTTCTCTACCCTTGTTTGCAGAAGAAGATGCAGTGGCCTTCAGTCAGGTTTCTACTTGACTCATGGAGCCCTAGAGCAAAAGTATAGGATGCTTAAAATATTCCTACCTAGCCTGAAAGGACATGCTACTTAGGTAGCATCTGTGCAGAAACTTTTTTAACATGTCAGCCACAACTAAAAATGTCACCAAGAAATGAAGCCATTTCCAAACCATCTGCCCCAAACCCTATTCAGTAGTCTTCAGTCTAGAATTTTTTTCTCCCTTCTTGGGGGAACTCTGACACACCACATTTACAGAGTAAAAGGTGACGCCTACTGTTAAAGCAATAAAGATTATTAGTGTGTCCAACTTCAAATACTTTTCAGTCTTCTCAGTGATTATGGATGCTTCCTATCAAAACTGTCCAAGATGCTGTAACTTTTACATGGGTTTCTGCAAAAAGATAAACCTTGGAAGCTGCTGGACTGTAAAATAGCAGTACACTATGACACTGGCAAACCTTTAAAAGATAAATCTCAGCAGCCACCGGACTGTAAAATATTAGTACACTCTGACACCACTGGATCTCTGAAACTTCAGAAAAGGATCCTAGAAGTGATTTTTCTCATGCAACAAAGTGAAGAAGAAAGACTGCCTACCCTTAGAAATCCATACAACTTAATTTAATTTAGAACTACCCTATATAAGTGCATGTATCTTTACTGAGCTCCCTCTAGAAAGGCAAAAATGGCAATTATTTGGTTGGGTTTACTTTGGTTATTTACTTGGCTTTACATTGGTTTATATACCTTAGTGATAGCTCTGGAACAGTGTCTGCCATTTCCAGTTTTCAAAGCAATGGCTTATCTGTAAAAACAAGCTTTTGAAAGGATCTACAACTTCTTTAACAACAGTGCAGTTTTGCCATATCCAAGCTTTTAAAAACAATGAGCTTGACCCCCCATATTTGTGACTGTTTTAAAATCATTAGGGGCTTCTTGTTTCATTTCTAAATCAAATGTCCTTTTGTCCCTCTTTTTCTCCTTTTTAGCATTAGTGAGAAACTCCCCTCCCCTTATTCTTCCATTTTTCCTTCCCTTTCTGTGATATTTTTGCAGGCTTTAAGTTTATCCTTAAAAACCTATGCAGCAAGGCAACCTCTCAGTTCACTGATCCAAGAGAGTCCATCTACCAGTGCCCCCTGAGACTCCRATCTCTCTATCCCTGCTGCTGGAGCAACTACCTACTTGAATTTTTTTTTGCATGTTTTCACATAGTTCCCATGCCGCAACATTTGCTTGACCTCCATACTTCCTTCTCTTCTCACAATTTCCTACTTGGCATTTTCCTCCCTTCTGCTACAGCACATTCTCCTGCACTCTGACTCTGCGTCCTCATCTTCACGCTTGTCTGCCCCTCCTCTGCATCCCTTCTGGTCCCTACATTAGTCTCACTCAATTTCCTGTCCCGTTTCTGAAGGCATTTTCCCTCCCTGCTGCTCCCGTGGTCTCTGGCATGTCCATGTTCTCCTGTCCCCTGCCTGGCCCTCACAAGTAGCTAACGGACCATTAGCTTCCCTGATGGCATCCTGTCTTCAGCCCGACCGAAAATAACGAGGACTGGCATCCATCTTAACTGGTTTAGCCTCAGTTTCACCCACAGAGTTTAAATGGAACTGGCAACCAACCTTTTGAGAGCAGGCTCGGCCTAGTCCCATTTTCAGTAATGGGAGAAGGAAGCCATTTTTCTTATGAATCAAATTTCACAATCTCGTAAACAGAAAAATTGATTAAGTGTCATATTCTAAAAATAGTTAACAGAATATTAATAAAAGCCCTCAAAGTAGTCTATGACTTGAGTCAGAGCATGAAAGCTGGCGAGGCTGCTGAGACATGTCCTTCCCAGTGGCAGGTGAGTCACAGGGGTGTGAAGTCAGTGAGACTGAGAATGTGGCCTTTCCCATGGTATTAGTGTGACTGCGCTCTACTGAAATCCTTACAAAACATTACCCATTACTTTATCTAGCTCAAACATTAAATAAATTACCTTTGCTTGCCTTCCTGGCTTTTCCCTCTCTGTAGGAAGGTCTCCCCTGCTTTGGAGCAATTCCTGACGGTCTCTGTGACAGCCTTCTCTGAAAAGCCAGAAGTGATGGCAACTTCGTTAGGATATTTCTTGCTGCACACTGTACAAAACTAATCATGACTTAAAACTAATCACTGGACCTAATAAAACGCCTTGCCGTCTATGACTTCTGAAGCTATATTTTATTTCTAAAGTTAATATACCCTTAATGTGTGGGGAGGGAGGACAATAGACCGTATCCTCTCAGTGCAGGCTTGGAGTCTCACACTAAGCTGTGATTTTGACAGTTTTGAATAGCAATCCATCACTTAACACACAAATAGAGTCTATGGTCTCCTTGCTGCAGCTCTTTTTCAACACAAGGATGACATCTGTGCCCTTTGCAAAGGATTGCACTGTGTCAGCTTCAGAGAGGGATAGGTTTCAAGCACAGCTGGGCTTGAACAGGCTGCTTGCAAGGCACTTTGAGTGTTATTCCTTCTTCAAGAACTTATTCTCCAGTGGCGATACAATATTTATGTCATCCAAACTTTTGAGCAAGTGCATACCAAAATAGGATAGCTAAACAGTGGATAACGGCAAATGGAGGAWCACAGCCACATAGCTATATGTCACAGCCAAAATAAGAAGTTACACTGGCAGATGCAAAACTCACTGAAAGCAGAACTGATATAACATATACATCAGAGGATTACCTAATGATATCTTCTGGTGTTGCTCTCTTCGATGAAAGATTTGAGAATAGGAGTAAATATTTGTAAAGACTTGTTTAGGGTAAGCTGCATTAAATATACATTATATAAAGTGAATTTGCAAGTGAATTCTTAAGAGTTTGGGAGACAATAAAAGAATAATACTTGCAAGTTGGATATTAAGTTCAACTCTTTGACCCAATACAGCCCTTCAAACTAGATGATTTGTGTTCTTTGTTGGGAGTGTATTCTAAAATATAGTATACATCTAACAAGCAACACTAGGTTCTCATGAAAAAAGACCAAAAGCATAGATGCTAATCTACATTTTCTTGACTATCATTCTTGTACCATGCAACGTTTTTCTTTCTCAAGGTGATCTTGTTAGAGGCCTGATATTGTCAGAACATCTGACAGTTAAGGTCCTTAGGGACCATGCTTTCCAATAAAATTATTTAAGATATTTTACACTTAGACGGTACTGCAGAGCTTTCTTTTCATTTACATGCGCAAATAGAACAGTGGGACTGTACATTTAGGCATTTACTTGATCATTTCTTATGTTGGACATATGTTCTTTGAGTAAAATTGAAATGGTTCTGATCCATCTTGGAGTAGGTTTAACGAAATTTTAATATAACAATTAAACTCTAGTCTTGCTTGTTAAGATMACTACCCCCGGAAACAGTGTTTCGTAATCAAAAAAGTGGTATAATCACCCAAGAACTCTTTCCTAATAAATTATTTCCTGCTGTGATTTTGGTATTTATATTGATAGAGGAGAACATAATAATTGTATAATTGTTTCCTATTGATATGTACAATTAAGTAGCTCTCAGTCATTCACCCTCTGGCCTTGTAGAAGTCATTTAGAAGTTCCATAGATTTTTAGGGCCATCAGGGACCATTAGATCATCTTGTCTGGTCTTTCTGCATAACACAGGTCAGAGAATTTCATCTGGTTACTCCTGGATTGAATGGAGTAACTAATATTTGACAAAAGCATGCCTTTATGTCACACAGTTTGCCTGTTTTTTAAATGGAGGATATTACTACCTGTTTAGTATCTAAACTGTGAAGATGCATTAATGTTTCCGAGTATACCGAGATACTGGGATTTAATGTGCTATAAAAGTGAACAGTAGAGATATTTCCAATTATGACCTAAACAGGATTTTTTAATCAATGTGATGAATTGGGTACTGGGACAAATTAATCAGTGGTGTCTCCAGCACAATGGAGTTTTGCCAGTTAAGTCCAGGATTTTTTGTTATAATAGCTGCTGTTAATTTAAGGGGGAAAAAAGATATACAGTACAAAAAGATATGTTTTAAAAAATGTTAAAAATAAAATGTTAAACCAAATATAACTTTAAATATTTCATGTCATTAAATCTAATTAATGTAATGTTCTTTAAGTTTCAGATTAAAAATTCACAGAGATTCTTATTCCTTTTATCTTCATTAGTTTAGTCCATGTATGTGCTATTAATTATTTGTTAGGTATTTCCATAAATATCTGATGATATTTATGGTGTGAATGTAAAAACAAAATTATTTTCCTTTTACTGTAATGTCACTGGGACAATACGGGGCTGTTTGGCCTACTTCATGTGCATACCAAAGAGCCTCACTTTGAAGACATTCAGTTCTGTAACAGCTACAGTCCTAGGCTGCGAAGTGCCTGTGACCTGCATACCTGTTCCATCTCCTTTACCTTTGCATCAGGCCAAAATAATTTATACATGGAGGGAGAAAAAACCCCAACCCTCTCTGATCATCTTTAAAGAGAGAACAGGACTAGATAATCAAAGATGTTTTCCATCATCGGTGAATATATTTTACTATGAGTTAACCAGGCTTTCTATCAATAGCTTACAGGATACATACAGTGGAGGCAAAGTTTTAGAAAAATAGCTCTGTTCACTGATTTGTATTTCTCTTTGTCTTTGCTGCTTTAATGGTGCCTGTCTTTCAATTGCTGCACTAAGCAGTTTTGCCCTTGCTGCTGTAAGGCATCTCAAAATGCTCCTGTTAGTTTAAGAAGTTCCCCTTTGAGTAGCCTTTGTGAATTTTCTGGATGGTCAGAATTTCAGTTTACAATAAATTCCTTTCAGAAGTCAGTGTAGTCAAAGCCATTCTATTCTATTATGTATACTGTCAATTTATATTTACCTGTAGTCTATGTATATGCAGTTTATTTGAAAAATACACACAGATTATTTGCTGAATAAACAGAAATTGCTATCACAAAGTTGTGTTTAGAGTGGGCATAGTAAAACCTTTGAGAACAGTAGTTACCTGCATGCAGTGGACTATTACATAGTGGACACTAAAACTGGTGAGATGGCCCCATTCAAATCTTTTTTTTTTTTTTTTTTAATTAAACAACTTTTGCTTAGAGATATTCAAAATTTGGATTTGTTTTACCTCTGAACAGTTAACATGGCAACAGCAATAAATACTGATAAAGTGTTAAGAATGAAAAGGAAGTTGATTCAATGTGTCCGCAATTTAGAGACTGACATTTTACTTTTTGGGAACTAGTAAAATAGCTAGCACTTTTGAATATGAGTTCTGCAGTATCCTTTACGTTCTTTCCTTTGACCATTTTGACTCTGATTTCCTTAGGCAACAGTAGTTATTCACTTAATATCCTCAGGTTATTGCTTCATTTGTTCCTTCCTCTCTGAAAAGCTGCGTCCTTTCCCCCTTCGTTGCTGTAAAGGTGGGGAAGAGGAGAAGACCTGCAGGGCTGTCGGGCCCCAGAGAGGATGAGTCTGTGGGAAGACAGCCAGAACAGCAAAGGGGGTCTAAACATATGAGGTAAAGAGCTGCGTAGTGCCAAGCTCATGTTACTTGACAAGTCCTATTTTACACAACAATTTTGAAGCTGAGGGGGTGGACACCTTCTAGGGATTAGTCTACTTACACTGGAAGAATAACTATTTCCTTGAAAAATTACAGTTTTAAAAGGAAATGCCGGCAGTACCATCACCACCATGCTTTGAAAGCTGCAACCATAATTAGCTTAACTGGCAGGTAATCCAGTAGGTGCTGTTATTCTTGCTTCACAATTTGTGGTTGCTCCTATATACACAATGAGCACAAGATGCTTTCTTTCAAAAGCCAGGTGGAAGAGGTTGGTGATAAACTGCATAGTTGCTTGTTGCATCACTTAGAACCAACAGATTCAAAAGCTAGGAAATGAATAGTTTTGGGGCCTCGTAAATCTTTAAGTTCTCTCACGTGCAAAACACCTATGTTCTTCTTACTAAGAACAAGAAAATATGTATTTCATCACAACTGCCTTAACTCTGACCTGTGCATTGTGGCTTTTATGTATTATTTGTGTTATATTGATTTAGAGCAGAATTCATCTTCACTACATTTAGCCATCGAAAGTTAAGGGTTTCATCTAAGCTATTTGTCCAGGTTCCTCTTATAGGAAATGGAGAAAGATAGGTTTCTCCAAAAGGCAATTCATCCCATTTTAAGATAGGTGTCTGAGATAGGCTGGATGAATTGCTCTCTTTTGCAGTCTCTCTACATTGCTCGTAGAGGAACTTAGATGACTAGCTTAGGCTAAGCACCCACCTTTCAGATGGCTAAAAATTAGATGAACTGAATCTCTCTCAGATATTTTGTTTTAAGGGACACATTTAACTGAGAAATATCTGGCAGTCAGTTTACCATGTGTTATTTTACTAAAATTTCATAAGTGTTATTTCTTTGTAATCATATACCTGGAGTTTAATGAATAACCGTAATAACAAATAATAGTAAAATTACATATGAGAAGGAGGTTGATCAATATATGACATTAATGTGCACATAAATCATTCTCACATTCTCTTTCAAAGCACATTCATTTAGACTGCTGGTAGAAAACAAAGCTTTTTTTTCTGAAGCACCACTCATGGAGAATTCCTTTTGAAATATTACAGTGCTGCAAGAACTAAGTACTTCTAAAAATCAGGCTGATAATATTGATTTAAGGTCAGAGTTAAGGAGGGGTTGTAGTGTGTTTGTTTCTGTTTGATAGGAATAGTATGTTTGTATTTTATTATATGGGAGGGTGAGATTTTTAATACCCTCAACTATTAATTTTCTTGACTTTAAGTGTCTGGTTTTGAAAATGATGCAATAGATAACACTATGGTCTCTTAGCAACATCAATTAGTGTTTGAAACAAAGGGGGTTTTGCATGTTTGGACTTTTCCCAACGATTTTTACATAATCTTGTTAGTTTGTGTGTGTGTGATGCACATTAGTAAATGAATCCCAGTTATCAACATTTTTTAAAATGGAGTAGACAGGCCATCAGCTCATTAAATTATAGGACTTAGTGGTGCTGGACAAGCTAAGAATGCCTCTTGTGGAGTCCTGCCTCTTTCATTGAACACCTGACAAGATATGCACATCCCCAAGGTAGCTAAGTTAGCCATGCATGCATGCACATCACAGCATGCCTTCCTTCCAAATGCTGGTAGCAAGGGCTAAAAAGTCACAGCAAATTAAGTGTCAGACCCAGTAGTTGTATAGGCAGCAAGTGTGTACCAGACCTCCTATTCCTTTCATGTCAACAAATTGCCCTCTGACCTGGAAGAATATGTCTGTAGTGAGAAATTATTTGCCCTATATCCCAACTGGTTCTATGACCTGTTCAATTAAAATCAGGTTTGAATGGATTTAAGTATTTTCAGCCGAGTGTTAGCACTGGTTTCATTAACCAGCTACTCCAGAAATTGCTATACTCTCAAAACCTAGGCCTGTCCATGAGGCTCATGGGAGTATAACATTCCTACTGAGAGGAAGGTTTGACCAACACAAATTCATTTTGGTTTCTTTTATTTTCCTTCACTAATTATAGCTATATCCTCTGACCATATTTTGTGCAATATCTCTTCCCTCTCTAAAGTTTGGCACTTACATATTTAAAAATAAATCACATTCTTCCTTCACAAGAGCTTGGTATGAATAAATTTACATTCAGAATGAGCTGGTGGGGACAGAAGAGTGAGTCTGGATTGTAATGACAGAACCATATTACTTGTGTTCATTTCATGACAATTCATGTTATTATAACCATGTCAAGCCTTGTTACCACTCAGTTTACAACAACCATGTTAGATGATGCAGATTCCTTGCTTTGCCTTGCCTTACCTTCTGCTAACTATGATTTTTTTAGAGAAATGTAGAGCAAATTCCGTGTTCATGTCACCATGGATGATGTTTGACACTCTGCTCTTTTTACATATGTGATTCTCCCATTTCTGCTGCAGGGTACCTGGCAGAGCAAACAAGCAGAAGTTGCATCCAGGATGCGTGCATAGAAAAAAATCATGGCTTGTATTATGGTACAGTACCATAGTTTCTCAGGAGCAGGATTCCAAACCAACAGGTTTTTCATTGCATTTATGTCATTGCCTTTCACCATATAAAATCCTTCCAATTCAAGAAGGCAGCAGTAGTGGTTTCTTTCTAATAGCAACAAACTGACTTAAGCTTTTATTCCTATAAATCTGAAGGAAAACTCATTTGAAAGCAGAGACCTACAGCTGACTGTTACTTTGTTTGAAGTCCCAGTGAAGAGGTCTATTCTGATAAGCACGGACCCCCAAATCCTTAGACTGATTACATATTCAAATATTGTATATTCATAGTTTAATTCCTGTAGGGAACCTGTAGGAAATAAGATGTTAAAAAAATCCCTAAAAATAAATTATTTAATCCTCAAAACTGGCACATATTTATCACTAGTGTATTGAAAAGAGCAAAATAATGATAAATTACCAAAAGAATGTGCACTTCTATGTTAATATTAATACATTTTTTCTTTGAAGTGAATTCAGCAAATATACAGCTCTAATATCCTAGTGGAAATATATAGATAGCTATAGATAGAGAGCCAGATATTCACAAACTGAATGTCACAGAAAAAGCACAGGAGTGACGGGAATTTCTAAAGAAAAGAACCCAAAGATTTGCCATATTCCTTAGAGTGCTAGAGCTGTGACAACAGGAAACCTTAAAGGTTTGGATCTGTTATATCAGAAATATCATTTGCTCTTAGTCTGAGACACAYGAGGGTATCTGGTGTGCTGCGAATGCTGCTCCATGTTTTGCCTTCTCAAGGAATGACTTTTGTTCTTGGCTGGTAAGAAGCAGCCATAGTGAGAGYGGCTGAGGGTCTTCTTCCCAGCACTGGGAATGGCTTGCTGCTGGCAGAACTGAAGGGCTGGCCATGGTGATGGCAATCCAATTACACTCCAACGCCGTCAAATTCCCCTCGGATTTTGTAAACCCCAGATATGCTGAAGCTAAGGGTTGTCAAGCTGAGCAGCACTAACAGATAGACCACCCTGGAAGAGTCGCGTAGCTGTTTTCACGCAGCTTCGTTCCCTACRGACGCATTTCAGCCAGGAACCAGAGGGCCTCTAGTAGTCAGCCCTCTGAGGCAGAACAAGGTGATAACGAGAATTTTTGCAATCCTCATGCAAACCCCAGCTGCTAATTTCCACTTGCCACTGTAGAGGAGCCCAGGGAGCAGGGGAAGTGTTTGCCAGTCCTGCCAATGCTGCCCCGTCCGAAAGCCGAAGTCTGATGCAGTTGTTCTGCATTCTGGATTCAGATCTCTGCCTGCAGTGTCTGTTTCTGCAGTATTTCCAAGTGCTCGATGCCTGAAAATCTGGTACATCACCACACAAAGCAACAAGATGATAGAATTTGGCAGTTCTCATGTTAAACAAAAAAAGCCAGATGAACAGATTTACTAGAGGGCAGACTTCAATGACTTATGACAGAGCACTTGGCTTTGTGCGTGGTCAGCAGCCCAGTAACTTCTGCATACTATCACATCCAGTTCGCAGGGCTGATGACAAGTGGGGAGAGAAAGGACAAGAGGACATTAAAGGGAAGAGAGTTTTACCCAGTAGGCCCTGACATGATTTGCTTAGTCCTTTTCAAACCTTTTGACTCTCTGAAATCAGCAGCAGCTGAATAAGAACTTTCCCATTTGAGTCTGAGGATTTAACTCCTATGAAGGTTTCAGTCGTCTGTRGTGTCTTTGGTGATTTCCTTTATTGTTTTTTTTTTCTTTGGCAAATATGAATGTCATTAGACTGCTAAAAAGTTTCCCTCTGGATCTGATGCAAGCATTATTTACTAGAGCCATTTAAATCTTGAGAAAACACTTTTAAAAAAACTTCAGGAGATAATTCTGCATTTGAAGGCAGATGCCTATGATGACCTGACTTTTTTTAAGCTTTTTGTTTTCATCACTAACTTCTACTGTGATTCTGTCAATGTTTCAAAGCAGGTTTCCAAGTGCCAGCGAAATAGCTTCATGTTAGGGGGTTATTTTTATAATTCAGTGCGTCCAAACTTCATGAAAAATATGCAAATTGCCTTCATTATAACCCGTATCTTGTCGCAACATGCAGCATACACAGTGCCAAAAATGAATGCATTCATGGCATCTTTTGGGTCCTAAGATCCAATTATGTCTTTTGTTGATCCTTTTTGTCTTTCTGTGTCAGCTGCATGCTCTGTAAAGTTACTGATTACTGACCTGTTGGCAACTTTACAAATCAGCTTTGAAATGCAAGCTGTCAGGAGTTCTTGAGTACCCCAGTCCCAGGTTACCAAGGCCGTGAAATGCTGCATTGAATTTTTAATCTGTTTTCCCTCTACTTCTGCCTAGCTTTTTCCAGGTTAAGGTCAATTTTGAAACCAGCTGAATTCCTTAATAATCACTGTCTTTGCAGTCCTCACTGGGTTCAAAAGGAAGAACAATTTTTTCATTGCATTAATATTAACTTTTTTACTGTGGGGGCTTATTACAGTGGCATATTTTCTATTTAAGTATTCATTGTTAGATCACAAAGTGCACTACAGTCTAGCCAAAGTATTGCCTTATGAAGATATGAGTGAACTGCCACTGACACAAAATTTAACCACCCCCACTTTTAAAATCAAGCAATGCTGCTATTGTAATCCATTCTGCATTTTTTTCCATGCAGCCCTACTACTGGGAGAAGAAAACGTGCCACCTCAGCTACATGTCCTTTGGTTCACCTTTCTGAATGTGACAACCAGGGTTTATTTAGTAATTCCACCATCAAGCTTTGACCTTCGTTTTAAAAAGTTGCAGCTTTTTGCCTAAAGTAGGCCAGCGTAGAACGAGCTTCAGTTAGAGTGCTGAAAATTTGGGCCTAAATGTGAAACAGAACAATCTTTGTTTCCTCTTCTAGTTTCTCCCAAAAGCATTTATCATTTAAGAATTTTCTTTGATTTAGTGAGGAGGGGTTTATTTGATTTCAGTAGTAAATAATCCAGGCATGCTTTATTTTAAAGGATCCTAGTGATGATCTATTTTACTAGATATCATAGAAGTTATTTTTATTTACAGGTTCCTATGCCATGATGGCATACCTAATCAGATTGTTACCACCTTTTATATACCACAGCTTTTTGCATACGTTTATAGAATCTCACGACAGTGTGATTATTCACCTTGGAGTGAAAAGATAGCTATAGTTACCYTTTATTATCAAGGAAAGCAGATCAGTAAGAGGTATTTTAGCAGCATTTCTGGTTCAATAATCAGTAAGTTACCATAAAAAATTCTCATATTTGGTCTTCTCTTGAGTATGTCCATTCTCTTTGAGGCTACAGTTAGAATGACTAGGATTTCCAGGCATTGGTAGCAGTGCTTCTACCTGTAAGCGAAYGCTTGGGGTTGTTTTTAATATTGTTTGCTCCTGTATCAGTATGAATCTTGAAGTAGCTAGTGACAGAAGAAGTATTCAGAGGACCTTCCAGGCCATTTAAACTCTGGAGTCTGTTGAAGGTGGATTTACTTAAGGATGGGAGCAACTCTCTATACTGCATAAGCAGACATATGCTATAGCAAGATTTGTTGAAGGTGTTATTCTACAGGTACCTCAAAAGAATCAGAAATCTGGAGGTAGCTGGTGCAAAAAATTACTAATGATATATACTGAATATTGGAAAATAACTGATGATTCATAGATAATCTGCAAATGCAGGACCTGAACAATTAGGTACAAGGTTAACAGTAAGTTTTGTGATTTACAAAGCCTGGCTTCCAGTGGCTTTGTGTATGGTAAGTTCTTGTCTAAAGGTAAGCTCTGGTCAAACTTTTCCTGTGGCTAAGATTTAATGAACAGTCCTCCCTCGTTCTATTTCTCATACACTTTGATCAGGTTACTACTTTCTCTTTATGAGTGAATGAGGAGAAGAAGTAATTTGATCAGTCTCTTATACCTGATGRCAAGTTTATTTTCTGAAGTCATGCAGGAGATGATTAATAATAATTGAGAATTTTCCCCTTCTATCCCATTTGGTGGAGATTGGCCAATGGTTTTTTGAGGTGACATGAGTAGAGAGAGCCACACATACAGCACTGTTTATATAAAGCTTATTTTTTTATGAAGCCGGACTTAAAAATTATATTCCCAACAGCATTCCTTTGCAACATTTTTCTAGAGATAAAAAGTACAAATTATATCTAAAAGTGATGATTCATTAGTAAAAAGACAGGAAAAAGTGAAACAATCTGCTTCTTTTAATAACCCCTTTCAAAAACTCTGAAGAAATTCTGGGATTTTCCATCAGGTTCTTCTTACTGTCAAACACTGATGGACATTTTGCAGTGTACTGGGAGATCTCCCACCTTATGGGAGATGCATATTGCTGGGCTGGGACTGCTCATGTCCTAGTTTCAACAAAGAGTATTTTAACCACCTCCACAGAGGAGATGAAGATCATCCCACCAGGTCCCATCCCATTCAGAGTTTTATGGATACAGGATTCCATGGTGCTAAGCCTCTCCTAATTCAAAACATCAGAGCTGATGGATCCATTACAGATTTCCTATAAGCAGACACCTATAAATATGCAGTCAGTGGTCTCATGAATTACTTGGGACTTATTTTACTTTGCAGGAGAAAAGCTTTTGCTGGGAACTCTATATTTTGATATTATTTGTATTATTTGTCTTTTGTATTTTATTGTACTTATTTTAATAAGTGATAGACATAGAGAAGACAGCTATTCAAAGATTTGTGGAAGGAAAGAGGATATGGTAAGACTGAGAAGAGCACTGGTAAAGGACAAAATGGACAAAACAGACTGAACAAGAAGAGCAACAGATAAGCAATTTGTGGCAACTTTATTTTGCCAAATAACTCTTGAATTAAAGATGGCTGCTGCTGTTTAGTAATAATAGTTATTCAGTTTTGGTAGCACTCATAATATAAATAAATGAGGGGCAAGCACTTCTCTCCAGAGATGACAACCTATCTTACAGGAAAATTAAAAATAAATCACATCTGTGTTTGAAAAGCTAAGCATTTAGTGATAGCTACAGATAATACTTGTTAGCATCACGCTCCATTAGGTGCCTGACTTTAGGTACCTTAATTTGAAATTTTTAACTTGTATTGCTGGCCATCGCATTGCATTTATCATACGGGAAGTAAATCGGACTATAACTGTTTTCACTGACTAGAGTGAGAAGTGATCTGTAAAGGTGAATAGTACCAAGAAAACTAAAAGTTCAGTACAGTCCAAATTACTACTCTGGCAGTACATAATTGTATATAGAAAGCATGTGAGAATAATTAACTTTTCCAAACACAAATGGAAGCTCTCTATCTCAATAATATAAAAGCATGCATGAAGAAAGGTTTGAAACTATTGCTGATTGTTACTATGACATGCTTTAGCTGAAAACAGTAACAGTTGTAAGGAACCCACAAAAAAGCGGAAGTGTGAGATTACGACACTGCAAAGACTTGTATATCCCATGGGTGATGACATCCCATCATTACAAGCCAATGCAAACACTGTAATGTAATACCAGCTTGTCATGACATTAAGTGGCATACAGGTACAAAACAGCTACCTTTTAGCTCAGTTCTGGTGAACTTTGGAGAAAAAATATCTAGTCAACCCAACAAAGAGGAACAACACAAGGAAGGACTGAGTCTGCTGCTCTACAGCCCTGCTGAGAGGGAAGATACTACCGCTTCTTTTTGCTGCCAATGCAGCATAGGCGGGGGATGAGTTTTGAGATCAAAATGCACAGCAGGAAGTTTAAGGGTTATCCTAAACTTCTTATTTTACTTTCTCATATTTTAAGACCAAAATGGGAACAGTTGCTATAGCAGTGACCAAGGATAAAGAGCAGGGTCTGAAGCCCACCACTGCATATCATGACCTGCACTCTGGAGTCTGGGTATAACCAAAAACGACAGCCTATTATTTGTTTCCCACCCTTCTCTTTAGTTGTGCATGAAAGAACGAGAGGAGATCACAGGAAAACCCATCTCTTTGCTCATTATGCTTCCTGTTGCTTGGTGTGCGTATACTCGCATGAGGTATGTATTTGCACGCAGCTTTTTCCTTGCTTTGCCTATGACTAACCAGAGAGAGAAGAACTCCAAAGAGACTCGTTAAACCTATGAAAGCTGCCACAGTTTGTCACATGCGGCTCTGCACACACAAGCAGAGCATTACTTTTATAGTATTCTGCAAGTCTCTCCTTCTGCAACAATAGTAACTCATGTCGCTGCTTTAGTCTCAAGAGAAGCTACTATTAAATGGTAGATGTTAGTTTAATATTAATAATTGTCTTAACTTCATACATCTACAGGTTTTCATCTAGTAAAAGGGAGCTATTCATTTTTCCTCATAAAAACAACATTTCTCTGAAGGGAATTTAACAGATGTAACGTAGTTGATGGCAGGTGCAGCATAATGAAAGCAAGACACTTTGAACTGTCAGTGGCTCTCTAACTGCTCTTTGTATTACTCTGGCAGAGGTGTGCCTGTTCCAGTTCAAAACATCTGCTCTCTCACAAGTGTGCTCCTGGCTCCCATTCACAGCACTGCAAGGAAAAGCAGGGCTGTGGAAGGAGAAAAAATGCAGAAAAAAATACCTGGACCAGGTGAAAAACATCTGTCTGCACATCAGCATAGTTTAGAGCAGTCAAGAGAGCCCATAATGTTTTATAGAACTTGCATATTGTCATTTTTAAGGGTGAAGACTCAGAAAATGAAGATTCATTAAAGCTGTAAAACCGGCTGTCAGGTGAACACCTTTCATCATTCAGCACACCACTATGGGGAGTGCTGTTCTTCTACAGTATGATCTCTGTTTTTTCCCCGTTAGCTTTAAATTAGTGCTAGGGCTTCTACCACTTCCCTAGGAAAAGATATTAATAGGTCTTAGCAGCAAGAAATATTTCTTGATAGCTAAACTACAGTTAGCTTTTTCCCATTTTATTTCATTATAATTATGTTGCTGGTTTGTAATATGTTAAGCATTCTTCTTTGTTCTTGTTTTTTTACATTCTTCACCTTCTTGTCATCTGAATGACATGTATTTGATTATTTCCATCTTTCTTCACATATTAGTCTTTTGACCATTTAATCAATTTTGTATCCTTTTTTCCTCATAATTCCTTCAGCTCTGTCCATATCTTCCTGACTGAGACACTCAGAACTGTCTGCAGTATTAATAAAGAATGCATGATGCTGTAGTAAAAAGGTTTCCTGGCATGAGTTTGGGATGACCTGCATAGCTCTTGTGGTAAAGTCATAAAGTGAACTGAGCAGCTTACCTGAAATTATTATTAAACCTTCATATCAAGCCCTGATGTATTTTCTTTGTCACAGATTGCACAGATACATAAAGACCACTGCATAGCTGTTTTGTAATAGCATTGCTTCAAGATTATTTTTTGTTCATTCTGATTTTTTCTTAGTCCCTCAACAGAGTTTTTCTAGCAGGATTTGATATCATTTGACCTAAGGTTGTTTCAATTTCTATTGAAGTCACTGACAAACTTCACATTGATTAGAATAGGAGAAAAGCTAGGACCATGAGACTTTGAGAGACACTCTGTATCATTAAATAATTAAAAAAACACCACTAACACAGAATATACCACAGTTAGTATATAATTAGAGACCTGTTTCTCAGCTAGCTGTCTTCCAGTCACAGATGTAGTGCCCTCCTCTGAAATCTCAATTGAGAAAGGGACATCTGCCATCAAGCACTTTTTTTAATCCATTACTGATTTTGGATGTCTTGCAAAATAACATCTTACCATACTGATCCAACTTTGCATTGTATGTATTTGGACATACGTATTTGTATAAAATACTAGACCATATTACATAGCCTTCTTAATATTCTTCATTCAAGACATGGCGGTCCCAACCCAATAAAGCACTTAAGCATGTGCTTAAATTTAAATATATGCAGTATATACTGAAAATCCATCTGCTGAAGGGCTTTCCTGAATGAAGGTTGCCTTAAGCCTGTGTCTGAGTACTGTACTAAATCGCAGTTTGAGAGTTGTATTATACTGAAAATTGAATGAAATCACTCAAAGTGTATAAAATTAAGCACATGTTTATGATATGTTTATGATTTTGCAGGATCAGGACTTAGTTCATATCTCAGAGCACTTTTTCACATGAGGAGCACTTTGTTAATGAAGAGATTCAGAATTCGTCCTTTTAAGTGGCAGTTTTAATAAGGAAAACTTAATAAAAAAAAACTTAAAAAAAAGTGTAAACCACAGACTAATGATGCTAGCTTAGTTGTCTAAGGCAAACCTTACATCATCATGTTCATATACAGTGAATAAGCCTATACAGAAAAAAATCCAGTCTGATAAATGGATTACAGAAACAAGTTTGGTAATGAAACTTTACACATCAGCACATTTGCCACTGAAGGCAAAATGTGTGTGGCCGAAATACTGTTAAAAATAAAGGTTCTTCTGGTTGCCTAAAATTTCATTGGCCTTTGATAGGTGCATTTACATAAAAATGTTTTCTTATGGCTTCCCTGAAGGAGGGATCTGTTGTTTAAATGCTGAAGATGCACGTTGGCACTCCTCTTGGCAAGTTTTTTCTGTGACATGGGGGGAAACAGGAAATCAAGTCACAAGCACTAAAGCTGGTTAGAGTGAACTGAATATTCATATTTTGTCTTAAAGGCATTAAAGGCTGAACAACTCTGAGGTTTTTTTGTTCCATGTTAAAAACCTTGAGATTCCAATCATCCCACGACTTCCACTGTTATGGAGCGTGCTACAGCACTGGGGCCTGAAAAAATTCAGTACTCAAAGAACTGCACCTTTTGCTTCAATGATCTGCTTTTATTAGCCTTCTACTCTTTGTCTAAATGTGAGGAGTGGATTTAAGCTCTTCTTGCTTGATACAAAATTCATTAGAAGTGGCAGAGCAGATGAAATTTATATAAAAGTTCTTTTTTTATGGACAACTCGCATACTGGATGAGACTGCTCCCATCACCAGCCACATGCTTTGACTTGAATACCTGCACTGCCTGGGCTTGCTTTCTGAGCAGTCAGTTCTTCTTCGTGAAGAACAGAGAGTACCACAAAGTGGCAAAGGTGAAAACTCACGAAGCTGCTGTTCAAGCCAACAAGCTACTCAGCCAGGCTTTTAGGAAGCATCCACACAGATGAGGAAACTACTCTGCAGACTTCAGGCTTGAGGTCAAAGATGTATCATTAGAGACATCATTTTCTGATATTAAAGGCTCCAAATCATTAGTCTTTTAATACATAATATCAATAGCTGTAATGAAAAATGCGGCTAGGATGTAGAGAATCCCCTGAATCTTAATGTACTCTCTGCTGTCGGAAGCATAATGCAGCATGTATGTCAGCTGTGCTGGAGGAAAACAAAGGGTCAAATGGAGAAAATAAAGAGGTAGGCAGCAGCTAAATCTCTGAATGCAGCTCCCCTCTGTTCCCAGGGTCAGCACAAGCTGTGCCTCTGGAAATGTACAGAAATGGCGTGTGAGTGGGATTTATGCAGAATACATGACTGTTCTGGCTTCTGCACAGACCGACATTTCACACTGTGCACAGCAGATGGGAGCTATGAAGTTCGGCCCAAGCATAGAAGTTTGCATACTTATGCATAAAACTATATATTGTACGTGTGTGTCACTAAGCCCTGGCAAAGTTCCTGTAGGTATCCTCTCACTGGGCTGTGTCTGGGTCCCACTGTGTCAGGCCCATGTGCACTTAAGCATCCTCTCATTCCTCTGGCATGCTTCCTGGCTGCAGTTTCTCAGCCTGCAAATGGCTGCTTGCGGCCAAGAGACATTAAACCTTCATGGCCATTGCTGATTCCTCTCCTACCAGACCTTCTGGCAGCTCAGGACCATCTTTTCCCAGGGCACAAGCGTTGTGGGCACACTGAATTTAAAACTCATTTGCTAAGGACTCCCAGATGTTGAATGCAGGTGGAAATGTAGACTTTATCTGGGTTCAAACAGTTAGTTGCCTTTTAAATTTTTGTTCACAAGCTGTAGCTGTGAACAAGAAGACACAGCATTGATACCATATTAGTTTCTTCACCCGTTTGAGATTTTAGATTGCCCAGTCCACTAGATAGGCTTGGGAAAACAGTTTTGCATAGCATGAGGTAACCTGAGTGAAATCCAACAGTGTTAATGCCTCTCCATTAACCATGGTCAAGAACATTGACCTGAACCATTTGTAAATACAAAGAGTACTTCATCTGTTTTGAAAAAAATCCACTGGTTGTGTTGTGCAGCATTGCCACAATGATATCTATTTAGAAAAAAAAGGCTGAATTAATTTTTTAAATTATTTTTATTTCCTCTTCTCCCCTCCCTGTTTCTGTTCATTTGCTCATGTGTGGGAGAATATGTGTAAATGTTTAAATGTAAATGTATTTTTGCAGTTTTTCAAAGGCAAAATTTAATTTGTTTGGCATTGGTGTAGGAAATGTATGACATGTTTTTTGCCTGCATGCCTCTGTATACATTGAGACATTTCTTCATGCAGTGATTTCATATGATCAGTCTGAATCTATAAGCTGTAAACCAATAGAAACCCCAAACATGTATCTGGGGACAAAGACTATGTTAATTTTCACTGAGAGGCTGGCTTCTGGAAAGTTAGCCGTGAATGCTCAGATAGAAAGTGCTTTTAGAACCCGACTCTTCAAAAGCTATTTCTACCCAGATGCCCATGAGAATCTGAAATATACTGACACATATGTGTTTTCTTCAGCTCTTGCTTCTCTACAGGGCTAGTGTGAGAGATGTTGTGGTTCCAGGGAAAGGCTTCGAATCTTGTTATTTTTCACTGAAAGAAGCATTACTGCAGATTCATTACATGAGTTAAGATTCCCCAACTCATTTCTAGCCCGATTTAGCAGGCATAAGATGTTTTGATAATCATGATAAGTTCTCGTACTCTTTTCTGAATCAAACCATAACTCCCCAAGCCACAGTAGGTATCTCACTTGTGTGAGAAGTTATCTCAGCCTTCGCTCTGGGCAAGAAACTGCATTCCAATATTTGAGTGTTGCTCAGGTTTTCAAAGCTGAAGCTTTAGGCTTTTGAGGGGAGGATGGGGAGGTTTTGGAGGAGAAGGTCAGAGATCCCTAATTTAAGG
Source organism: Apteryx rowi (assembly GCF_003343035.1). Taxonomy (NCBI): domain Eukaryota; kingdom Metazoa; phylum Chordata; class Aves; order Apterygiformes; family Apterygidae; genus Apteryx; species Apteryx rowi. The sequence continues at coordinate 40,804 of NW_020447549.1, forward strand.
GTCTTCATTTTCTTCTTGAGAAACGAAGAGCAAGAGGCACCACCAGAAGGCAGTTCAGATCTCAAGAGGCTACAAGCATCCCCTGGAGGTGCCTTTGCCTCTCTTCATTCACTGTAGAAAGAGCCCAAGGTGACTAGGCTCCTGTTTGTGTGCCTCAGATAAGTGCTTAAAATTAAGTAGGCTGATTTCTCTCTTTTATGCCATCACAAAGCCCCTGTTTTGCCCTTTAGTACAACTTGCACAAGGCTATACATTAATACAATATTGATGTTCTGTGACAAGTTAAAAGGACAGTAAGGGTAGTGTTCAATATGAATTATTTTACCTGTTTCATACCTGCTTTTTCCTTAAATTTCTTAATGGTGTAGTGTGTTTTCCTACCCTAGTGACATACAGTTGCATGTATTGTTAATTTTTGCTTTGTAGCTTGCATCTAGATTACAGTGTGTGTGTCCCCAAAGTGGTATCAGTTGCCTGAAATCTTGATTCCTCAGTGTTGTGTGGCTTGCATAAATGTCAGCTGGTCCAAGGGAGAGGTTTTGAAAGAAACAGAGCTGATCTGACATTCTTCAAAGGGAAGCCTAGGAGACTCATCTCTGCACCTGGGTTTGTTATATACACTGAGCAATGGGAAGAGTGCTATGAATGCTGTCACTCGAGCAGTGAAGAGGGACAGGCAGCCATGTCAAAAATGACAACGTTTCTTTTACTAGTCTTGCAAAAGATGTCTGCAGTGATGTGACTGCAGATGACATCAAACAACATAAGTGGCTGGTTTCTGCAGTAGATTGAAATTCATCCAGTTCCCTGTGTTCACTGTGATGACTTTCAATGCTAATTCTCAGTGAGTGAGGCATGAAATATATTCACAGCCTATACACAGTTAGGATACTTTAAAGTTATTTGAGGTACGTGTGATGTAAACATCTGTGCCTCTTGCTTCCGTGCATTTTTTCTTGGATTTCAATTATGCAGTCAAAGAAACACTGGAAGAAAGAGAGAACAAGCTTGCTGATCTAGTTCTTTTTCTTTTTTGAAGAGAATGAGTACTTGGTTGTCTGAGCAGGGGGAAACGTAAGATAGAAGCACACTTTCATCTTCTCCAACAAGGAAGATATCAGCTGAGTTGATGCAAATGAGGTGGTTTTGAAAGTGATCCCCAAAGTTCACTGTATTCACTGAGCAAAACTGGGGGTCATTTAAACGTTCATTTGGAAATCTAAACTATTTGAGATTGTGCAAAAGATGAAAAAGTTTTAGCTTGAGTTTTACTGCATGAATGTAATGCTCTTTGAAACTGAAGCTATATCCAGCACTCAGCACAGTGTCCTGCAGCTGCAGCAGCATGTGTGCTTCATTGTATTTTGGATAGGACATCTCTCAGTCCTGACTTCAGACGACTCTCAAACTCTTAGGAATACTTGGAAGAAACAGGCTGCAAAATGCAGAGGGAAAGGAAGGAACAAGCCTCCTGTGCATGTGAAGAAGGTCACAGGAATTGTGACAAGAAATACTCTCTAGGACCTACAGAATAGGAGACTCAGGAAAAAATTCCAGTTGCCATTACCTCGGTTCTGAGGTAACTGGGGCTATGGTGATTTAAACAAAAAAGGGATTTCTTGTTAATTTGCAGGCTGATATTAAGCCTTTTTTTTTTACCACAGAGCTTTGTGTGTTCCTTTTTTGTAAATGTGACATCCAGTATCTGCACTTTGGGTTGTCAGCTCCCTTGCTGTGTACATTTTACTTTTACAGTCAGCTATGAAAAAAGATAGACATATTCCTGCCATGATTTTGGAGCTTCGGTGTCTGTACTAATGTCCTTTTCTTATAAAAGACATAAATTAGCCCTGGGAGCAAGATGCTGGAGCCTCCACCCCTTCCCAATGAGTAGCCCACAGGGTAGCCCACAGTGTCTGTTTCTGATCCATTCACCTTGAATTCTTTTTTGTACAATGGAATAGCTTTTATAGGATAGGTTGTGAACATCCTCACCCTAGAACAGATTATTGGATGGCTATTAAGATGAGAAAAATTAATTTAAATGGAGAAGAGAGAAGTAAACCCAGGGCTCTCACAAGTCAGCTGAGTCTTCTAACCACGGAGGGATCTGACTCATAAGCTTTAGTGGTTCCCTCTGGAGCGATTTTAAGAGGTTAGCACAGCTAGTAGTTTGCCCTGTCCTTCTAGCAGAGACTGCAGAATTGGTGGTATGTCTGCTCCTCAGCTAGTTCAGAGCACTACCTGTTTGGCTGGTGGCAGTTCAACTTTGCACCCTTTGCACTGTGGCGAGTGAGCAGCAAACACCCAATGCAAAGCCTCTGGCGTGGGAGYGGGGAGGATAGGCAGGGAGCGCCCCGACGGACCTGCCAGGGCTGGGGAAGCAGAGCATTGACTCCTGAATAAGAAGGTGACTTGGGCTCCTCTACAAAGTACTATAACAGGGGGATGCAGGTGCAGGTTTTGCAGAGAAGCTAGCCTGCTAGGAGGGCTCTGACAAAACCTGCCGGATGGAGCCTCCCACRGAAGAGTGAGAAATTAGTTGTTTCTGGGTCTGGACTGGGTGTAAGCACACAGGGGCTGTTTTGCTCTCTCAGCACTGAGGCACCTCTGGGTGTAGGAGGAAGGAGAATTATAGGCACTTGGGTTGCAATTCATCTCATCTAACTTTAGACATTTATCTTGTGAATGTTTATATATGAGTTGGTTACCCCAGGCTTCCATTGGCATCAGTGGTGAAAAACAGGCACTGTTAGGACATGACTCGTTGGACTAATGATTTCAGCATCTTAAGAGCTCTTTAAAATTTTACTATTAGCCTTCTCTATATTGGTATGTTTCTTGGTATTACCTAATTATTATTGTTCTGATAAAGCTGCAGTAAGAACACTGTCCTCCCTTTAAAAAATTAATTTCTCCAGACATCTGTTTCATAAAGGAGTTGTAAGGAGAAAAGAGGTTTAAGGTTTCTCTCTCTTGTGAAATGCCAGGAAGTAAGGAAGGGAGGTGGAGCTGAATTTAGATGGATCTATAGGCTCTATATATTTGTGACCTGACACACTAGCCATTTGCTCATTATACCTCTTCAGCGTTTAATAAAACAGAATAAAGGCTTTTATTTTATTAATTATTAATTCACCTTTTCATATTTTTAGGGAAGGCTGTAGGAATAAAGCAGTGATGGAGGAAGATAACTGAAGGGATAACAGTAAATGAGACAATTTCCCTGATTTCTAGCAAAAGCTCTCTTGGCTTTATGCTATCACTTTATCTAATTATGTCTGATTTTTTCAACAACAAAACATATAGAGAAAGAAAAAGAGAAGAAATCACAAACAGCTTGGCTCTTTGGAAAAAAATTGTCGCTGAAAGCAATTTTTCCCCCCCCCTTTGTTTACTGGTGAAGGTGAAGCAGTAACTCAACATGCAGGTACAGATGTGATAATTTACTTGTCAGTTATGTGGTGGAAAAATCACTCTTAATGATAATTGTTGTATTAAGTTTTTTTTTTTTTTAAATCATGAAGGCAGCTGACTATTCTTTTTCAACAGTGCACTCTACCGTTGTTTATTTCTGGGCCCTATCATCCTACATGCATTTTTTTTTCACCTGCCAGAGTCAGAGAGGGATCTACTGTGTTTTATCTTTCAGCACGAAGGCTATTTGTGGTCCTGTGTCTGGTCTTCTCTATCCACTTGGCAAAGTTGTTCTCTGTTATTAAGGATGTGCAGATAGAAAATGTATCTATGGTTTGGAATAATTCACTTGTCAACAGAGCCAACCCTTGTATTTCTTTAGATGCCCATTTCTCGACCACACTGGATCATGATCTTAAGCAGTGTCTTTATATTGAATTTTTAACACAGCTATTGGACTGGTATATAGAGTACATTTAGGTGATTTAATGTTTTTAAGCATTCTAAATGAAAGCAAAGGGGAGCTGTTTCTTTGGAAAGAGGGTGATTATTTAGTTCAACTGCTTAGAAGAAAAATACATTTTCTCTTTTGTTTGTTTGCTTGTGTCAAGTGATATACTATGGAGATAGGGACTGTGTGTAGTTGACTTTATTAGGAATTGTGTAGATTAATCTTTTTTGAAAACCTTGACTCTAGAAAGGCAGATGATGCAGCAGTAACTGGATGAGGCACAAAGTAGCCATCTCAGGTGAGAACAGAAAGCTATGAAATGAACAGACATGCAGGCAAGGATTGTAGTTGTCATAATTAATGGTGGCTGTAGATATTAAAATTATACTTTCATCAGGAGAAGTACACCCAGTTACAACAAGGATAAATTTCCCTTCACTTCTAATTAAGCAAATAAACTAAAATAGAAAGGAACATTCTGTCACATCTCAGTGCACGCAAGAGGCAAGGTAAATGAAACCCTGGCCTCCTGGCTTGGCTTCTTCCCATACGTTGACCAATAAAGCATGTGTCCATGAAGAGCTCAAGTCCCAAACAAGTCCTCTCATTAGACAATCTCGTAAGGGCAAGACTTGATGTTAAGGGCCATTAGCAAGGCAGCTGCCATCATGGATAACTTACTTGTCACACACACGCAAGTGCCTGTCATCTCCATAGCCTGTCTTCTACTTCTCAATGGTTTTATCTGTTGATGATTTGTCTAACTCTCTAGATATTCATGTCTTTTCCAGTCCCTCTCCCACCCATCATCTGTGTGTACATGGATTACAATCCAACCACAGACCTCACTCTAGTGCTCTCCCAATGTTGGCGAAGCATGCAATCCAGCTATTACACTGTGGAGGCAAGCAATAGGACTTCTGCCAGGAGATGAAAAAAGGATGGAAAAGATCTGCTACAGGGTCAGAGAGATTAGTGATGAAGTCTGGAGATCAGAGTATCCTGCTTCTACTGCTAAATGTGAGTTTGGTAGGGCAAGGGCTGCACTTGCGGCTCTCCAAGGGGTTTTACTCCATTCCCCACTCTTACAGCAACAGCTGCCACCCCAGAAACGCTGATGCTTCTCTAAAGGGCAGCAAAAACCTTGTTCTCCATGGTTTTGGTGTAGCTCACTAGATGTGGGGTCATGACTACTTTGTCACCCTCAGCAATCTTCTATCTTGTTTAACCAGCCCTCTTGGTTCCAGCCATGACCACACTGTGGCTGGCAGTCAGTCCAGCTGCCGTGCTGTAGGCCAGTCCTCAGCTGGAAGTGAGCAGCTCGTTTGATCTTGCTTAGGGATATCACTATCTCATCCATTTTTAATGTTTCAGCTCTATTAAGGTGCTGAGTAGCCAGACCACACTGGATAGTTCTTTCTACTCCTGTCTTCTTTCTGACACGTCTCATCATGTCTCATAGCAGAGTCCGTCAGAGCGTATTATCCCTCACAGTAAAGCCCTCACAGAAAAGCAATTTCCAAAATTTGGCAGTCCTTGAAATACTTTATTAAACATAAATAGCAAGAATTCTTCTTCCTTTTTACAGTCTCCTTCTGTGATCCCTATATCTCCCAAAATCCACTTTATGTACAGTTATGTCACAAAAAAAATTACAGAGAAGTAGCCTATGTGAAATAGGATGTGTTTAATATCACTTTTTCTTTTTCCACCAACAGAGGGAGTAGATATCTCTCCCCTCTGGAGCTTCTGGCCATAAGGCCTAGTTATGTGAGACCAGTCACTTCACTGTTGTTTTTGCACATGTTAAGGTTAGAGGTCAGTTGACTCTAGGTTTGAGATACTTAGAAAATTATGGAGCAGCATAAACTAGCACAGACTGTGTGAAATTAAATCAGAATAGCTGATGTATTGTGGACTGAATGAATTTTGCACCAATTATGACATGCTAAGCCATTCGTATCAAAATTTTGCAATGATGTGGTGCATTCCCTTAAGGACTAGTGATGAGATCTGTTAATTGCATTATATTATCTACTGGTAACTGCACCATTAATGCATGTCAGCGCCATTCCTGACAGGGTTGGCTTGAGGGGTTTTTACTGCCGTAGGCAAACTGGAAAGTGTGTGCCACTCTTAGCCGCATTTACTTCCACAGTAAACAGTCAAAACAGTCAGTTGTATCTAGGTCTCAATTTTAAATTATACACCAGTGACTTATTTAAGTAATTAGGGCCATATTATCCACCCCAACAACCAAAAAATGTTTTATGAAGAGGAGTCTTCATAAGAGTAATTACATTTCTTTCCTGATTCCTCGTGGACCATGAAGTACTTCTGAGTTCACACTGCTTAGAGAGGACTTGGCAAATATAGCAAGAGCAAGACTGGCAACGACAGATATTTGTTGCCCAAGGCCATATGCTCTCTGTGGCATCAAATCCTGGCTGACCTGCAGGGAAATTCCTGAAAAAGCTAACACTGGATATGTCAGCATTATCTCTCCCAAATTCTTCACTGTGTCATTTGCATCTTGCATTATTCCCAAATTACTGCTGGGCCTCTGAAAATTCCTTCCTTCTAGTCAAAATATTATTTCCATTGTAGAGTTATCCTTCATCAGAAATTTGCAAAGCTTTTTTGTCTTTTTGATTGGCTCACTTAACATCACCTAAAGAACTAGCCTATCCTTTCTTGTACAAAGCTATCTCATGATGCTAACCCATCAGTACATGTGATGATAATACACTCATGTTGACTCGGTATCTTGGCTTTGCATCCTGGTCTTGGTATTACATTTGCTGCTCTACCCTTCTAGCTGCAGAGGATATATTCCCTGAATTCCTATGACATAATGTTCTTTTGGTTATTATGCATAAAGAAATACAAAGTTGTTGGCTCTATATGTGCAAGCTTTATGTTCTGCCAAATTTCCCTCTGAACATAAAGTTGTGTGTGAGAGAAAGTGGATATCCGCTTTTCTTCTTTTCTGCCCTCAGTTCTGTCATTTGCTACATGGCAGGGGGGAGGGAGTTAAGGGGAGGAAATATCTTATGGTAGGTTAGAAACGAGAATCCACATATGCAGAGTGATAATTTTTTTAATGGGATCTTCGGGGTAGGAATGTTCTGTGTTAGATCTGAGTGGGAAATAGATTATTTAATACAGATAGTAAAAATACAAATTTCTAACCTGTTTATCCCCTATGCAGCCTGAAAAGTCAGTGTCTAAATTTATTGTGAATCAGAAAGTCATAAAAATCAATTTGTAAATAGTGTAATATTTGCTGTAATATTTTAATTGAAATTAATTATTTCTGCAGTCCAGGGTTGAAATATTTCATCTCACTGCACTGAATCAAGTTGAAATGTTTAATATTCAGCTGACGCAGAATTACTTTTCAGTCTCCAAATAAATGCTTTCTGGGCATTGTACTTTGCTTGTCTTATGTTACCTTGCCTTATGTGAAGGGCTAATTGGCTGAACTATGTTTATCATCGAGGTTGCCAGCCATGTGACTCGGAATATCCTACATGACTTGGTCGTACGGGAAGATACAGAGCATCACTGAATATATTGCCAGCCCAGGAAGTCCATCAGAAATCGTGGAGTTGTGTAGCATCTGCATCGCAGTTCCAGTGGGACTCCCACGAGATGCTGAGCAGATGCAACTTGACATCAGTATGATTCAAATGAAACATTTTTGCTCAATAAACCAAAGCATTCTGAATTTGTGGGACTACCCCGGAACAAATAACTTTGCTTTTGTCAGACAGTTCTGGCAGAACCATTCTTTCCCTATACAGTTAGCATAAAACGTTTAACAAAAATTTCCCAGAAAATTCTAATATTTGCATTGCAAGAGTATGTGTGCATGTGCATGTGTATGTATGTACACATACATATATAAAAATATATATGTAGAAATCTAACAAAGCTGGTATATGTCTCTCCCCCTTTTCATTTACCTGGGAGTCTTAGCTGTGTTTAGACTAGAGGGTGAGACATGACTCCAGACTTTTAAAATGAAACTTATTGTATTAGACAAAAAGGTTACTGTAGTTATGAGCATTGATTTTTTTTTTTTTTTACTTTTTTAAGACTGAGACTGTGTCACCTTGAAAAGTGAGTTGATTATGCAGTGCAAAATACGCATTAGAAAGTGCTTGGATGAAAGGACTAGCTGGCTCAAGGGATCAGTAATCTAATGTGGAACCTTTCACCTCTTAGTCACCAGCCTGACTCCAGCGTAGGTGAGTAATAAAAACACAAATCTCTCAGCATCTGGCAACCATTTGGATGCATAAATAAATTGAGCTGATAATATCAATACAATTTTGTGGAAAAAAAGGTCTGTATAATAATTAGCATGCTTTTTGGATATCTCCGCAAACAGACCAAAAACTGAAAGGGCACAGGGATTGAAAATAACCGTGGGTTGTGTTTCTGTAATATTTCCTGCTCTGAATTATCCCAAAGCATTTTATAATTTAATATCTGAAGTCACATTCCAGTGTATATCTCCCTGCAAATGCCACAAACCAGGGTCTGCTTAAATCCAATGAATTACTCTACTTGATAAGGACACTATGAAGATTGGATTTGTTTTTATTTAAAATTTCCTAAAGAGGGAGTTCTGGGGCTCTGCTTGAAAAACAGGTATGCAGGGGAGCGACGGTGCTGAACTGGCTCCAGGACTCTCTTCCCACAGTTACTTGGCAACGTGGCCCTGGCTCTCCCTCTACGCCACAGTCCCCAGGACCTGCTTTTGGTTGGGGTTAATTAGATGTTGCTTAGTGCATTCCCTGGCTAACGCTAAAATCTTCTGGGAGCTTTCTTGTGGCCTAAGGCTAAACTCACAATAACTATGCTAATGAATTAATGGGAACAAGCAGGAAAAGAGTGAGTTACAGAAAACTATCTGTCTTTTTAACCCCTGTGTGAGCCAGTGTTAATGCAGGGCTGGCAAACTCCGAAGTCTTGCTGGACATGAGCTGGCTTCCTGCGGAGGTGCTTGGATGTATATGCATTGCACTCCCTTGCATTCTGGTTCCAGCAACACGATGCAGAGGCACCCAAGCTGGGTCTGGAAGCAGTACAGAAGTATTTATGCAGAGCTTAAGCTAATAAGCTCCGCCAGACCTGGGCTAGCCTGTGCAGAGCCAGCATGGATGTCTCTGCAATTATGGCACCATTTATCAGCAAACTGGATAATCTGCCAGTGGGATAATGGAGATCTGACTGTATATTGAATGTTTGTTTGCAATGAAAATTACGTGTTAGGGTTTTGACTCTAAAGCATCAGTGGATTAAAGTCAGACAGCTGACAAGATTTCTGCTCCTATCTGTCTGCCAGCCTCCTTCTTGGAGTTTGCTGCCCCTGTAACAGGGATGACTTAAAAGCTCATAAAGCAGCTTCCGAGTAGTTCATAATCTGTTTGGGGTTTTTTTGTTTGCTTGTTTGGTTGGGTTTTTTTTTCCCCAGAATGATGGAAGTGATGACTAGTATAAATAGTATTCACGTTAGAAGCTTCAATAGTATGGGAGACCAACTGAAACACCTTGGACTCATGACATTCTGTTTTCTGCAGGTATGTCAGGTTTTTTGATTCAGCTGTTAGAAAGGCAAACCTTGTCTTGCTTCTGGCTGCATTCACGTTTTAATGGCCTAACTATGGTTACAGAAAGGATGATGAACATCCTTCTATGCCTGCCTCAAACTTTGGCCACTTTTGAGTTCTCTGGATGAATGCACCGCAGGCTTGACATTCATGATTCAGTGTGCTGAGTGGAGGAACCATCAAGATGTGATACATGGGCAGAGCTTTGGGAGTCATAATCCAGACACAACAAAGATATAATAGCTGCAAGGATAAGAGGGGAAACTAGGAAGACCAGCTTCAAATGTTCTGTCTCAAATGTTTTAAAGTAATAGACATGACTAAAGGCTAGATATTGGCCTTCTTGTGTTTCAGAAAGGCTGTGTTTTGCTTTCCCCTGAGAGCAAGAGCACATGTATATACATGTGGTTATGTGGGAAGCTTTAGAAGGGCTGGAATAAGTAGCATTTAAACTCAATAATAAAAGAAATAGTTTGGCATTACATTATTTCCTGACATTCCCTATTGGCATGATATGGCCATCAGGGGAGATCAAATGTTTAAATACAGGAGAATAGATTAGTGGACAGGATGTACAAGATTAAATAAATTATAGTTTTACTTTATTTGCATTCATACATTTCCTGCCAGCTTAAATGACAATGGAGTTAACTACCCACAGCAGAAAAAGCAGAGCCCAAACAGGTACAAGAAAAATGTGTCACATCAGTCCTCAGGTCCTTAGTGCTTTTAAACAGCAGGTGGAATAGTCTTTGCAGAGTCTTTGCTGGGTGATACCTCTTTGTCTGTGACTGCTGTTCATGCACAAAAAGAAGACTAGATATGAATTTTTGTGGCTGGGGATTTTATGCTACAGTCTGTCACCACACCATATTAGTGCAAGGCTTTCACCAGGTTTTGCGCCTACTTTTCAATGGGAGTACACATTAAGCTGTTATGCTCTATTCTTTTCAGTTTACCTGTTGAAGTGAAGTGCAATTTTCTCCCCTACCTTGAAGAAACAAAGACTGATGCCCAGAGCAGGATCCCAGATGATACTGAGGTCTGCTCATTCTACCTAGGTTTCCTGCGCTAACCAGGAGCCCTAGGATTCCTCTGGCACGGGGGTGCTGCTTGCTGTTCAAGTTGTGCTGTCTTTCTTTACACCCCGGGCATATGCCATGCAGTTAACTTTGTACCTTCATCTGTGAAAGATCTAATTCTAAATATGTATTCTCCATTTCCCTTTTTTAATAATACAGTCTATGAAAGAAGACATCAGAATGGAAATTGCTTTTGGAAAATGTAATAAACATGTCATGTCTATCATGTGACTGAAGCTTTTGTCTGTTTGCTGCTCTCACATTTATAAGAAATTTCGATGTCAAGGGCCCAATTCTTATGCACACCAATGGCCATTTAGAGTATTTCGATACCCACCATTTTACAGTCTCTTCACAACAAGCAAAGTGGTCTCAGAGTAAATGAAAACTTAGCTCATATACTGGTATCTTTTCAAGACATTGAAAAAAAGGCAAAGAATTGACTTAATACCTGTGTTTTCTTCTAGGTAGCAACAAAGGACTTGCAAAAACCTGTTGATAACTGAGAGGCAGCAGAGTTCATGTTACCTGTCTTTGTCTGATGCTCCAAACCTGGCAGGTATTTGATGGACTATCATAGACAAGGCTTTCTTATGACTTGCTTTAATTCCAGGTTTAGCTACTGTTATTATAAACCACAGATACTGTAGCAATGCTGAAGTGCTCATCAGTCCCAAGACCCTATTGTGCTATGCAGCGTATAAACTTGGAGCAGTTCCCTGTGTTATTTTTGAAAATACTTCGGCTTCTGTACTGGGTCATGCTTGCTAGAATTAATGGTTGGGATGCTGGACTTCAAACATTTTCCCTTTGGCAGATACTGCTTTTCAGTTACAAGCCTGTTAAAGCCCTTGCAACCAAAAAAATTAAGGAATGCTCTTCATCTGAAAAAACATAATAATGATTATATTTATAGCACACCCCATGTAAACATGCTCAGGATGCAGAACCATCATTGAAAAACTCATTAATTATGAACATCAAATTCTCAGCAAAATTACACACAGATTTTTAAACAAAAAATAATATAGCAGTGGAGATAATTAAAAATGTATTTTTTCAGAAGTGACCTTAGGTGTCTCTTAAAAGTGGATGGAGGAAACGAGCTGGATTTCATGGAGCTGGATTTCATGCATTTTCCTCCATCATGGCAGCCACAGCAAAATGTCTAGTACCTGAAACGCTTCCCTGGAGGAATATGGGCCTGTCCTCACTGCAGAAGTATGCTCCTAAGGGGGTGCTCAGAGGTATCACTTGAAGTTTCTACATGGCAACACCAGTAGAGGCTGTCTTAGGCCAGCCGTGAGTATAGTCTGGCTGACATTTGATGCAGATAGAAAGCTTTTTTGGACTCTAGGACTCCTTGCATGATAATGTAGATAAAGCCAATATGTCTCACAGGATCTAAGCATTTATTAAGTGCTGCTGTGGTGCAAACATGGTTCTAATGCAACAGTTAAACAAGTCCATGGAAAAAGCGCCATTGACTTCAGTGAAGATTGTTTCAGTCTCTTGAGCATTTATTGTAAATGCGGATATGTTCAAGCTTATCGCTATAAGGTGAAATAGTCTGCACTACTTGGCTGAAGCAATCTATGATTATTCTGACATTGTTGCTCTGCAAAATCTTGTTGTCTTAAAAGGTGAGTATTAGGCCAGTTGTGCAAGTCGTCTGCATTTCAGAGCCACTGAATTCATAACTTAGTAAATGAAATACTTCAGTCCTTCTAGATAGGAATTTTTTTTTTATTTGCCTACATAAGCTACAAAATGGAGAGTCTTTCATTTTCAAAAGGCATGCGGTCTGCACAAAGGAAGAATCATGAGCTCTGTACATGGAAAACCTCTAAGAAATAAGAACATTCCATATGACAGTCATGTAGCAACCAGAAATGCTTTTGTTGCAATGTCTTCGATATCTGAAAAACAAAATTCAGGTTCAAAGTTGTTAGTTTAAAGAAGTGAAACCTCCTTGAAATGCTTCTTCTTGTAAACATAATAATTTAATATTTTGGGATAACAAAGGCACAGTACAGGAATATTTGGGCTTATCTGGTTTGTTTTCTTGGAAAGTCTATACTTGCTGATTAGTGTCTGATTTTCAGCAAGTGTTTTGACCTGTGTTTTGATCAATCTTTTAGTGTCTCTTTTTGATATCTAAATGTTCAAAGGTGCCAAGTACCAAACTGTTCCCCCCAATGGACTTCTGGGGATTCTAGAGCTGAATCAATCTGAAGTCTTGAGCTGGGAGGCAGAAAGTGAGTTATTTAAAACCACAGGTGAAATTGAAAAAAATTTGCCAGGTCCCACCTGCACTGTAATCTACCATACTATGCAACAGGARTACTGGGGGAAGATTCCCAATCTGCATTCTACTGTCAGGCAGAATTTTTTTTTCAGTACTTCCACAACCATGCAGTTATTTCCAATAGCAAAATTCAGATTTATGTAAGAAAATCTTGAGAACCATTGTGAGACATGACTGAAGAGCTGGGAAAAACATTCTTTCTTTTCTTCTTTTAAGAGTTATTTGTTATTACTTTAAAAATATTTTAGGCTACAGTTAATGAAAGATATTTGAAATAAGAAAGGAATAATTCTAAACTGTAGTTCTCTTGCAATGCAATTTAAACTCACACCAGTGTTTACAATAGTTTGTTCATATATTTATTCAAATATATGAAAATGTATGCAAATTTACACCCCACTGTTTTGTGGTTAGCTATACTATGAAGGATATTTCAGACTATTTAGACTAGTTAACAACTGTCATTGACTTCTGTTGCAATAGGATCCAAACACTATAGTTTGTAACAGATTTTAAGATCCTCAACTTAAAGAGAGCAGGAGACAGTGAAGTAATATTATCCAGAAATTTAAAAGGAAATGGAAGAAGAACATTCATGTTTATGGTACTTTATATAACAAAAAAATCCCTTCACTCATTTTTTAGTTTTTTTGTCATACAGTTAGGCAAGTAATTACCTGTTTACCAGGTAACAGCCTAGACATTCAGCACTTCAATAAATTGTTGATTGCATTAACATGAAATTCAAGAGAATTATTACTACTCTAAATAATAATTACATTTATGCAAATCTTAAATGACCCTTTTAAAAAATTGTCAGTTACTAAAGTACATCCTTTCCCCTAAAGGACACAATAAATTGCTGAAGCAGCCCTCCGGTTCTGCTGAAGAGGAGTCTGATTAACAGCCTTTTCCAATACGGCAACAGAGGTAAGAACCTGGGAGGGTCAGAAATGAAATCTAAATGTCTCTTTTCACAGCTATTTGGGAAAAAAGTCTGTGTAGTAGTTTGATCTGTATCTGCACTTGGATAGAGCAATTGTGTTAAGGCAGAGAATTGCCTGGCATTATCTTATGACTCACTTGACAGAGCTTACCCCTACTTTTCTTTACCTGAGAGGAGATCATTACAAAACATACAAGTAGTATAATTTTATAGCAATCTATTTTGAACTAGCAAATTAAATAGGAAGAAGAGAGGAAATGGAATGCAGCAGGCATAATGCTTTTAAAATGTTTTTTAAAGAAATAGGAGCCTAGTAGAAGTGTGGGAGAGGGTCCAGGTTAGGGCATAGAGGCCCTTTTGCTGCCTTTTGAAATGATGGGACTAACTGCACAAACCTGCTTCACACTGGAGAACCCTCTCACCGGTAAAGGGAGTTTTAGAAAATGCATATATATGTAGGTGTCTTAGGTGAAATGTAGTTTAAATTGTGAATGCTAACAGGTGGCAAATAATTGGGTGTATGTGTGGGGAGGTGAATGCCCGAAACTGCATTTTTGAACTCTCAAGCAGAAAGAAGCCTGCTACTTCCTAGTTTCAGCCAGTATGGGCTGGTTATAAATTTTGACAATGCCTGGACAAAACAAAAAGAAATGTCCTGAATCCTCCAATTAATAAGGAGACATGAGACAGAACCATGTATGAGGAGGCCGCTCGTGCACTGTGCTTCTGCACGTAGATTGGGAAGACCCCGGGCTGAGGGGTCCAGAAATAAGAGGATGAAAAGGAGGGTTCCCAAAAGTGGTCTCGAAGAAAAGAGGGCCTGGAAAGAAGGTGCAGATCTGGACCGGGGGGGAGATGCCGGAAGTGGGGGACGGTCCTGGAGGCCAGGGAGACGTGTGGAGATGGATGTCGGGAGGTGCCCAGGGGCCATGGCTGGTGACAGCTGAGATGGTGACTGCGAGCGGCGGCACGGCAGGAACTGATGTGACTTTCCGCCCGACCTTCCCGGGCCAGCAGCCACCTCCCTGCCAGGGAGTGAAGTCGAGGGCTACTGAACACAGCCCTGGGGTGGGGGAGCAAGTGTGGGCGTGGAAATAATCACATAGGGTAAAAGCTCTAATCTCACTGGTTTTTCAGTAAACCCCAGTATCCGGAGCCACTGCGGGCTGTCGATTACTCTGTCTTGCCCATGACAGTGGAAGGACAAGGTGAACAGCAGAAAGGGTCTGAAGTGTGGCCTGGGGTGTTCCGAGTGCTGCATTTTTATTAAAGTGTGTGAGGAAGTGCAAAACTGAATAAATAGCATTCACTTCTAAATTCATGTCTGAAGAAACTCCCTAGTAACATTTATTGAGAGAGGAATTAATTAGAGGGAGTTGAATTTTGTAGGCAATGTCCTCACATTCAATTTGTTTGATGATAACGAACAGTATGTTCAGGTTTTACCTGAAAGCAGGCTCCCCACTCCCCACTCCCAGGTTTACTGTAATATCAGCTTGCCTCTTGGCCTCTTTGCTTGCTTCAAATAAGTGCCACACACAGCTGCAAGTCCCAAATGTGATACACAGCAAGTTTTATGGAAACTTCCTGAAATGTGTTGAATAGTCAAATGCAGCCTGGCTGAAGCATCTCCAAGACATACATAAAACCCATAATTAATAGAGGAGTAGTAATATAAAAGACTATAGAGACAGGCCCTGAGTCCAGTAAAGGATTTAATGGCAATACTCTTAAATTGACTTAGAAGTGTGACACTCAAAGCTGCCTCAGAGAAAATGCTATCCACAAAGTTGCAAGCATTTTTCCTGTACACGGGTGCAGAAGGCATTTTTACAGATAAAGAAGTCTTTAGGCAAAAAAATGTAAGATGTCTCAGAATATTTGAAGGCCAAAGGGCATTTCTGGCATTTTGGTAGCTCTTAACTCAAAACTAGCAGAGTGCCTTTCAGTGAGATACAGGTACCATGTACGGGGAAAGAAAAAGGCCCCCAAATGCCAAGCCAAAACTCCTGCATACTGGGAACGTAGCTGCTTAGAAGAGGCCAAAGGAATAGCTGAGCAGAGAGAAGAGCCCTGCGCAGGTATGCAACTGCCGGCGGCAGGGCTGCGCAGACACTTCATCAACACCAGAGCCTGGGGTTCCCTCCTGCAGTGGGTGCTCTGGCTGCTCAGAAGATCACTTTAATTTCGCTTTAAAAGACAGCTGGTGGGGGAGGCAGCTGCTGGTGGAGGATGCTCCACTGATTAGGAATGAACGTAGGCTCTGACACAACCGGATGCATCCTCCTCCTGAAGAGCTCAAACTAACACAAGCAGCTTTTCGCCATGCGGTAACGGGGGGCACCGTCTACCTTGTCCGTGATTGCATTTCTGTGCAAAAAGGAATGCAGGCTTTGTGTGGGCAGGGAACATGACTGCAGCCGGCGTGTCGGGCTGTCACCCAGAGGGACAGATCTCAGTTCCAGTCCGTGCTGCTTTCAGTATTCATGGGTTTTTCAGAGTGACGGACTCCCAGGCAGCCAGCGCTTTAAAAAGGATATGCGCAGTCCTGCTGATAGACTGAGCTCCCCAAAGGCCAAACAGCCTTTACGCCCTGAACAGCCAGGCTCCAGCACAACAGACGGTGCTTTTTAAATAGAGAAAACACAAACTGACTAGGAGTTTGAAGCAGAAATAAAAAGGGTTTATAAAACGSGTCTCCTCTGCCCACTGCGTCCTTGCTTCTAGCCAATTCAGTAGCTTTCAGAGGTGCAGCAACCCCCTGCCCCACAGCTTTTTCTGCTCCGTAGGAAGTTTCTCTGCCTTCATTCCCAGGTCTGCTCCCTGCTGCTCTCAGCAGCCTCTTTGCTGGAGCCACCGGCTCCCAGCTCCTCGCTGCGACAGTAATGCAGCACTCTTGCTCCCAGGGCAGGACCAGGCTCCCTTTCTGCTCAAAAAGTTTCACCTGACACGATCACTCTTCATAAGGGAACATAGGCTGCAAACGGAGAACACCTGGTAAAGCAAATGCTGCCTGTCACACAGAAAGACAGCTACCGAATCAAAACAGAAGTCACGCTGCAGTAGGGACCAGCATGCACAATTTACACCTCTCTTATTGCAGAGTCTTAAACGTTAATATACTTCCTTCTGTGCTTTCTGACCATACACAAGCAGGGAAGAGCCGACCGCCCGTCACAGGATGGRTTTCCCAGGAGTAGAGGCACTCATTGAGCTTTGCGGCCACTGAGAAAGCCCCGGAGTTAACCAGAAGCAAGGACACACTGGGCAGGGGGGAAGAGATGTTCAGAAAACTTTTTATTTTTGTTCTGTTTGACCTCATCAATTGAAGTTTTCCATAATTCACAAGCTAATTATCCTCATTGCTATTCTAAGAAAAATATTGCTTTTCTGAAACTGGTTGGGGGAGTTTGTGATCAGGAGAAGCCCAGGCAGATCCACCACAGATCTCTGGCCTACTCAGAGTCTCACTGTACTTGCAGCCTGGACGAGTGCTTCAACCACAAGGTACCAACCACAAGTTTTAAAGTAAAGTGTTCGCAACTGTTTTTTGTGCTTCTGCTGGGATATAGGACAGTAACTTGGATGACTGAGGTCCCCATCTGCCTCGCAGTACGGTTTTTGCAGGAGGCTCGTGCCATGCTGCTCCAGCTGAAGAAGTCTGGGGGTCAAACATGGTGGCAATTAATGAGTATAGCGTCTCCTCAGTTAAGCCACCGAATTGATAAAGCCACTATGCCATCTTTAAAGTGTGTATGCCTTTTTCTGATCTGGTCCACAGTAAATTTTTCTAAAGCACAAAAGGAGAGTATTGAACCCATAAAGGTAAACCCATGTTTTGGAAAAGCTTCCTTTTCCTTTTTGCAAAAAAACTGTTCCTGTTCTGTAAAAGATGGACTTACAGTAGAGAATTAACAATTCCTTCTACCAATAAGCTTGGTATAAGCTTGGACAAGCACTTAACCTCTCTGTTTGCCATGTTGCCCTCTACAAAAAGCTGCATTAGTACTGTTAAATGTGATGGGCCTGAACAATGGGAGCCTTTAATTGATCTGAGTTCTTAAGATAGGAGATGCTAAAGATAACTGAGTTAAAGATATCTCAGATAGATAGCTCTTGTTCATTTTAGCTAGCAATACCAATAGCGTTCTTTTCAGTTCTTTTTATCACGCTTTGTCTATTCTTTTTTATTAAAGCCAATTAGAAAAATTTCTAACTGCAATGTATTATCTCTGAAATAATTACTAGCAAGTCATGAATACCAGTTGTATGAGTGTTAATGAAAAACTGTTCTATTTCTTAAATTAGCTATCTCAGTATTTTCTGTAGTAAATTTTTCTTTTTTATTTTTCAAATCAAGTTTATAAAAGTGTAATAGAATGGTAGTGGGACAGGGATGTTATGAAAAAATCTTAGTGAACTGAGCAATTTTAGCACTTAGATGAGATTTTTGCAATGAATTTTAGAGTTACCACTCAGGACTCTATTTTGGGAAATAAAATAGTTTAGTAACTTAAATTAACACTATTTGTAGACATTTCATTTTAGAATACATGGGGTCAAAATTTACTTTTCTGTTTCCCCTAGATGACTAAAGGATGAATATTACTTCCACACCATCACATTGGTTTCAGCTCTGTGGTTTTTACCTGTGCCATTTTCATAAGCTTTTATTTATATTTTTAATAAAGTTTAAGGTTAGGTTAAGTGAACCAAATGATAATGAAGGTGAAAGTCTTAACACTAGAGATGTATGAAGATGTCACAAATAGTCATACTCTTAAGACAAGAATGCTTGCCAAGCTTGATTTTGTTGTATGCCTGTAGTAAACAGAAAAAAGGGTGTGATGTAGTCGCTAAGGATGGAAGTAGTGGCTCTTCTGTTAAACTTTAAAACTTTATCATCTTGCAGTCAGACAAAAAGGCACATGGATGCAAAATCACAAGGGTTGTAGCTAGAAAACTCATGTGCAGTTACCTAAAGCTAAGGTGTGAAGGACACAAGGAATTTTATACACACTACATTTCATTAGGCCTAATATGAACGCTTTTTGGAATTTCTCTTAGTTCATTTCCTTGAATTCTTAAAAATAAAATTCCTGAAAGCCCTTGTCTAGAAACAGAATTGTCTTGTGAGCTTGAATATTTCCTGCAGACTGTAGACCTAGCCCTTGTTCCCAAGGCCTCTGTGACCTCCAAGGTGTCGTGCAGTCAGGAGGCACTGGGTGCAGGATGCAGACTTTCACATGTCACACCCACCGCACACACAGGTCCCAAATGCTTAATCATGTAAAAAAAGTGACCCTTCATGAAGTTTAATTGAACAACTTGAATGCAGAAGGTTGTTTGATATAGGTGCAAGTCAGAGGAGTTCTTTCTCTGTCTGAAATGTTTACTTAAATGAAGTTAATTGAACTTCTAAATACAAAAGGCAGACAGTGCTACTAGTTTTGCCAGCTACACTCAAATATGCTTAATAGGATGTTTGTCCAGTTCAGTGATTTTCAGACTAGGATGTGGGCATGAAGAAATCTTCACCTTAGGATGGGAAGGTGGGGCAGGCAGTGCCCGGATGCTGCTCAGGGACGGCTGCGTCCCTGGAGGGGAGTGAGGGCTGCCTCGTCCCCTCCATCCCCTCCGCTGCCTCTGGAGGAGCCAAGCCTGGGCAGTGCACCACAGCGGCCGTGGTGCAGGGGGAGCCCAGAGCCCCCAGCAGTGGCAGCCTCTGTGTGACCAGGCTGCGAAGAGCTCAGTTGTGGGGAGGAGGTTGTGCGGTGGGCTCCCCCAGAGACCACCTTTACCCAGATGGTGTCACCTGCTCATGTTTGTACAGCACCGAGCACAGCTGAAGTGCAGTCCTGGGCAAGATTTCCATGTGCCCAAGAGCTCTGCTCAGGTGTTTTAGCTAGTGGTGATGGTGGCAGGAATGTAGAAGAGCAGCAGCTATTGATCTCTACTGTGGAACCTAATGATATTAGAAGACTCCCACTTTTGTGAAAAATCAGATGACTAGAACAGTCTAACTAACATTATTTGAGACAACAGACATTGGGTAGATTTTCTAGGATTTTATATTTTTTCTAAAAAGATGATTTCTAAATGAAAGCCAGCATAGTGTGATTTTACCATGTAGGATGTTAAATCTTGCTCCTTCCTACCAAAAGCTGGCAGTACTGAAAGCTAAGCTTCACTACCTAAGTATTACATATGAGGACAGCAATCCTATTAAGATAAAAGTTCCAAGGAGTGAAGCTGCTTGAGTGTATTGCCTAAAGCTATTCCATCAGGCCTTCTGTTAAAGGTAGAGCTTCTACTTAAGGAAAGCCGCTATACGTACTTTCTGGTTTGTAGTGATGCTTTTCATTTTAATCTAGCTGTATTTGTTCTTGTGTTTTTATTCCAAACAAACAAAAATGAATTCTTAGTAATACGGGAATATATTTCCTAATGCCCTGTAGAAAATACACTTTGAGCTATACGGCCTACTGCAGAGGGAATATGAACCTTTTATGTACTAGGGAAAGACAAGAAAAAAATGGAAAAGTAGAAGAGAGATTTTCTGACTAACAGTAGTTATAGCGAATAGGAGTATTTTCTATTCACAGAGCAGGTAAACCTAGCTCTCCTCTTCTTCAGGTTTGATCTAAAGCAGGAGCTGCAGCATGTGAACTGAGTTCCATCTCCATGGAACTGAAGTGTGAGAAGGTCGCTTGCTGACCTGGCCTTAAGAAGAAGAAACAAGCTTTTGATACTTGTTTACTGACCCACTCTTTGGGTGGGACATATATATATTTTTAATGGCTCAGTGTGAAAGTGTGTGTTAGCAGAACATATAGTATAGTTGTAAAAGCAGCAGGTAAATCTTCATCAAAATATTATACATTGTAGCACTAGCTTAAATCCTGTAAGCTGTATTATTAATGTGCAAGCCTACATTAACAATAATGGGTTTTTACTTGTCTAAGAAGGCGAGGGAGGGAGGTGGGGCATGTGACTGGCATGAGGTGATTTTTGTGGTACTTTTTTTTTTTCCTTCATGGTCTAATGCACTGAATATAAAACAGAAAATGCCACTGGGGGGGAAAAAATCTCTGCACTGTCTTGATTAGCCGTTTGCGTTGCTTGCTTGCTGCTGAGTTAACATTCCTCCCCAGGCCACACTGCTCTGCCTAGCCATGTCGGCTGCTACTGCAGGCAGACACCCCTATACCCAGTAAAGGATTTACATGCTTCAAGACAGGCACTACAACACCTTTTGGACTCTGCTGCAGTGTTGAGATCAGGCTCCCCAGTCGCTTACAGGTAAACACCTGGCCTAGCCACGTGCATCAAATCAGTTATACTGTACTCTTTACCTCTGAGAAGCCTTGCCTTTGAGAAGTGGTTCAGAGCATCCTCAGTAAGCTTTATTTTTAGACACGGAGAGGAACACCACCCCTACTCATGTTCAGTGGCTAAAACATCTGCCAGGGAGTTGAAATTTGGAGTTCAACGTCATCAAGCTGAAGCAGTTGTCACCCGCATCTATTTCCCTGCCCTAACCACAGCAGTCTGCAACACAGACAGAGCTGCTGAGGGCTTTCCTCCGTGCCTCTCGCTGAGGCTATGTCACCACAGGAGAGAAAGAAGTTATTCCAGCTCAGAAAGTTGGAGCAGAAAGAGGAATAGGGCTTTGAGGCTCAGCAGCAAGTCCATCACCATGGGTAGGAAGTCTTGGCTCTTCCATTCTGCTTATATCAGAGCTGACAGGCAATGCATATAAAACAGTCCCATGGACTCCAGGAAATTAAGTTATCTGTTTAAACCTTGGTTACAACTTACTGTCCATGCCAGGGGATGAGGAATCCCTGAGCTGTGCAAAGTATGCCACATCAGGCAGCACAAACTGTGCCGTTGCTCCAGCCCCTTGCTGGTAAGCAGATGCCTTGACCCTATCTGACTGCACAGTCTTTATAGCGAGGTCATTGCAGCAGAAGAAGGAAATGTCTGTTCCCACTGACCTTGTTCTTCATAGCAAGTGGGGAAGGAATTGCTGCTTTGGGTCACCGTGCCTGATTTGGCTGTTCCTGGGCAGCAAAGGAAACTATAAACTGCTCTAGGATAGACTCATTCCTTGTATATTTGTTTAAAGAGCTCCCTATATAAATAAACAAGCAAAAAATCCCTGCTTTCTTTTCCTCAAAGGTGATACAAAAGCCCTTCCACTTTATAAATATACAAACGCTGAAAATTATCCAGACCTCTGCTGTTGCCACTTTATCAGAAAACAGCTCTTGAATATGATTAAATAATTACACAGCCATAGAGGGCTATTAAATAGTCTTACTATGAGGAAATCATGGTATCTCTGATGATGGACAGTGATTTAACAAAATGTAATGCTGATCCACCTGTTTGTCAGATGTATATGTGTAATTGTGTACTACCAGAACCTAGTACTGTTTGTGCATTTGATTGTAATGAATTGATCTATTTTAACACTTTGTTCTCTAGTGCATGATACATATCTAATACTCTTGAATTACCATAAGGATCCTTGTTGTTTTTACAAAATTTGGGCAGGAAATGGATTAATATAGAGAAAGTTCACATTGCAGTCAACAAGGTTTTCCTTCCCTTCTACTGGACTTTTTTATTTTTATTTGGAATTTTCTTGAAGATTTACATCGCTATTTTCATTTGTGTAATGGCAGTCCCTCTAAATAAAGAGGAAATAAAGTGTGATAAAACACTAATAAGTCATTTTCTGATAATTTCTTTGAACGCTAGAGAATCTGATCTACATTATTTAGGTRCAAGGTAAAATGCACTAAAATGTAACTGCTCTCCAGGATGCTGCTGGATAAAATGATGACAGTTGTGCTACTGAGCATCTTTGTACAATTCTTTATGTGCCCAAACATATGGTTCATTTCTCCATTTCTTACTTGAACTGGGCATAAGCAAATGCGGACTATTTTTGCTCATACACATAAATCTACTAAAGCTTTAGTAGCAAGTGGGTTTAAATAATTTAGGTTGAATTTCCACTTGAGGAAGACCTGTGACTTTTGGAATCTGGGGGAGGGGCTGGTACCAAGTCCAATTTGTTGCAGTGCCTGCTAAAATGTCTCTCCCACTACTCCCACCCCATCTCCATCAGAAATTCTGTGGCTGAAAGCTTTTATAGTATTTGTAAATTGCATGTTGTGAAGCTATACAAAGATGTGCTTGAAAATGAATGATTTGGGATCTGCTTTGTAGACTGCTGTCAGCTCAAAATTCTGGCTGAAGTCGAACTGTCTCTTTTCTTTCATGGGTGGCGCAATTATTCACACAATTTTTATCCTGTAACMCGTACATTTTCACTGAAATTACCAGTTATCCTACAGCATAGCAAATAAGGAATATGTGGTTAAAAACATGGTTAATTGCCTATTTATTTTCATATTCTCATTGTTTATCTGACTTGATAGATGTTAAACATTTTAACCAAAAAACTGCACTTACCTTGCTCTTGAAATTCAGCTTTGAGTTGAATTTGCACAGGAAATTTCTAGCACCATAGTTGGCAATGTGCTGCATTATTACTGTTGAATATGTATTTAAGGGACTTTGTGTTTCTGGGGTACCTGTATACTGTATCTTCTACTCTTTCTTGCTACATTTATATCATGTTTATGGATGGCCACGAGCTCTGGAGGTATGCTCTGACAGTTGTACAATTGATTATGCCATATACATCTGATTTTTATTTAGTCAAGGAATACTTTAATCAAAGTGTTCTACATAAAAGGAGAACATCTGTTGAAAGAGTTGAGGATCAGCTACAAACCAGAGGTTCTGGAAACTGGTTTAAAGTATGAGCTTTGAATGGTGAATTTTTTCAGATGCAGATAACATTTATGAGGTTGTTTTTCTTACAGTCAGGTTGGGAGGGAATCAAGAATTTTCATTTTGACTAATAAATATTTATAATTGTAAACTTGGTGTAAGAACCTATGCCTATGCATTACTCTTCAGTCCTAAAGAAATCTGATTTTATGAGGCAGGAGTACAGAACCGTCTCTGAGTCCTAGTARCTCTTTCTAGGCCAGACAAATGTGTAAATATGCCATTATTATGTGAAGCATTAAATGAGTGCCTCATGGGGTGGAAGATCTGAACCTGGTTCCCTTTGTGCCCAGAGGTCTATTGGTCTCAGTGGGAATTTGCAGAGTATCAAAGGTGGGATCATATTTTGCCTGCAATAGCTCAAGCAGATGCAGGTCTTTCACTCAGCTTGACGTCTTTGTCTGTCTCATGACAGCCCACAGTTTAAAAGAACACTGCCTACATGATTTAACTGGGAAATGCTGAGAAAATGGATTAAAAGTGACCAAATGGAGAGTGGGGGAGTGTCTAGGGTCCCTGGAGAGGAAAGAACGGGGAAACACTGGCATGGTGGGCACTGAGCAGACAGCGTCGGTGGTGTCCCTGGAGAATGATCAAAAAGGGTATGAAGGAGAGTGACACAAGTCCTCTCAGTTTTCTGGCCCAAGGTGGGAAGACAAGGAGCTCAGAGTGCCCAGTCTACAGAAACTGCAGGATGGGCCTCTGTATTATAATACTGTAATGTGTATCATGGTGAAAGTGCAAACTGGCCTCCTCCGTCGCTAAGGTAATGCTATGGTGGATATTTTTCAGTGAAGAAAACTCAGTAAAATTGAAATTTTATCAACTCATTTGAAGCATGCATAGAGCATTTGCAAGTTTGAAATAACTCGGCAACCCTTTAGCTGCTGGTGTAGGGAGGATTGGAGTCAGATCTACTACATACAGTAATTAATGCATACTAAATGCCTATCAGGTACCTCAGATGTCTGGCCAAACTTAGCTAGCTTTGGGGTTGAGCTGGGAGAACATTTAAGGGGTAGGTATGAAGTAGGACCCCCAGGCGGGAGCTCGCACTGGCAGGGTAGAGAGGGAAGTTCCCTGCACTGAGCGCCAGCAGTGAGTGCCCCTGAGGAGAGGTGGCAAAGGTGGGACTGCTGGAGGCACTTCTGAGCAGCCAGTTTGGGAATCAGCTGTGATTTAGCAGGTGGCTTTGCTGAGCATGACTGTACAGCCATTACCACATTCCTGCCTAAAACCTCAGTGATGATGTTACACTTGCCCTTTTTTACCTGTGTTTTCTTAGATTCTAAAAAAAAAATCCATATATAAAAGAAATTCCAAGTGACTGTGCCTTCAGTAATAATTGTGCTACTGTCAGGGACACTATTCTGTTAGCACAGTCAGTGCAGCTTGCTTTATTTTAATACATAGAGGTCTAGATATAACTCTTGGTAATTATGAGAGAACATCCTGACATCTTGCTGTCATGATGATGGCTCTGTTGGATTCATACCTGAGGTAGAAAAAATGGATTCCTATTTTAAATATTCCCCTCATGCTCACATTTAAACTGGACACATGAGCAACAGTAACAGTTTGCTTGAAATCTCCTCTAGTAAATACATGTTATCTAGCTGAAAAGTTGAGGCTATGAGCAATTGCAGTAGCATCTGAACCTCTTCCACACGCAATCAATGGCCAGAGTGACATCCCCTCAGACCCCACAGAGGATCTGGCACTTCTCCATGCCAACCATGAACTGCACAGCAATTTCTAATGCCTGCTGTCCTCCTCATAACACACAAAGTGAGAAATGAAACTGCTAGCTGTTTACTATCATTTACAATTTTGAGTGAGTGTTCCCTGCCAAATGTCTGCTGGGTTTTATGCTCTTGGTATGTCAGAGTTGGCTTCCTGTAAGTGAAATATGATGCGGTCACTGCACTATCGATTACGTATCTTTTCTCAGGTAGTACAGTATTTTGTTAGGCAACAATTAAAGATTTCTCAAATATTCTGCTGCTGTGGTTAAATCTGCACTTTCTTCAAGGCAAATATTTAGGCCATTTCTGTTTTGGTTGAGCCAGTCCCCTCAAGAGCTATGTAACCCTGCCCAGGGCAAGCACGGTGTGTAAGGTTTAGTGATACAGATCTCCAGAGGTCTCTAGTTTGGCTTTAGGGTAGAGAAAAGAGAGTGCACGAGGCACAATGTTTGGCTCAAATTTAGCTTTGCTTTTGCCTCTGGAGAATAAGACCACAACAGATACAAACACAACAGAATATGCACTAAACCAATGGAAACCCGTTCCCTGCCTATTTCTTTAAAACAGAAGAATAGGCGCTGCACTGAAGAACTCCCACTGGATGCTTTCCCTTGTAGCAACCAGTGTCTGCAACCTCGTATTGATTCCCTCCCAGAGGAACTGCATACATACACAGTTCCCAGCACAAAAGAAAAGGTTGGATACAGGATCCCTGGAGAGCAGTAAGCTGACTCTCAAATGAGGAACCATCCTAAAGATACAGGAAGGTTCCAGATTATTACAATGATTTCAAACAATATATGTCTTTTATTTCTGTGCAATGTCCTTGGTACCATGTTAAGGATACTCGTTAGTTTCAACCAGGAATAGTGGGTTAGAAAATTCACACGTAGTTCAGTGTTAGTAACAAGATTTGTTCTTGCACGTTATTAAACCTTTTTGACAGTCAAGGAATTTCAGGTAAAGTTAAAATGTCTTCAGGCTGAATCTCAGAAGAAAAGATCTGAAAAAAAAAAGTAAAATAACTTTTCATATTTTCTATATAAAAGGGTGTTTTTCCGTGAGACAGCAATGTGTAATACATATATATATAGTATACATATATAGTATATATTTTTGGAAGAGGCTTTATGTTGACTTACTAGAAATCTGTCAATTGATTAAATCAAGTTAGTGGAGTTGAATAGCCTCTCTGAGAATTTAAAAATCTTTCAGATGCAAGGCGGTGTCCAGCAAAGACATTGTTTACTGCATGATGTACAGTGTGTGCCAGGATCTGCTGACATGTCAAAGTGCTATCTATCTCCTGTCACCCTCATGCTCGCTGAGTAGTAGACACAGTGTGGAGTATGCACACCACGTAACATTAGGTGTCTCAATTCCCTATACTTCCTGGAGACTCAAGTTGTTTTGTCTTCATTGCAGGGTAGGTTGACTCYGTTGTGTATTTTATAGACTTGAATCCAGGTCTTGGCCTTCTTGAGCCGAGGAGTCCTGGGACAGTGCTCCTGCCTTTCTGGACCCCATGCCCCCCAAGGGAAACATGGGTGTATGGGGATATCCCGTGTATGCAGGTACCCAAGTCTGGATGTGACTGGGGTATACTCGGGGACTGGGACTGCACAACCTATTGTAGGCTGCAGCTCCAGGGTGTTGTAAATGCAGGTGCCGAATAGAGGAAGCAGTGTCTCTACAGAGTGATTCAGGGTATCAAGACAGCAGTCAACTCTTAGCTTAAGTGCATGCAGTCATCACTGAAGTTTTTTACTTTTCTCTTTAACAATGTAAGAACCTACATTCCTAAGCTAGGCAAATTAGTTTAGATAATTATCCTTCCCTTCCCCCTCTAGTGATGAAGAAAGGCAGAATCTGGCTGAAAATCAGTATGCTTTGTGGGATGAGGTCAGTGTTAGCAATAATAGAACTGAAAAAAGCCCAAGCATTTGTCTTGTTGGCATTTATATATGGAAGTTTGTTTGCCATTTGCATTTCTTTGTATTTTACTGTGAGTTTAGGATTAAAATGCACACTGAAACTCAGATGAATCCATAAAGCATCAGCTACAGAAAATCATGTTCAGTCAGAAACTTTACAAAATTTTAATGAAGCCATAGCTAAATTCAAAGTTGAGTTAGCTGTGCTTTGTTATTTTGTAATGAAAGTTCTGCACAGCACTTGTCAAATGGAGAAGAGTACTACTGTTTCTATGATTAGTAAACGTGGGAGACACACTGAGCCAAATTCATCCCTGGGGCAATTTCACTGAAGTCAAAGTTACCCTAGGAATGACTCTGACCTGTTGAACTCAGTGTTTTTAGAACTAGCACCATAATTTCTTCAACATACAGCTAGAACAAAAAGGATTCATGACTTAAAGGCTGAGTTGTATGATTCAGTTTAGCAGTGGGGAGAAAGGTGTGAAAAACAAACTGGACCCAAATGAGATTCCAGTTGGACTTTCTCAAACTTCAGCTGAACCCCCCCCCCACACACACACACACACACCGTACCTGCCTAATCTGAGCCAGATTCGGAAGACAAGAAAAGGATGTCAGTGGAGGGACCTGTGGGTCACACCTCAAAACTTCTATGAATCCTGCCCTGAGTTTCAATTTTTTGTTACAACGTTTTTTGTTTTCTTTGTTTCTTTGTTACAACATCCAAAAATAAAGTGATTTTGAGCCTGTTTAACGTTTTTTCTTAAATAAAATTATTTCTTCTTTGTTTTGATGACAAAAAATGTTTCTGTGGTTTTAAATCAGTTTAACCAAGCCAATTATTCTTTTCTCCAACTCAGTTTTTCAATTTAGCGGCTAAACCAACAGAATTAAAGATTTGCATAACACAAGGGTTATACAGCACTATTATTTTTCTTTCAGTGTAAATGACTGTATTTTGAACTCTACCCTACTTTGAACTGTTATCACTGGGATTTGTGATTGGATACAACAACAGTAGTCTTCCCAGAGGGTTTCTCCTACAATAGATCATCAGAATTGGTAGTCCTAACACCTGCAAGTCTTTAAATACATGTTGTGAGGGTGCAGCGAGGGCAAGCTGCTCCCTAAAGGCCATGGGCCCGGGAGCCGTGGGGGCTCACTGTTGCAGTAGGGCAGGGTCTGGCAGCCAGGGCCCATCCCACCACCCCGTGAGGGAGCAGGGCAGCCCCAGAGACCATGGCCAGCTTCATCCAAGAGCTGAGATTGCTGGGCAAGTTCACGGTGATGAGGCATGTCCGAAGTCAAGCCAGGAAGTCAATATGCTGGTTAGGGTCCGGATCAAATCCAGTGATTGCCGAGCAGGTCCATGGTGACAAGGCAGGTTGGATCTCTTGAGGGACATAGCTCAGTAAAAACAGCCTAATCTTTCAGAGGTTTTAAGACCACAAATAGTCACAAAAAATGAGTAGCTCTTGTTGAAGTGCCAGTCAAGAGAGATGAAAGCCTGAGAAGATGGGGATAGTATCCAAAGGTSTCTCTTTTAGGCCCATACAATAGTGTATGGATTCTTCAAAAATATTCCTGAACAACCTTTACGGGAATGCAGGAATGGCACAACTCAGAGATGTTAGCGTTGAGGCAGGAAACCTGACCAGAATAAGGGGAATCTGTTCAGTAAATCCTTGCACCTAGAGACAAAGAGAATCAAGAGCAGTTGAAAAGGTATGACTGAGCAGGTGTTTTCTTGAAAGGGTGACCTTGAATTTCTTTTCCGTTTTCACTGGATACTATTGGCCAGAGTGAAAAATCTAAATGGTGTGTGCTATTTCACTAGATTGCATGGGATCCTGCAGAAAGGCAGATGTGATGCATCATAAACATCTCGCCAGAGCAGATCAGCCAGCCACTGTCAACAGGTAGGATGGTCAAATGGGAGAGATAAACCTTGCCTATTTAAAGAATTTAACTCTTTACTGTATAGTGGATAATCACCTTGATGTTTTCTTTCTGAATTCCATTAATCGTTTGCACTGCATCTGTTCTGGAGATGAACTCCATTGCTCTGCATATATCCATCAAGCTATCTGAGTGCAATTTTGCAGTTTTTGTATTGCTATGACCACTGTGCCTGGGTATTGAGGAGGTATTGAATGCAGCCCAGCACTCTAGCCAGTTCAGGTAGTTAGAAAGTGTCCATTTTATAAAGCGTAATCCACTGCAAAGTTGCTAGTGTGAGACTAACTAATAACTGTGTATAATAAAATAGAAATAAAATATAACATGCCTGTGGTTTCTGTGTATAGAGTTAAAATAGTTTAGAAAATATAATTAATTCACTTTCAAAAGCAAATTACTAGGGGCAGGGTACTATTTCTTTTTAACCTTTCTAGTACATCCATACTGCTTTTAAAACACAAAAAATGGTGAACTTCTGCAGAAGAGAAAAAAACTTGATTTTACAAAGGGAGACATAACCATGGAGTTATCTTATGGAACTATATTATATTGTAATCTACTGGAAGAGCTTGCAGGTTTTAACACTGACTGTGTTTTCTTATGATAAACACTTGTCAATATAACATTATCTTGTGCCTGCTATATCTTGTTTTCACCACGACCTTTCAAACCACATGCATGTTTTTTTCTCTCCCTCTGAGAAAACCTTAACAACAGTCTAATCAACATGAAGMGAAATTAACTGTCTTCAACCAGCTGTGCTACTCAGCTCATTTGGGAATGGGATAAAACTTGTTCCTTAGTGCAGATCCACCTACCCAGGCATAGCAAACAAATCCAGCACAGAAAGGCTTTTTTAAATATGAAAAATTGGTACTTTCACAAAGTTTAGAAGCTTTGGGTGAAGTGCAAACGYATCTGTTCCAGTAAAGAGAAGCCTCATTCCTGCTAGCTCCACAGTCTCTGTAAGATAATGCATTAGTTTCAATAATGCTTATTTTAAAGGTCAGCATTTGAAGAACAGCACATATTTGTTGACATCACTGTAAAAAGCAGTCTTGCCCTGACTGAGCAAAACTTTGTGGCAGTAGTATTCTCTGCTCGAGGAAGAGAAATAGCTTCCTGAACGTGCAGTTGCTGAAAGGGCACTGTGGAGATTTACAGAAACAGTAGCTGGAGATTAATTGTATGCAGTAGTATTGGCCCTATAGTTTTTACAAAAGCATGGCTAAATGGTGTTGTGCTTCAATTCACTTATTGAAGTTCTTGCAGTTTTTGTCTGTAAGCAAGTGAAACTGTAGTACACACTGAGCAAGTAAAATTAATCTGTACCCAGAACATTTTAATAAATAAAAAGATGAAGGCAAAAATCAGTATAGAGTAGTTAACTCTTGAGAACTGTTCTGTGAGTTGCAAAAAATCAAGCTATTGGTATGCTGTTAGTTTCCTGAAATCATAAGGTTTTTTGCTATTTGTAACTGTAAGTATGCGTAAAGGAGGTGTATGCACCTTTCCCATAGATGTATGTTTTGAGCAAACAAAAGTATATTTTTTTGGTTCTGTCTGATCATTTTATTAGTTGTTGTGAATTGCCTTTGCAGTTTGTTCAGGAATGTAATCTAGATAAATAATATGTCTATGGTATTTCTAATATACAATGAAAATGCGACTATAATCAACCTAGAGTGGGTTGCTCCTAAAGAAACTTTCTGCAGTTCTCCGAAAAAAGATCCAGTCTTATTTAGATCTTGCATATGAACTGCCTGGAAAAAAATTTCCTGTGATTAGCACAACTCACACAAATATGTGAGTAATGATTTTGTGAACTGAAATTAATTAGCCCATGGGAACTTTATTGCCATGGCTTAATTTCTTGCTAAAGCCATCTTAGTGCGTTTGTGGCACAATCAGGTATCCATGAGCTACACTCCAGTCTGCAATACTGACAAAGCCTAAATATTCCTCCTGGACTCAAAGATGAAATAAATGAATAAATACTTGACCCTGAATATGTTTAGTTTTTCCATTCTTCTTATTTCTCTTAGCTATTTTTGTACAGGAAAAGTGGTGAGCTGAATCAGCTGAAACCAACGCTACTGTGTGATGTGCTTGACTTCTATTAGATGGTTGTCACGTGAGCAACACTAGGAATCAGACTCTGGTCTCAGGGAAAATCTTGACCTGTATCTTCTGCCAGGAAATATATATTCAGGTTTTCTGCTCGCTACATCTATCTTGTTTGCCTGCATGTTCTTGTGACGAAGTTGACTGACACCATGCTGAATTTCCTCAAGTGGTCAAAATATTTAAACAAGTGGTTTTTTGCAGATAACCACAACAGTAATTCCTTTTTAGAAGAGGAGCTGAGAATATAAAAATCTCACTGAGAATCAGGCTATTGATTTGCAGTTTGATTTTGGTTCCTGAAAAATTATATTTGCTGTTTGGTTGTGCAAGAAATCAGTGAAATGTCCATTCTAAACTGTAGTATTTCTTTGCTGTAAAAGAAATTTTTTATCAGAAAATTCATCGAGCATGAAACGTGTTGTATGAATGTGGAGGAAAAAGGATGAGCAGGGAGGCACTGCGGGGCGGAACATGGGAAGGTYGTAACGGGCGGAGCACTGCTGCCGGAAAAGAAGGCGGGGCTTTACAGCTTTATAATAGAGTAGGACACGCTTCATTAAACGCCATTTTGCCACTCCTCATATTGGTGTCTGTGTGGTGATGGTCCGGGGTCTGGGGGAAGGCCCCGTGCCTCCTCGGTAAGAACGAGAACGGTAACAAGTGGTGACCCCGACGTGATACC
>NW_020447550.1:0-2065 GCF_003343035.1 Apteryx rowi
GCGAGGGAGCGAACAGACGCAGCCTCCTGTTCTGTTCATTTGAAGCCATTTGTTTGCTTTGACCTGTCTATACTAACTCAGTGCATCTGGTTGCTTCAGCTGCTCCATCTGTCAGCAAGCTGTCACTRACACACAGATTCCTCTTGTCTGGTCCACCCACAGTAACCCTCTAGGGCTCACTCTCGTGGCAAAATAGTCTTGAACATGGAATAATTTTAGATAGATAACATTAAATCTCTTGTCATCACCCATACAAKATACTCTGTCTCAGCATGACCTGGCCTGTGAAGATAAGAACTTGGGACTTCTTACCTTTATATACAGTTCGTAGCCCTTCACAAGCAGAATAAACCTAGTCTGTTTCTGGTGGTTCTTAAGCAAGATTTTTTTCCAGACTTTGTATGAATTTGGTGAGGAAACCACCCTGACTGTATTGCAATAGGTTCTGTGGTGACAGGAGATTTCCAGCTCCATCCAATACAGCTGAATGGAAGGAGAGTTAATGGGAGACACAGGGCCTTTATCCTACCTCAAAGGCAGCTGATTAGCCCCAGTAGTGAATGACCTGAACAGATGAACATTCTTGAGCATCAGGTCTTAGTAAGCAGATTTGAAGGTGATGCATGCTAGCCTTTTGTCTCATGTTAATTCAGAGACTGAATTAGAGGCTCTACTAGTCTCATCCACCTCTAAAATAATGCTGAATCCTGCACTGTTTAGACTCACTTTCACTTTTGTGTGGCTATGACAGAAGTATAAGAGTCAGAATCAGTAGGAATCTCTTTTCATCACCTGTCTCAGTGACCAGATGTTCTCCTGGCTGACATGCTGCCTGCAAGTGCTCCTCTGAGGCTGCGGTGGCAGGACCCTTAAAGGGCACAGAGTTTAAAAGCTTACATGTTATATTTAACAGGAACAAGGACTCCAAGGGCTGCAAGATAWACTGCGGGGCAGCACTGGTTCCGCCAACAGCAACGTCCTGGGCAAAGGGCAAAGCTGTGATTCATGGCCTGTAGGTTTGCTGACATCCTCACAAGAAGAGTCCCCTCCTGTGGGATTCACAGCAGCCCCAACACRTTCCCTGGCAAGCTCATCCACTTCCCAGATGTTCAAGCATATTGCACTCAACTGTAATTATAGTTAATGCTAGCACCAAAACCTGTTTACCTTAAGCTTCTGTCCCAAGATACAATATCCTATATAGCTTGATATATCACATCTCAATATAGCATATATCTCAACATCCGTTTGAGAAATCTTTTACAAAAAATCCCTCAAGACAAACATGTTTTTAGGCTTTTTTCAAAAATACTTTATTTCCATAGAGTATTGCATGGTGTCTAGTGCATTTCCACTTCATTTTCAACCACTTTGCTTGGAAGTCCCAAGGCTCCCTGCCCTTTGGGGCCTGGAACCAGGGCAGGAAAGAAAAGCTACACTGCTGGAACCAGGGCCCCACCAAATGTCCCTGCACCATGCGGAGCCCTCTCTCTGCCTTGGGGTGTGGCCTGCCTTGCCTGCCCCTGCACGGCCCCTGGGTGCAGAGCAACTGCTGCTGCCAGGACTCGCCCTGTGCTACCCCAGAGGCTCTGCTGGTCTGCTGGGGTAGCGACAGCTACACTGGAGCCAGGATCGTGGGGGACATGGYCCCTCTGCCCTGCAGAGGGTCCATGAGGTCACAGAGGAACCACAGCGCCACACTGGGCCCAGGAAAAACTGCTCAGCATGCATCCTCAAGAGCAGCAGTGGCTGCTGGCAAGGGACATCATGGTGAGAGTACATGGGACTGCAGCCCCAGCCTGCCTCCGCCTCCTCCGTCTCGTCCTTCTGGCAGCCCTGCATATCAGCGATGCCCAGGCTGCTCTACAGGGAGCACCAGGCCCAGGTAGGGCAGGCGGGCACCGCTGGCCTGGCCGGCAGCACCGATGGGGCCGGGACAGGACCCTCTGGCCAGTGATTGTGGGGCAGGTGGGAGGCAGAAACCCAACTGGAAGGTGCAGGGAAGCTGGGGCCTTTTCAGGAGGCAGTGCAGTGAAAAAGAAAAGAACTGTGAAACCTGGAACTG
>NW_020447550.1:3915-8424 GCF_003343035.1 Apteryx rowi
GGAACTAGCTTACCGCTGAGCGTCTTTGCTACCTCACAGACTAAGCACTGAGTCTGTTCGCTGCCTCACAAGCAAGCCGCTGCACCTCTTCGCTGCCTCGCAAACTAAGCGCTGCGTCTCTTCACTGCCTCGCAAAATAAGTAACCACTGTGTCTCTTTGCTGCCTCACAAACTAAACTAACCACTGCGTGTGCTCGCTGCCTCRCAAAACAGCAAACCACTGTGTCTCTCTTCGCTGCCTCGCAAACTAACTAACCACTCTACTGTTTCCTGCCTYGCAAAAAAGCAAACCGTTGCATCTCTTCACTGCCTTGGAAACAAGCACACCACTGCGTCTTTTTGCTGCCTCGCAAACAAGCAAACCRCGGAGTCTCTTCGCTGCCTCACAAACTAAGCGCTGCGAGTGTTCGCTGCCTCACAAAGCAGCACGCCGCTGCATCTGTTCGCTGCCTTCYGAACAAGCAAACTGCGGAGTTTCTTCACTCCCACGCAAACTAATTAAGCACTGTGAGTGTTCGCTGCCTTGTAAACTAAGCACTGCGTCTCTTCGCTGCCTCGAAAAGGAGAAAAACGCTGCGTCTCTTCACTGCCTCGCAAACAGGAAAACTGCTGCGTCTGTTTGCTGCCTCGCAAACTAGATACTGCATTTGTTTGCTGCGTGGCAAACAAGCAAAGTGCTCCATCTGTTCGCTGCCTCACAAAGTAACTAACCGCTGCGTTTCTTTGCTGCCTCGCAAACAACCAAACCGCTGCATCTGTTCACTGCCTTGTGAACAAACTACCCTCTGAGTGTCTTCGCTGCCTCACAAACTAAGCGCTGTGTCTGTTCACTGCCTTGCAAAAAAGCAAACTGTGAGTCTCTTTGCTGCCTCGCAAACTAGCAAGCCGCTGTGTCTCTTCTCAGCCTCGCGAACAAACTAAGCGCTGAGTCTCTTCACTGCCTCRCAAAGAAGCAAAAGTCTGCATCTGTCCTCTRCCTCGCAGACAAGCAAACCGCTGGGTCTGTCCGCTGCCTTGCAAACAAGCAAGCCGCTGCCTCTGTTCTCTGCCTCGCCAACTAGCAAAGTGCTGCACCTGTTAGATGCCGCGCGGAAAAGCAAACCGCGATGCCACTACGCCACCTGGTGGACAAGCAAAGTGCTGCGTCTCTTTGCTGCCTCACGAACTAACCGCTGCATCTGTTCGCTGCCTCGCAAAGTAACCAATGACTGTGCCTGTTCGCTGCCTCGCGAACTAACGGCTGCATCTGCTCGCTGCCTCATGAACAAGCAATCCACTGCATCTATTCGCTGCCTCGCAAAATAACCACTGCATCTGTTTACTGCCTCACAAACTAAGTATCYACTGCATCTCTTCGCCTCCTCGCAAACAAGCACACCGCAGYGCCTCTTCGCTGTYTCAYGATCGAGCAGACTGGTGCAACTGATCGCTGCCTTGCAAACTAACTAGCTGCTGCATGTGTTCACCGCCTCGCAAATAAGCAAAGCACTGCCTCTGTTCGCTGCCTTGCAAACTAGCAAAGTGTTGCGTCTCTTYGCTGCCTGGTGAACACACAGACCGCTGAATCTATTCGCCGCATCACAAACTAACTAACCACTGCGTCTCTTCCCTGCCTCACAAACTAACTAACCGATACCTCTGTCCACTGCCTCACGAACAAGCAGACCGCTGCGTCTGTTCGCTGCCTGACAAAAAAGCAGATCACTGCGTCTATTCACCGACTCACAAAAAAGCAAACCGCAGCGGCTCTTCCCTACCTCGCAAACAAGCGAGACTCTTCCCTACCTCACTGTTCGCAGCCTCGCAAACAAGCAGACCACTACGTCTGTTCGCTGCGTCACAAACAAGCAAACGGCTACATCTGTTTGCCACCTCGCAAACAAGCAAACTGCTGCATCTGTTCTCTGCTCGCAAACTAACCGCTGTGTCTCTTCGCTGCCTCACAAGCAGACTGCTGCGTCTCTTCACTGCCTCACCAACTAGCAAAGTGCTGCGCCTGTTAGATTCCACGTGGAAAAGCAAACCGCGATGCCGCTACCCCACCTGGTGGACAAGCAGAGTGCTGTGTCTCTTCGCTGCCTCGCAAACAAGCAAGCTGCAGCACGTCCTCGCAAACAAGCAGACCACTGCATCTGTTCGCTGCTCTCAAACTAACCGCTGCATCTGTTTGCTGCCTCACAAACAAGCAAACCTCTGCATCTCTTCGCTGTCTCACAAAGAGGCAGACCGCTGYGACTCTTCACTGCTTCRCCAACTAGCAAACCACTGCACCTCTTCATCACCTCACAGACTAACTGAATGCTGTGTCTGTTCCTTGCCTCGAAAACAAGCAGACTGCTGTGTCCCTTCGCTGGCTCRCAAACAAGGAAACTGCTGACTCTGTTCGTTGCCTCACAAACTAAATAACCACTGCATCTGTTTCCTGCCTCACGAACTAACTAAGCACTGTGACTGTTCACCGCCTCGCAAATTAGCAAACTGCTGCCTCTCCTCGTTGCCTCGCAAACAAGCAGACCGCTGCATCTGTTTGCTGCTTGGCAAACCACTGCGTCTCTTCGTTGAATCACAAACCAACTGACCGCTGCAGCTGTTCACTGACTCACGAACAAGCAAGCCACTGTGTCCGTTTGACATCTCGCAAACAATCAAACCTCTGCCTCTGTTCACTGCCTCGCAAACTAAGGATCAGCTGCATCTGTTTCCTGCCTTGCGAACTAACTAACCGCCGTGTCTGTTCGCCACCTACCAAACTAGGAAACTGCTGCCTCTCTTCGTTGAATCGCAAACAAGCAGAGCACTGCGTGTGTGCGCTGCTTGGCAAAGTRGTTAACCGCTGCATCTGTTTGCCRACTCATGAACAAGCACGCCACTGCATGTGTACGCCACCTTGCAAACAAGTAGACTGCTGCATGTGTTCTCTGCTTGGCAAAGTAGTTAACCACTGCGCCTCTTCATTGAATCGCAAACTAACTGACCACTGCAGCTGTTTGCGGACTCACGAACACACAAACCACTGTGTCAGTTCAATGCCTTGCGAACAAGCAAACACCTGAGTCTCTTCGTGGTCTCGTGAGCTAACTAACCGCTGCATCTGTTCACTGCCTCAYGAACAGGCAGACCACTGCGTCTGTTGACTTCTTGGCAAAGTAGTTAGCTGCTGCATCTGTTCACTGCCTCATGAACAGGCAGATCGCTGCATCTGTTCGCTGCTTGGCAAAGTGGTTAACCACTGCGTCTTTCGCTGCCTCGCGAACAAGCAAGCCGCAGCATCTCTTCGTTGCCTCACAAACTAAGCGCAGTGCCTCTTCGCTGTTTTGTGAACAAGCAAGCCTCAGCACCCCTTCTCCGCCTCGCAAGCAAGCAAACCACTGCATCTCTTCRTTGAATCACAAACTAACTGACCGCTGCAGCTGTTCGCTGACTCGCAATCATGCAAAGCACTGCGTCAGCTGAACGCCTCATGAACAAACAAACTGCTGAGTCTCTYCATTGCCTCGCAAACTAGCAAACCGCTGCATCTGTTCGCTGCCTTGGAAACTAACTAAGCACTGCATCTGTTCGCTGCATAGCAACCTACCGAAACCACTGCGTCTCTTCGATGCCTTGCAAACAGACACACCTCTGAGTCTCTTCATTGCCTGACAAAATACCAAACCCATATGTCAGTGTTACYGTCACGCTATGAAGGTTCGATAGCAACGACTGAGACAGTAATATAATAATAATAAAAATATGTTTATTTCCTTACACAAGTTCTTGGATTAGTAACATCCCTTAAAATAATGTGATTACTAATTTAGAAAGGATAACCCGAAACCATCGATTACTGCACTATTAATTGGAAGCACTGCTTATCCCTACTTGAAAGCCTTCTTGTTCACTCTCCTAGTGAGAGGACTCTCAACCTCGAGGAGTTCCCCTAACCCAGCGTCCCAGGCAAAGCGGAGGAGGGGGATACGCACGGTGCAGCCGGAGAGGATGAACAGGTCACGTTCCTGACCCTACTCAAACTCTCCTACCTCCCAAGTCTTTTTTTATATGGCTGGGGCTCTGGGCAACCAATGCTTTTGCTGACTTTTGTGAGTTTCACAATCACAGGACTGTTTGTTTGTCTGCTTGGGAGGACCCTGCTAGCRAGGCAAGACCACAATACCTCCGTATTGTTCCTTCCCTCCCTGGGGGTCTGTGCAGATTCCAGGTGGCAAACTTCTTCAGTCTTGTTAATTCTTCCATTCCGCAGCCTTGCGCATATCAGTCCTTGCGCATATCAGTTGGTAGACTTCTTTAGTCCTGTTAACTCCTCTGTTCAACAGCTTTGCACACATCAGTTCTTGTGCATATCAGTTCTTTTGCACATCAGTTGGCAAACTTCAGTCCTGTTAACTCTTCACTCACCCGTCAGTTGGTTCACTGACTCGCAAACAAGCAAACCACTGCGTCTCTTCGTTGAATCACAAACTAAGTAACCGCTGCGGCTGTTGACTGACTCGCGAACAAGCAAACCGCTGC
>NW_020447550.1:9274-10662 GCF_003343035.1 Apteryx rowi
AAACTAAGCGCTGCATCTGTGGGCTGCCTCACAAACTAACTAAGCACTGCATCTGTTCGCTGCATAGCGAACTACCTAAACCGCTGCATCTCTTCACTGCCTTGCAAAATACCAAACCGATACGTCTCTTCGCCACCTCGCAAACAAGCAAACCGCTGCGTCTGCTCGTTGCCTAGCAAACTAATGAACCACTGCCTGTGTTTGCTGATTCACGAACAAGCAAACGGCTGCCTCTGTTCGCTGCCTAGCAAACTAGCAAACCACTGTGTCTGTTCCCTGTCTAGGAAACTAATGAAAAGCTGTCTGTGTTCATTGCCTCACAAGCTAACCACTGCATCTGTTCGCCGTCTCACAAACAAGCAAATGGCTGTGTCTCTTCGGTGTCACACTATGAATGTTTGATAGCAACAACTGAGACAATAATGTAATAATAAAAAAAAAATGTTTATCTCCTCACGCAAGTTCTTGACTTAGTAACATCCATTAAAATAATGCGATTACTAGTTTAGAAAGGATAACACAAAACCATCAGTTGCTGCACTATTAATTGGAAGCACTGCTTATCCCTACTGGAAGACCTTCTTGTTCACTCTCCTAGTGAGAGGACTCTCAACCTTGAGGAGTTCCCTTAACCCAGCATCCCAGGCAAAGCGGAGGAGGGGGATACTCACGGTGCAGCCGGAGAGGATGAACAGGTCACGTTCCTGTCCCTACTCAAACTCTCCTACCTCCCAAGTCTCTTTTTATATGGCTGGGGCTCTGGGCAAACACTGCTTTTGCTGACTTTTGTGAGTTTCACAATCACAGGACTCTTTTGTTTGTCTGCTTGGGAGGACCCTGCTAGCGAGGCAAGACCACAATACCTCCGTATTGTTTCTTCCCTCCCTGGGGGTCCATGCAGATTCCGTGGCCTTGTCAGGTGGCAGAGTTCTTTAGTCCTGTTACCTCTTCTAGTCTGCAGCCTTGAGCATATCAGTTGGCAGACTTTTTCGGTCCTGTTAACTCCACTCGCTCATCAACAAGACCCTGAGGAACCTGTGGGGGGGGCTGGACCACATGGTCTCCACAGGTCTTTTCCAGCCTTACCTGTTCTATCATTCTGTGGTGGCATCTAAGGATGTTTTCAAGGCCCTGATCACTTCTCACGAATAAAGTTCTGTGTATGCAATAGCACATACACTCTGTTCAACTTATTTACTCATGTGAAACCTCTACTCATTCCTTTGGGCAGAGAAAGGCAGGGGCTAGATGAAATATAGATGGTCAAGCAAATTAAAATGCTGAGAAGAAATGCCCAGCCTATAGTCAGTGTGGTCCCTGGCCTAAGATATTTAGGGTTCCCTTCCCTGTACATCAATGCATGCAGCATGGGGAACAAACAGGAAGAA
>NW_020447550.1:13777-15237 GCF_003343035.1 Apteryx rowi
ACCTGACTCCTTAAGAACCAAGTGGAGCAGTGGCCTGGAAAGTGCCACAGTTGGTTATCATAGAGATGAGAGATATATTAGCCTCCAGAGYTGCTACCCCAGAATAGGAATTTCGTGAGGGAAAGATGTGGTTATTGTTCTCTATCAAAGACTACTTCTAGTTGCAAGATCTCAGTGACCTGCCTGTCACTGAGGCTGCAGCCAGTTCCCTGGGATGTGGAAAAAAAAACATGCACAGCAAAGGGCAGAAYAGGGTGGAGACTGCAAACTCATATCAGATCCCATCTTACAGGCAGTAAGAATGCTTGCTTTATCCATGAAACACATGATCCAAGTGAAAGCAACAGAATTAATCCTTAGTACTTCATCCTGGTGTCTCATTTCATAGGAACAACAGCAATTAATAGCCCATAGTCTTCTGGCTCCTGTTTGCCCTCATGAGACCACATCRATTTATTTATACCATATGTTAATTTGGCTATAGTGGCTATGTTTATACTATAGGTTCACCCTTGACTATTTCTGTCCACTGCAACAAAATTGTCTCTGCTTTTGCAGTGTTGCTGCGTCCTTGACATACTATTGTCTTCTGTGAACTAGCACTSTTCCAGATCTTGGATATTGTTCAGAAGATAGCACTGGCCAGGAACCAGTCACAATAGTTCACTTGCATGTAGTTAATTATTTTTAGAAGGTGAAAGAGAGCAATAAGATAGGTCATGACTGGTCTGTACTGTCTTTGGCTAAGGCAGTTCTCTGGCATTGTTTAATTGTTGTGAACTGATCCACTCATTCAGCACTGGGAGTCCTCTTTCCCTTTGAATTTATGATATTATTGCCAATTTTCACCGCTACAAGTAATTATTAAACTACATGGTTTCCAAAAGCAATTAAAGGAATAGGGAAGTCAAAGTCAGCCTGGTTTTCTGAATGTATTTTGAARCCCAAGCTGAAAAGTCTTTCCCTGCTTGAGCCCAGCCCTAAGGACAAGTTATCTGTGTCTCTTTCTCCTCTCAGAGTTCAGATATGGTATTGCTAAGTCTGATACAAAAATTAATTTTCTCCTCCATCCTTGCAAGCAGCCCGGATTGTGTGGCAGGTGGTTGCCATGGATATAAGAGATTTTCCAGCTGCTCAAGATTTTTCCTCAGGAGTAGATTTACAGTGAAATAGTAAATAGAGTTCTTTTCACTGTGCATGAGGCCACAGCAAAGCTGGCCTGAAGAATTTAATTTTCTCACTCCATGATAAATCACTTCTGCTGACCTCATCTGGTGCCACGCACAGTGGCAAAGATTGTTCTGGCCCAGAATATCCTGTGGAACTCTCAAACACAGGATAAAAAAAAACAGACTGGGGCAGGAAATAATTGTGAACTGAGCACAGTTGAAAGTAAGTTCTCTCTTAAAAGTTATGCTATCTGGGGAGTCAACCTCTTATTCCAGACCAAACCTGCTGCC
>NW_020447550.1:15872-18279 GCF_003343035.1 Apteryx rowi
GATTCTTACATATGTGAAGAATATCTGGGAGATATTCCATCTGTCAGAATGCTGCTTCAAACTGGAGAGCTTAGAGAGGCTGTGTGTGTGTATATGAGAATATCTGGTTAAGGGCTGTTCAACTTAAAAGAGAACACAAAAATAGGAGAGGTAATATCATATTTTTTATTTAATTGTTCTGGCCTATTTTATTCRTGCTAAAACAGTCCCTGAAAACAGTTCAGCTTCAGTTTCACGCCATCATCATCCAACCTGCACAGTAAYGTAGAGAGGTATCTGGTCTARTCTACTTATACATACTCTCTACTTATCACTATGAGCAAATTAAGCCAAAGCAGGGAGACTGCTTGAGTGTAGCAATTTCAGTTTCCTTTTAGCACCCAACAGAAAAGTTCTCTATTGCTGTGATCCCAGATATTAGCAYTGAGTTTGGAGAGAACTGGGGAAGGCTCCTTTTCCTTATTTGCTGTCCATCCACAGTAAAATACTGTCTGTATTGTCTGCTATCCTWYTTCCAGTGGAGGAGGAAAGTTTATCTTCAGCTCCTACAGGATGCAGCTGGAGATGCTAAGYGCAGAGRMAGTAGTGAGAAGGGCCAGCTGCCAGAGTGGCTGCTTTRGTTTGGGGGAGGTGTGTGTGGTCAAAATTCAGTTATAYGGTTCTTTTGCAATAAAGACCRCTTCTCMATAGCAGAATGAAAAGCTTCCRCTGCTGCAGCTCCTRTCATGGGTGTCATAAGTCAGGCAGGACTGAGCCTGGCACAGCCTATGGCTGAAAGTTCAAATGGCAGCAATAGGCTGAGTATTGCAGGGAGGAGAAGCCATACAAGTCAGCCTATACCACTGCTCTCCTCTAGCACAGGCATGTTCCCAGTTCATCAGTACTGACCCATGACTGTCACCTGCTCCATATATGCTAACCCTTTCCATTTTGCTGCATTATTATGATTATTTTTTATTTCTCTGTATTAACCCTCTGCTTCAGTCTGGTTCTGCCACATTGCTTTGACAATTTCTCCCAGCATGCTGAAAGAAACGGGAGAGATACAGTACATGTACACTAACCATCTCCCCCCATGGGCAGACTACTTCAGGAAAGGAAGTCAGTATGAATGGATCACACCAGCTATCCTCAGAACCTGGTTTCTAAAATCTCTCCCTAAACTGAGATTTCAGTCAAAGCGCTGGAGTTTCCTTTACTGGTGGCAGCTCCAGTATCATCCTACCTACTGAATTACATGCAGACTGCATAACTTAGTTCCACTTGTTAAATACCAGAGGAGAATGACTCTCAGTGATCAATCTCCTATAGTAACTGATGTTAAAGCCAAGCAGATWTGAAGGCGGCACAGGATACGGCCAGGAATTCAGATGGCAAGGAGGGGAAAGCCCTGTAGAGAGCAGAAGCTGTAAGATYAGTCTAATTTCATTACCCATATATAGTCCATGTCTGTTCAGCTCAGTCTCGAGTTTGCTGCTGATGTGACAGAAGTCTGTTTCCAGAACATAAAATGTGCTACAGGCTGTTRCTGTGGAGAAGGAGAGCTTCCACTGCAGGACAGAGAATATACACTGTGTAAGAGAGGCTTACAGGGTCCATGAAGAACCCCTGCTAAGTCCTAGCAATTAGTCATATGCAGCATCAAGCTTTCTTTTGGACTGGATGTTGTGAGCTAAGCAGGTCTGAAGGTGRTCCTGAGTCTTGAAGTCAGTTGGCAGCAAGTAACAGTAACCATAAAGGTCATCTTATTCCATTTTATTCCTGGCATGGTCCAGCCATATTACACCACTTCTTGTGTTACCCAGTTAAATCTAATCTAATGGTCCAGTCATGCTGACCAACATCACCTGCCCTGTGCCATCCATCATGGCCTTGTGTCTGACCTATACCTCTATRCTTTCTCTCTGGTCTGGCCCATTCCATCCAAACTATCCTAGCATGTCAGCCTGTTTGATCCACCTTAATTTACTAATCCTGTCTCTTCCATCTGAGTTGATAGTGTATCCCAGCCTTCTCCATTCATGCTGATCTGATGCTTAAGGCTGATTGAGCCACCCTGCAATAATAATACAGTCTATTCTGGCARTGTAGACACAGTCCAGTTTGCCATGATCCACTACCATTAACCCCCTATCCTGAACAGGTTTTACCTTAGCACAAGGAAGTAATTTGGATGGAGCTCCRATTTTTCAAGATTAGCCAAATTTTCATACCTTAATATGATCCTGGCCCCTAAGGCAGTGTATTTGGTACTCCTTATTCCCAGTGACTGACACAGGTCTTCTTTGTGCATCATGCACTCATTCCTTGTTCTGAGGGTGGCGAGAAATTTGTCTCCAGTCCCCATACACATTGGATAGGGAAGCTGCCTAGAATGAACAGCCATGGACAGAGGAGATTAGCCAGC
>NW_020447550.1:19602-21576 GCF_003343035.1 Apteryx rowi
GGGTGTGGGAACTAATGGGTCACAATCAGACTTGGAARTAATACCCATCTTTTCTGAATTTCAGCCTGCTACTTTTGTCTCCAGACATCTTAAAGTACTATGTCAAAACCTGATTATTTATGATTGTAAGGGTATGGTGGGGGCAATGCCTGGAGTCCCGTCAGGGACAGATACAGAAACATAAGGCACACGATGGTCAACATTGAGCATTTACTATCTCTGTGTCTGAGCGGGGGTTCCCCAGAGATTTTCCCGATCGAGGCAGTAATGGAGCGGGAGAGTCCCTGGCACTGCTGAGTGTCGGTCCATGGTGAGGAATGCTGGGGGGGCACTATATGAGGTTTTTATGTACTATACACATGCACAGTAAGCACACTGAGCTCATCACTAATCTCAGTTCAAAGCCCAGGTGTAGCGCCACACTGGCACAGGCTCAGCCACGTGACTATGGGTCAACATGCCCTGTTGATGCTCCTTTTCCCACAGAATGGTATGGCTAGCTTCCATCGCCTATCTCCTCAACATTCTTCCACATTTTCCCATACAATGACTTTAATTCCATTTGCTACAACTCTAAATGTTTATCCACTGTACCAGCTATGGGCAGTATGTCATGAGTGAGTCAAACAATAAAAAGAATACAATGTCTACAACTATGCTACTAATAACGTGCCCCCCACAGAGCGATCCCTGGCTCCCAGACTAATTGATACAAAGTTACTTAGCTCCACAATGGACAGGATT
The DNA here is from genome assembly GCF_003343035.1 of Apteryx rowi. NCBI lineage: Eukaryota > Metazoa > Chordata > Aves > Apterygiformes > Apterygidae > Apteryx > Apteryx rowi. Next base: position 20,347 of record NW_020447550.1, read on the forward strand.
AGTCCCCTATAAAGTTGGTTGCTGAAATCCACATTACATAATATTTTCCCCAGGCCTCCTCTGGGCTCAGTGTGGTGTCATTGTGGCTCTTTGAGGTTTCTGTCTGAAGCAGTTAGAAGGTTGTGTTACAGCCCAACAGAGTGTTGTTTCCATTGCATGAAGCAGAGTGTATGAGTTGCATGTTCTGTAACTCAGCATCAAGGCATATAGGCATGTTTAATGCACTAACCAAGGCTTTCTTGGACTGAGTCAGAAATTGAAGTTATTTGACAATGAGGATACACTCCTGTCTGAAAACTTATCTATGCTCCCTTCCGGAGTGCTTCACCGTTCCTTTATAACTTTTATTTGCCTATACTTTGAAATAAAAGTTGAGCTAAACTGAGAATTCTCTGAGAATTCTGATCTCTAAAGGAACTTCCTCCCATTAAAAAGAAAGAAAGAAAGAAAGAAAGAAAGAAAGAAAGAAAGAGAAAGATTGCTGTGGCAACTTTGACCTTCAGTTCTTACTGTAACCAAAACTCCCTGTCTGCCTTGCTTACACTTATTTACCCTCCATGTCTAATAAGACATACAATCAAGGTAATAAAGACTTAACTTCTCTGCCAAGTGACTTTTCTAGCTGCACAAAATTGAAGTGAACATGTAGACACACATAGGTGGCTGGGATACAGCTGCTTTACTTTAGACATTGAATAAGTAAAGGAGCTCACAAATGAAGACACCCATATTTTAGGGTGAAAATCAGTTTGAGATTAGCCCTGCAACGAGACAACTACCTAGACAACTTTTTTGCATATGTCCTAGACTCTTTTCTTTCTACTGACTGTGCCCCTGTTCAGTGTAATAGTTCAGCCACCTAGCTCACATGTGGACACTTGCAGTACAGTCGCCYGAATGTGGGTATCTCAGTCTTTGTGTTGAATGTCACTTTGAGTTTGTAGACACCTGAAGGGAGCTGGATCTCCCATCATCTGAATGGTGTCTTTCATACCTACAGTGCTATGATATTTAATAAAAGGAAGCTATGACTGGGTAGAAACCCAAGTCATTTTCAAAGGCCAGTACAATCATTCCCTTTYACTTATGCAGAAACTAATGCACGAATAAGTGAAGCAACTTATCTGTCAAAGTTGCATGCACTTATGGGCCAACAATAAACTAGAAATGTCCTGAGTAGGACATTTTCTATATACCAACCTGATAGCCTTCAGTGATGGAATGCCTGCC
>NW_020447550.1:28240-43583 GCF_003343035.1 Apteryx rowi
CGCCTAAAGTGAATACATGATTGGTGCAAAGTTGCTGCTCACGTGGAGGGGCTTGTCGGCCCCCTCCTTGACTTGTTTACCACTACTTGCCTTCCCCTTTTGTAATGGTCTAGGAATGTTCAAGGACAGTTCACATAGCCGTGGGATCCTCCCTCCATCGTGAAGACAGGATTGCTCACTTCTAAGAGATCATGCCCCTTTTCACTTAACTATTCTTCCACAATGGTATAGCTAGTTTCCATCRCCTATCTCCTCGACATTCTTCTGCATTTTCCCATACAATGACTTTAATTCCATTTGCTACAACTCTAAATGTTTATCTGCTGTTCCAGCTATGGGCAGTATGTCACTAGTGAGTCAAACAATAAAAAGAATACAATGTCTACAACTATGCTACTAATAACATGCCCCCCACAGAGTGATCCCTGGCTCCCAGACCAATTGGTACAAAGTTACTTAGCTCCACAGTGGACAGGATTAGTCCCCTATAAAGTTGGTTGCTGAAATCCACATTACATAATATTTTCCTCAGGCCTCCTCTGGGCTCAGTGTGGTGTCATTGTGGCTCTTTGAGGTTTCTCTCTGAAGCAGTTACAAGGTTGTGTTACAGCCCAACAGAGTGTTGTTTCCATTGCATGAAACAGAGTGTATGAGTTGCATGTTCTGTAACTCAGCATCAAGGCATATAGGCATGTTTACACTAACCAAGGCTTTCTTGGACTGAGTCAGAAATTGAAGTTATTTGACAATGAGGATGCACTCCTGTCTGAAAACTTGTCTATGCTCCCTTCCATAGTGCTTCACCGTTCCTTTATAACTTTTATTTGCCTATACTTTGAAATAAAAGTTGAGCTAAACTGAGAATTCTCTGAGAATTCTGATCTCTAAACGAACTTCCTCCCATTAAAAAAAATAAATAAATAAAAAAAGATTGCTGTGGCAACTTTGACCTTCAGTTCTTACTGTAACCAAAACTCCCTGTCTGCCTGGCTTACACTTATTTACCCTCCATGTCTAATAAGATATACCATCAAGGTAATAAAGACTCAACTTCTCTGCCAAGTGACTTTTCTAGCTGCACAAAATTGAAGTGAACATGTAGACACACATAGGTGGCTGGGATACAGCTGCTTTACTTTAGCCGTTGAATAAGTAAAGGAGCTCGCAAATGAAGACACCCATATTTTAGGGTGAAAATCAGTTTGAGATTAGCCCTGCAACTAGACAACTACCTAGACAACTTTTTTTGCACACGTCCTAGAYTCTTTTCTTTCTACTGACTGTGTCCCTGTTGAGTGTAATAGGAGTTCAGACACCTAGCTCACACGTGGACACTTGCAGTACAGTCACCTGAATGTAGGTATCTCAGTCTTTGTGTTGAATGTCACYTTGAGTTTGTAGACACCTGGAGGGAGCTGGATCTCCCATCTGAATGGTGTCTTTCATACCTACAGTGCCATGATATTTAATAAAAGGCAGCTATGACTGGGTAGAAACCCAAGTCATTTTCAAAGGCCAGTACAATCATTCCCTTTTACTTATGCAGAAACTAATGCACGAATAAGTGAAGCAACTTATCTGTCAAAGTTGCATGCACTTATAGGCTAACAATAAACTAGAAGTGTCCTGAGTAGGACATTTTCTATATTCCAGCCTGATAGCCTTCAATGATGGAATGACTGCCTGTGTAGAAGAGGGGAGAGCAGTGGATGTTGGCTGCCTTGACTTCAGGAAAGCTTTTGACACTGTCTCCCATAACATCCTCATGGGCGAGCTGATGAATACAGGCTAGATGAACAGAGAGCAAGGTGGACTGAGAACTGGCTGAAGGACTGAGCTCAGAGGGTTCTGATCAATGGTATAAAGTCTAGCTGGAGACCAGGAACTAGTGGTATACTAGCGGTATACCCTGGCCACAGGTGGGCAATGAGTGGGTTGAGAGCTTATGGGTCAGGATTAAAGGGCAGACTAGCATGGGTGACATTGTCGTGGGTGTTTGCTACAGGCCACCTGATCAGGAAGAGGAAGTAGATGAGGCCTTCTACAGACAGTTGGAAGTACCCTAATGATGCTTCTAAGATCACTTTAGGTTTTGCAGATGATCCTGCCTGGCCTCTGGATATTTCTGCAGATGAATACAGGAGTCCCATAATTCCCATGCCACTTATAGCACTCCAAATGGATGCATCAGATACCCTGGARAAATTACGGTTGGCACCAGATAACAATGCTCCGGCAACAGAATCCTACACTTCTAATCTAGGTTGACGATGGTTTAGACTCAATCTGTAGACAATGGGAAGAAAGAAGTAATTGAAGAATGAAGTCCATTTCATCTTAAAACCCTGAGATGAGCCACTCGTTAGATCTTTTGATCTCTCTCTCTATTGCCTGCAAGGTGTAGCTGTGGAGACTGACTTCTCCAGATAATACAAGTACATGTCTTCTGCACTGAGAGGACTATTGACTGCACTAGTTAGTCCAATACTAAATCCATTCATTTACTGCTTGAGGAAACAGGACGTAAAAGRCACTTTATGGAAGGTCTTGTGTAGAAGAGAATTGCCCAGTCTTTGGAGTTTTTATTGCACATAACTCACTATAAGCACCTGAATTTATCTCAATCTTAGGAATGTCTGATAAAACTATTGCACTGGAAAAAAATGAAGACCATGGTTTTGCTTAGACATCAGTGTTTATGGATTACTTTTCCTGAGTCAACTTGCATGTTAAGCTAAAATCAGTGAATGCAAACGTAAAGTGGATGCAAAAGAAGATGTTATCTAACGAACACATCACACATCATTCCTGAGCAATAAAGAAGGCAATAAAAATCATCTCCTCCTCTTAATGTACTTTGGTCTGCATTAAAGAACACAATTGCATTCTGAGGTTGATCTAACTTCACATGAAACTAGGATTCAAAGAATTGGAGGCATAAAATAGGTAATGTCACCTTTCTCCACAGGGATTAAAATAGGATGGGAACTTCTGGAATTCAGATAATCTCAGTCATTTCAGATACTTGTCATAGCAGAAAGTGAACAATCTCCTGGAAGTTCCTTTTTTTCTCCCTTAAGTTCAAACAGGACTTTGTGAAGTAGCTGAAGTTTAGAGAATGAACCTTTACTTATGGGGAAGGGAGTTAATTTACATAGGTGAATTTCCATTTTAAATGCTATATGAGGATCTTGATTTTCAAGTATAGTTTTTCTATGCTCCTACTATGTTACATGAGGAGATACAATCACTAAGGGAGGAGTCGGTTGTCTAAACCTAGACATCTAATGGCATTTCTGATGCCATAAGGTATCCAAGGTACCCACAGGGAGACAGCAGATTTGACACTGGACCCAACGTTTTCTAGAGTAACATTCTGAAGGAAGGCCAAGAGGAACTTCAAGAAGTTCAACAAAGACAAATGCAAAATTCTGCACCTGGGAAAGAATAACCCAACATTTCTGTATAAGTTGGGCACTGACTGACTAGGCAACAGTTCTGCAGTAAAGGACCTGGTGGTCCTGGCAGACAAAAAGTTAACACAAGGTATCAGTGTGTCGCTTCAGTGAAGAATGCCAGCTGCATCCTGTGCTGTATTAGCAAGCCAGCTAAGGTCCAAGGAAAAGATCCTTCCTCTCTATTTGGCACTTGTGAAACTTGTGTCCAGTTTTGGGTTTCCCACTACAAGAAAGACAACCTGTACAGAGTCCAGCAGAGGGCTGCCAATATTGTAAGGGGGCTGGGGCCCRTGGTGTAAAAGGGGAAGCTGAGGGAACTAACTTTTTAAGCATGGAGGAGAGAAGGCTAAGGAGGGACTTAATTGCAGTCTGCCACTATTTGAAGGGAATTACGGAGAAGATGGAGCCACRCTATTCTTAGATGTGCACAGCTGAAAGGATAAGAAGCAAAGGCTCAAGTTGCAGCAAGTTAAATTCAGAATAGATATTCCAAACAAACCAACCACCATCAGAGTGACCCACCGTCAGAGTGACGAAGCACTGCAGCAGAATTCCAGAGAGGTTTTGAAATCTCCATCCTTTGAGATTTTCAAAGCTTGACTAGACAAGGCCCTGAACAACCTGACTTGACTGTGAAATACATGCTGGAGGGTGAACTAAAGACCTCTGAGGTCAAACTCCATTCCTCCAACTAAATTTTTCTATGGTTCTTTGATTTGGATGCCAGGTGGAAAAGCCTGTGACATCTCAAATGGCAATAGACACTGATGTTTAGGCAACTGAATCTCACTCTAGCTATCTGCTGAGTAGGTTTCTACCTATGACCTAGGTGTCTATATTCCCACTACACTTCATGGACATCTAGGCAATACATTCAATGGCTTAGAGAGACCCATTCAGCTCAGATTTATTTAGACAACTGGAGCTCAGTTCATTTCTCCACACAGAGATGTTTGGTGCCATTTAGGATCATGGGATCATAGACTCAAAAAAATGTTGTTTGTCAGGGACCTTTGAATATCCCTAATCCATTCACAGCACAACTGTCACCATCTCTAGGTCATGTTAGTGGTGGTTTTGTCTAGCTGAGAGTTGGAAACTTCCAAGGACAGAGATGCTATAACTTCTCTGGTAACCTGTTTCAGTGCTGTGCTGCCTTCTCAGTGAAGAAGTTTCTCGTAATGTCCRATTTGCAACTACTCAGTAGCAAATTGTTGTCTTTGTCCCTTGTAATAGTATCTGCCATGGCCAAGAATAGTTTGACATTACTGTCTCTGTAACTGTAGTCTTCTGCTAGATTACCCAATAGCCTCCTGTTTACCATATTAAATAAGCCCAATTACCTCAACCTCTTGTCATAGTGTATGCACTCTAGGACACACCTCACCATCTTACTAGGCCTTAGTAAGAACCTCTCGAGTTTATCCACATTATCCATGAACTGGAGGAGTCCAACACTGGACACAATAGTCCAAGTGCAGCCTCACCAGCATCATGTGGACAAAAACAAATTCAAACCTTTATTCCAGGAAAACACATGACTTCATACCCCTCCCCGGACATCATAATACATACCATCAGTATCGTGCTGTAGTAACATGACTGGAGTATGGCACATAATCATTATTTTTCACAGTTTTGAATAATTATGCAGAAAATAATTATTGTGGCTTTGGGATACATGATTTATACTGTGGTCTTCACTGCTTCATTCCAGAGGATGTTAGTTCTGAGCTATCTCAGTTGAGTTCACACTGACAAAATACCATCAGTTTTCTCCCAAGTATATGCAGTCCTCAAAGGCAGTTTGGACATTTTCTGTATCTGCATTTTACAGCTGAGAAGTGTCTTGGGCTATGTACATATCTGAGCTGGGTTCCTAGGCTCTCTGCAGCCAACACACAAAAACAGACACTACTAGGATGTAACGTCTTTCATCCTACAGATTGCATCTTGGTTTAAATAGCAGGTGAGTTTTGTTAGCGATTCCTATTTTTCTCTATGATTTATCAAGGAGCCCAGCTGACTAGTGTAGATGTAGATGTCTACAGGCAAGATGGCGTCCTCCCACAAAGGTTATATTTGGTGGAATCTTTATGACAAGATGAACAACACTGCTTAGACTAGAGTGACTTGTGCTCCCAGGTGACTTTGAGCTACTGKAGTCGCATACTTTAATTGCCTAATCTGGTCTTTGATAAGATTTACTCTTCTTGCCAAATCAACAGAGGCATTAAACTTCTGCTAAGGATAGGAGTCATGTCACCTAATGTAGCTGTCATAAAACTGGGTAACTAATCTAAGCTAATTGTCTAGATTAATTCTACAATTAAGGAGAAGAACAGGTGCCTCCAGAGACTGACTGATCCCATCCTCAGATGACATCTGTGATAGGTGGAATGAAACACTCCCTGGTGATTCCGATTCTCTCCATTGATGAGGGAAGCCTGGATGACTAATTCACAGACACACAAAAACCACACTAAACCCAGCTTTTTTTATAGACTGTRTGAATCTCATTCTCTGAGTAAGCAAAATAGATCTTCATCTCAGATCTGAAGAATATAACCCAGAAATGTCTGTGGAATTTTAAAGGAATATTAGRAATTCAGATTTTAGATTTCAGGAAGGTTCTTGGCTGTCAAATAACTCTAATRCATGTACAGAATTAACTTCTGGATGCATCCAGCTCMCTCCATTGATTACTAGATTTCCTCCAGACCTTTGAAATCCCTTGTCTCCTGGGATACGTCTTTGACATCCATYCTGCAYGGTTATAGCCTGATGACTGGTTGTGTTYACATTRCAAGGTRCCATGGGCTCCAAGGGCTCCATGTGGTCCTGAGGATTTCCTTTTCCCCRGTWTTTTTTTCTGTTTCAAATGCCCAAATAATGACAGACTTGTAATGAACTTGTCTGAGTGATGATTTTATAACATGATGTTATATGCTGTATAGCCTGTGAAGGAGTATGAAGGAACAGAGACTGATCATATAGTGCTTGAGGAATTTGCAGGCCAGAGAAACTATCCGTGGTTGTGCATACTACCTATGGTGAGCATTAATTAGAACAAACTAGCCATGGAGTTGCATTTTGGCCTGGCCTAAAGGAGAGCTACTTTGTTCAGCGAAAGAGAAGATCCTCCTGCCGCACCACCACCCCCTTCCCCCCCMMAAAAAAAAATTTCCCAAGAGGTTATGGACTAACAGACAGGTTGGGTCTTTTGCAAGAATGGGTTTCCCTTACAGAAATACAGATGCCTACTGGTATTTCAGATGTGTTAGCGTATTCTGCCTTCTCTCCAGAAAGATGAATGTCTTGCAAAGGATTTGATTTGATCATGTAGGCACAATCACAGATAACTACTCAGAAAAAGGTTCATACTACATAGTTCTTGGTAGCTTCCTGAGGCAYCTTTGTTGGTAGTTTGATCATAAGAAGAACCATTAGTAGGTAATGAGGAATAGTCACTGCTAGAAAATGATTCATAGCAGCTGAGTTAGACTATTGCTTTGATTCACGCCCTGCAGGTGCTGCAGAGAGAACCTCAAAAAGCTAAAATTAACCTTCTTGCATTTCCGTCTTGGATACATAAGTTATACAAAGTAAACACTGAGATCCCATGAGTAATTATCTTACACTGTACTACTTTTTTACGAACAGGTAGGAAGCAACCACATCTGCATGCTTTTCAGAACTATGACAGCTGCTGGATTTGGGTTAGGTAGTTTTAATTAAACCAGTCCATGAGTGTGACCACAGAACTGCTGAACTGGTGTGAAGGTAAGAAGAAAAGGAAGCTTTTCACTGTTATCCTTCTTCAGGAACTTTTGTAGGATAGTAATCTCCCTCCATGGAGGAATTAATCCACTGATGTTTGAACACCTAAAGCATACATCTGACCTACAGTGARCAACAGATTTAGACATCTGAGCTGACTGCTGACATTCACTTTAGAGTCAAGCAAGAGAGAAATGGACATGRCTATAATGATCCAGCTGAGCTATTTTAGACCTTTTTCTTTAGACGAGAGCAATAATACTTGTAACTGCCTGTATATGTCTCATATACCCTCTCCCATAAATTCTAGCTTCTCAATATAGTCTTTTCATTTTGAGCCAGTTCAGGTATATACTCTAGTTCAAGAGAGACAAAAATGTAAGCATGATATTTGACTTAGGAGAATCGTTATTACTCTCTTGCAATTATTTACGTAGAGAATTTGCTGGCGTGTAAGATGAATATTTTGAAATTTAAAACACCCACATATCCCCAGTTTTGCAGATAGAATTAATCTTGGCCAGGACATGAAGTACTGAAAACATGTAGYGTAGAGAAAAAATGGTTAATAATATATTTTGCACTGACTAAGAGAAAATGCTGCAATTCATGTTCTATTCATTTCTGCTTTACCAAGTCTTACATTTTYTTTCCTGTGGAAGATTCCAAAATTAATTTTCTGATTCTGCTTAGATATGCGGAATTCCTCATGGTTARTAAAGACTGATAGTAATACAGTTACAAAGCTATATGAGTTTGCAGGTTATGTGTCTTCAGTCATGGTTTGTATTACTGCTTCTGAAGCTACCAAAGGTTTTAAGTGAATARTTTCTAGACTGGAGTTGCTGTGTCAAGGAAATATTTTATGTAGAGAGAAATTCTTCCATTACTGAARACCTGTTTTTATCATGTTCTTTTCTCTAATGATATTTGTGTGTGAGGGGGTTCTGTTTGTTTGTTTGTTTAACATGACATAAAATATTACATGAGTAGAACTTTAAATCAGGATGAAAAAGCTTTTCTTGTCTTAGAGAGATGAGAGGATGGTGCAGTTAAAGGAGAGAAGTATGCATTCTCCACTTCGGTAGTTGTTGTATGTTTTTATCTTTTCAACTTGGTTTGTAGATATTGAGAATAATATGTGAAAACAGGCTCAAGTAAAATTATGGAAAAGGTTGATAGATGTACAAATGGAAAGAGAAAACTGTGAGTGGGGTGGGGGGTGGGGGGGGGGAAAGAGGCACAGCCTGAGAAACACATTCTTCCAAAAGGTGCTTCATCTTCTCCAAGAGCTTTATTTAGAATGATTATTACCCTCTGGAAGTACTTATTTCTTTTGGTGAATATCTCAGGCTTTATATGCCAGGAAAATATAGTGGGACTGAACTCTACTCTGCAGACAGCATGGGAATGTCTTGGCTTTGCAAAACTGAGCCCAGTTACCTAAGTCATGCAGATGCGTTCTGGATATCCAAAATGTCTTAAAACTCAAAGAGAACTGGGCATCCAGCTGTTATGTGTTCCTTCAGAAAAATTRCCTAGAAAATGCAAAATATAATGGCCTATTTTAAAACACGAACTTTTGTAGTACATGCCCCCAAAGAGCCTGATCTCTCTTTAGATATCCAACTCCTATGCATTCCAGCAATAACCTAGTTCTCTAATTATGAACCATATATCAAAATACGTGTTTGTATATCTTCAAAACAGTATATAATCTGAATGTAATAATGATGTTCTTCTTTTTCTCCCTCTCATTTTTTTTTCTTTTTATCATTCTTTCTCATTTTTCCTTTCTAACTTACTGTATTTTTCCTTTTTCTTCTTCYGCAGTTTGTCTCACTGTTTCTTCGTTTTTAAAAATCTTCCACATTTTTTTTCTCTTTTATTCTCTTTACTTTTCCTCTGAAGCTTGATGCTATGSCCCTTGCCATGAAGCAGGAAAACAGCACAAATTTCCAGGAATTCATCCTCTTGGGATTCCCAACAATTATGGAGCTTCAGATGTTGCTCTTTGTGATATTCCTAGTGGCCTACATGCTGACAATCTTGGAAAATATGCTCATCATTATCCTGATAAAGATGAACCATCACCTTCACAAGCCCATGTATTTCTTTCTCAGCAACCTCTCCTTCTTGGAGGCTTGGTACATCTCAGTCACTGTCCCCAAACTGCTACTGAATTTTCTGGTTGAAAGCAAGAACATATCTTTTGTAGGCTGCATGACCCAGCTTTACTTCTTCATCTCCCTTATTTGCACTGAGTGTGTCCTCCTTGCGGTCATGGCCTATGATCGTTATGTGGCCATCTGCAACCCCCTGCGCTATCTGGTTATCATGAACCACCGATTCTGCATGCAACTAGCKATATGCTCCTGGCTCACTGGCTTCCTGGCCTCCATGCTGAAAATAATTTTCATCTCTCGGCTGCCTTTCTGTGGTTCTAATGTCATCAACCACTTCTTCTGTGACATCAGCCCSTTGCTGAACATGTCATGTGCTGACATGACAACGGCTGAAATAGTAGATTTCATTGTGGCCTTGTTTATCTTGCTGGTTCCACTCTCGGTCACTATCATCTCCTATATATGCATCATCAGCACCGTCCTGCACATCCCCACAACCGAGGGCAGGAAGAAAGCCTTCTCCACCTGTGCTTCTCACCTCACTGTTGTCACTGTCTTCTTTTCAGCCACCTTGTTCATGTACGCGCGGCCCAAGAGAATCCACCCTTTTGACTTAAACAAGCTGGTGTCAGTTGTGTACAGTATTGCAACCCCCATGCTCAACCCCTTCATTTATTGTCTGAGGAACCAGGAGGTTAAAGGAGCTTTGAAAAAAATTTTCAGTGTTGCACAGACTGTCCCCAAAGTGCCTCAATCCATCACTGTTCTCCATTAAGATAGTCTCTTATAGACAGAATATGAATGTAAGAGTTAGAAGGAAAGGATCCAAGATTAGAATTTAGGAGGTACTTATTCAGAACTGTAACCATCATAAAGCTGGCAAATGAAAAACCGGAAGGATACATATAGTCACTTATCCTCAAGAGAGATCACCCTTCTACCCATTACCTTCAAATGCTCTTCCTTTTTTGATGACATATTAGGTTCACGCACAGTGAAGTTACTCATTTGACTCAGAGACACTGCAAGGAACAAAAAGACATGTCCAACATACCRTATGCCAATGGATTTGATAAAACAACTGAAATGTTGTTCYGTTCACRAGGAGTTCCAAYTCCAGGCAATATCTGACACCTAAGGGGAGATTCATGTGCCTAACTAAAGCCACATGCCTAATGTTTTAATGACCTTGCRTATTCTGCCCGGCCTCCAGATGCCATGCCAGCAGGAAGTGTTTCTTCCATAGTTTCTGTGTCATATCTGCCTACCCAAAGGGGAGGTCTCAGGCAGTCCAGAATATAAAAACCTACAAGATGCCTATGCTTTGGAACCTGAAGCAGTCCTCTTGGAAGAGAGTAATAGCAGAAGGAAAGATTGTCTTCACAGAGSAATGATACAAGCCCATCTTCTTACSTAAGGTTGAAATAAATACTCCAAATAATTTTTTTTTTTTTTTACATTTTGCAGAACATGCATTACTTTCTATTCTTACAAATTCTGCTGAAGTCACTGTCTATTAATTTGTATATGAACGAATACACAGTTGCTTGGGTGCTTTGTCTGTTTCAGGAGTCGGTAGCTACACCTCTATTGCCTTTGCTTACATCTGCACACTAAATTCGTTTACCCTAGGGAGTGACCTCTGGTCTTCATGCTAAACATGCCACAGTGTCATATGTTAACTCTGTTCATGGCTAGGCCTGTTCTGTCAAAGCTGGCCGTGCCAATACTGCTTAGCATTTGGAGTGATCCCCGGACTGGTACCTCCGCCACAGGCTTGTGTATCTGTGTACCCAGGGCTTCTTCCAGTGCATCGTGTGTGCTATTCACTACAACTTATCTGTTCCACAACTGCGTGTGACATCCTCAGTTCTCATAGATCTCAATATAGGCTGCCTTTAAGGGCTTATTGTTTATTTATTTATTTTGAATGAAACTATCRGGGACTTTGGTTACATCCCCCTGGGATGTAACTGCGTTTATGTCCCCATCAGCTACAAGCAAGATTCCTGCATTTCCAGACACAAGTTTCTGGGATCCTCCTGCCTTCCTGTGGCCCTTCACTAGACTGGAAATACTGTAATAGTTTTAAAGATTTATCTAAGAGTTCATATTTCTTTATAACACAGCCAAGAATTTCCTCACAGCCTGTGATATTTGTGCTTCTACATGGTAGTGAGTGTCTATGCCGCACGCAAGGGCAGGGGACAATATGCGGCAAGTAAAGGTGCAAGGCCTGCTGAGCTAGTTTTGGAGTATTGGGCCACGAGGACAGAGCAGGAGATAGGCATGTTTCATCCTTGCATCCAGGTCAGTGGGCTCCGAACTGATGAAACCACAGTACTATTGCAATGTCTTGTTTGGGGAAAGAGCCAGTTTTCTGTTGCAGAAGAGCTCTAACCTACATTCACTAAATAGTGCATATAGACTCTATAGAGTGAGACTTAGAGAAATTGCACCCAACAGTGAAACAGAGACAGATCCATACTAACAGCATAGACTCAACCCAACATGGGTTCAGTTCAGTAGAACCATTATCTGATTCCTGACTGGCAAGCTATTTTATGAAATTTCCACTTGGAGTATAAGTTCTACTTTGTGCTTACCTCTAAAAATACAAATAGATAGTAGGACTGCAGCTCATCACAGCTGGTTGGGATTTGTCTCACCTAACTTTTTGGATTGGATTCAGCTCCAAGTTTRAAACCTAAATGAGAGCACAAGGTGACTCTGCTTCCAGCATCGTCAAGGAAGTTTGAGCACTTGAATCAGTGGCACATTCATGGGTGTGTTAGTGCCACTTGAGATGACTTTGTATACCTTGACTGTCCTCTAGGTGTCATTCCGGAAGGGACAAGTTTTACATAGATCTGGAGTCATACCTACCAACCCTGTAAGATCCCTGGGATACCCTGTGGTGCACGAAATAACAATAGACATCTATGTTGGTGCAGTGAGAACATCTGTGGAAGATCTGGCGAGGAGTCAGGTGACTGGCAGAGTATGTGACAGCAGCCCCAGAGTGTGCTCTCTACACACTGACCAAAAACCCGTCAAGACCAGACATGCGTATTCCATTTTGTCAACAATTTCTAGCTGCTTCACAGCCAGTAGCTACCCAAGGTTAGCACAGCTGAGATAAGGAAATAGTTCTAGTAGCTAACAGGGGCCCTTAGGATACAACAGAGTGAGTCCCGCACGGGCATCCGACCTGTGCATCCAGCAGCCTCCCATCCGTGACCCCCTCCGTGCAGTTCCCAGGGCTCCCTGTGCTGCTTGGAGTGCAAGTCCTTCATTAAATCTTCATTAAATCTCTTTAACTCCTCACATGCCTTACCTGCCTCTCTACGTCAGTATCTGACCATCCCTTTCCTGCCTTATGATCACAGCTGGAAAGCAAATTGGGCTCTAACAATATAAGAACAGTGTCTAGAGAGTGATTCAGATAGTGAGTTATAAAGGCAGCATTCAGTTGCTTAAACATAGCCACCTAGAGCCATTTCAGTAGAACTTAGGTATCTCACCTTGGCCACCGTTGGCAATGAATGTATTGCCCAGAGCTACATTAACTATAATGGCCCCTTAGATACTTAGGGTGGGAAGTTACTCTAAAGGGTAATCCACTATRAGCCACATGCATATGAGCCATTCTGTTTCATTTGTTCAGGGGAACAGGGATTGATTGATAAGGCAGGTCAAATTGAATGCTTATAACGTGAAATAACTTGGGATTGTTCCTGTATCATACATRCTATAGAAATGTAAATTCATTTGTGGGCTCCCTTTTGGAACTAAATAGTTTTCTCTCAGGTAAAACTCACTAGGGACTGTTCCTCACAGATGGACAGGAAGGATAAGACTGTTTTAGGTTTGTTTCCCTCCTCTCTTTAGAGATGTCCAAGAGGTTGTGGTATGAAGCACATGCGCTCAATTTCATATTGTAGAAACCCCATTCTGGAAGGTTACAATAAACTCTTTTCATTATTTCAAATGCTTTGAGCTAAGCACATACAAACAAAAATACAAAAAAACACCACTATCTTGGGGCTCAGGGGGAAACTGGGCTAGCATTCACCTGAGTGTAGACACAAAAATTTACATTTGGCTGTTCACCCAGTAGACTAGCTCCTGAGTGACTTCTCGGCCTGGCTTCTTCTTTGGGGTGCCTCTTCTGGCCACAGAATTTGCTTCTTGAATCTTTTTCTCTCCATYCCTGTTTCTCCCCAGATTCTTGAGAAGTGTCCCAAACCCCTTCTACCACAGTAGACCTTCAGGCACAGGGAAATTATGTTCAAGTATCCGAGTATGTGGCATGCCCCAAATATAATATTTACTCTTTCAGTGCTGCAAGGCCCTCCCACATTGGTGCAGGCAGTGTCACAGAATCATAGAATAATTAGGGTAGGAAGGGAACTCTGGATATCATCTAGTCTAATTCCACTGCTCAAGCTAGAGAATGTTGCCCAGGACCCTGTCCAGATGGCTTTTATACATCTCCAAGGATGGAGTCTCCACAACCTCTCTGGGCAACCTGTTCCAGTGCTCAGTCACCCTCACTAAAAAGAAGTCTTTTTGTGTTTAAACAGAATTGTATGTGTTTCAGTTCGTGCCCATTTCCTCTCTTTCTGTCACTGGTCACCACTGAAAAGCGTCTGGTCCTGTCCTCTGGACACATTACTCCAAGTGTGTCCTCACCAGGGCTGAGCAGATGGGAAGGATCACCTCCCTCAACCTGCTCAAAATGCTCTTCCTAATGCAGCCCAGGATACCWTTGGCCTTCTTGGCCACAAGGGCGCATTTGCTAACCCATGATCGACTTGTTGTCCCCCAGGACCCCCAGGTCCTTCTCCACAGAGACGCTCTCCAGTTGGCCGAACCCCAGCYTGTACTGGTGCATGGGGTTATTCCTCCCTAGGTGCAGGACCCTGCACTTCCCTCTGTTGAACTTCATGAGGTTCCTCTCTGTCCGTCTCTCCAGCCTGTCCAGGTCTCTCTGAATGGCAGCACAGCCCTCTGGGGTATCAGCCACTCCTCCCAGTTCTGTACCATCTGCAGACTTTCTGAAGGTGCATTCAGCCACATCTACCAGGTCATTAACGAAAATGCTAAAGAGTATTGGCCCCAGTATGGACCCCGAGGGGACACTACTAGTGAGTGGCCTCCACCTGGACTTTGTGCCATGCTTCAGCCAGTTTTCAGTCCATCTTACTGTCTGCTCATCCAGCCCATACTTCATCAGCTTGCCTATGAGGGTGTTATGGGAGACAGTGTCAAAAGTCTTACTGAAGTCAAGGTAGACAACATCCACTGCCCTCCCCTCATCTACCCAGCCAGTCATCTTTTCATTGAAGGCTGTCAGGTTGGTTAAGCATGATTTCCTCTTCATAAATCCATGCTGACAACTCCCAGTCGCATTCCTGTCCTGTACATTTTTGGAAATAGTATTCAGGATTAGCTGCTCTATCACCTTCCCAGTGATCAAGGTGAGGCTGTTTAGCCTGCAGTTCCTCAGAGCCTCCTTCTTGCCCTTTCTGAAGATAGGGGTGGCATGTGCTTTATTCCAGTCCTCAGCTGTGACATTTCAAAGGTAACAGAGAGTACCTTTGCAATGACATCAGCCAGTTTCCTCAGCACTCATGGGTACATCCTGTCAGGGCCCATGGACTTGTGTATGTCCCATTTAAGTTCTGTTCTCCAGCAGATATCRGGGTGKTTGAAGTCCCCCAYGAGAACCAGGGCCTGGGATCGTGAGACTACTTCCAGCTGTCTGTAGAAGGCCTCATCGACTTCCTCTTCCTGATCAGGTGGCCTGTAGTAAACACCCACAACAGTGCCACCCATGCTAGCCTGCCCTTTAATCACAGAATCACAGAATCGCTGAGGTTGAAAGGGACCTCTGGAGATCATCTAGTCCAACCCCCCTGCTCAAGCAGGGTCACCTAGAGCACATTGCACAGGATTGCATCCAGGCGCGTTTTG
>NW_020447550.1:43628-53401 GCF_003343035.1 Apteryx rowi
GTCCATCTCCTCCTCCTCTCATCCATCCCCCTCACTGGCAGGATTGAGGAGAAGATGACCTGGGCTACCAGACCCTTGACCACCATCCCCAGAGCTCTGAAATCCTGCTTGATGGTGTCCAGTTTGCCCTTGGTGTCATTAGCGCCCACATGGAAGAGCAGCAGAGGGTAATAGTCTGATGAGTGGACAAGCCTTGGCAGTCTTTCCATGACATCTCATATTTGAGCCCCTGGCAGGGCACAAACCTCTCTAGACAYGAGGTCAGGTYRGCAGATAGRTGCCTCCRTCCCCTGCAGCAGGGAGTCCCCCACAACAATCACCCGCTGCTTCTTCCGGGTGTTCCCACAAGGCACAGGGTCTATTGTCCCAGTTGTTTCCCTTGAAGCCATGCCCACCTCCTCCTTGTCCTGGAGGGCACTAAACCTGTTCCTTAATTGCAAGTCTTCAGAAGGAGTAGGAGCCTTTCTCCTCCCACGAGCAGTGACCAGTTTCCAGCCGCCTTCTACAGTGTTATGATGTACYATTTCACACGGCACAGAGCCCTCCGGCAACTCCACTGCTGTGGGGGGTTGGGACTCCCGGAGCCGTATAGTCTCCGAGAATACTCTGTCTATCTCCTGCTCATCTTCTCAGATGCTACGCAGCCTACTGACCTCCTCCCGTAACTCCCTTACCTGATGACACAACTCATCAACAGCAGCACACCTTCTGCAGGAGAGCTGACTGTCAGCCCAACATAATCTACTGCTATTACAAAATTCATATGTTTGTACTCCATCCATGCAAAACCTTGCTCTACTTAGTTTCTTGATTAGTGGATAGGAGTTCAGCATGGGTGAATCAGCCCAGGGGAATCTGTGTTTTGTTGGGTCTGGAGGCAGTCAGTGAAACAGCAGGTTTGAATCAAATTGCAGTAGTGAGTTAAAATGGACAGAGCAAACCCAACTAATGAGCAACAATGAACTCSTCTGTTCCTCTGTAAACTCTTTCTCCCGAAGAAGCAAATCTGGCAGCTAGCACAACACCTACCTCCAGGGTAACCACTTGTCGCATGTATCAGGTTATAGGCTCCACCTAGAGCTTATACAAATTCATTACAAACATCTTTATCCTTTGGCTGCAGGAATGGTTCTGAAATGCAGACAGGATCTGTAGACAGGGAACAGGAGAAAGGACCCACAGTTTGTTGCTCTCAGATGCCAGGCTCACTCTCAGGCAAATTCTGTCAGGTACATGTTCAAAGGAAATTCAATGTGATGCATCTAAATGAATTCTGAGGCATGAGCAAGTTTTCTCACAAGGGAAAGGGAGCGAATATAAAGTTACTGTAAATAGAAAAGGTAGGGGCTGTGTATTGTCATTAGTGCTGGGGGTGTGGGGGGGGGGAGCCAGAACCTGCCTGGGGCTGTGAAATACCACCAACAGACCAGGCCAATACAGCTGGTGAATGTAGATGAACTGTGCTATGCTAAGGAATTGCTGTGGGTGGAACAGGCTGAAGCATCAGGCTGATAAGGTGGAACAGACCAAGAAGTCCATGAATCAAGTATGAATCAGAATGAAGCTATGGATTATGACCTATGAAATTGTTTACGGCATGACGAATCAGTAGGACCAGAGCATGGGACAGCCAGGCTTGTAAGAAAATATGGATGGGCCAGGCTAGACAAGGAGCCAAGATGAATGGGCCATAACAGGGCAGCCATCATGAAGACTGGGGCAGTGGGTGAAATATGAAGTCAGATGRGGATTACTTTGCTACACAAGTGGATCAGGCTTAGGAAGGAGGCAAAGGGGTATTTTGTGGCCTCTGCTCCATATAAGACTGTTCTCCACTGCCAGGGTATATCCCAGCCACACCCCACACCACTTTCAGAAATAACTCTGGGCAATGCTTGTGACAAAGTTCTGTGTGTCCGATAAGTCCTCTACCCCTTCCAAACTCTCTCTTCTGCTGTAGCAGCTCTGGCAGCTGGCTATCTCCAGTCTCCAGAGAGGTTGTCTGCAGCACATCCTCAGTCTACTGGTTCCATCTAGTGCCTGTCAGGGTTCATTGCAAACTACTACTTGCCTGTGAGACAGCAGAAAAAACAGAAAGCCTGAAGTGATCTTCCCCTAGCCCTTCCACACCCAGCTTTACCCATCAGAAAGAAGGGCTTGTGGAGATGAGGATCACTGTGAATGGACTAGATCAAAAAGGTTGTCTTGCCACTCTCAGGTGTCTGGAAACTGTTGGTAACTGTGTGCGACTGAAGGAGCCAGACATAGTGGGTGCAGCTTGATTGTAGCATACCAGGGCTCCAGGTAAAGAGAAGAGGCCAAGGTCAGATCAGCTGGTCACATGTTCACATGAATGAAACACAGCATGGTCAGAACAAGTAGTARCTTAGCAAGTGAAGACCAAACCACAGTAGCAGGAAAGTGCTTGGCCAGGCAATGGGTTAGAGACCGCTAATCTACATAAGRGTGGAATAATGTGGAATGTGCAGGCTACCACAGTGATGGATCAAGCTAAGGAAAGACTGTAGTTTATGTTCAGGAGACCAAATCACGACATAGAACACAACTGGGGAAGGAGGCCAGGCCCGTGTCAACACACATGTGGTGCATACCAAACATGCTGGGTAAGCCAGAATGGAGCAGTGTGTTGATACTGATAACATGATCAGGAAAATCAGTTACATTTAAAAGGCCAACTTGGGACAGTGGTTTAAAGTAGGTACACCAAGAAGGGTGAGGTGAATCTTACAGCCTCTTAGAGTCAMATTCCTCAAAGAGCCTTTGCTGCAGCTGTCTTCTCAGCCAAATCCAGAGTCACTTTCAAACCTGATTAGCTCATAACCCTGGAATAAGGTGAGTTCTGCAAGTCATTCACAGATGGAATTTAGTAGGAGCCTCAAGCAGTAAACAGCATTTCCCCTCCACTTCTCTTGGCATGCACCTATGCTTCCACCTGCCCCAGACAATCAGTTTAGACAACTAGCACCTCTATCATCTATATCACTTCTATCATCTCTCACATGGAAGTATGTTCATTTTCCTACTCTGTGCCTACAGGTTTTTTAATAATCTTCACACAGCCAAATGTCAGAAGARCCACAGTGCAGGTGCACACTGAAAATTGTGGACCAAGAAAAGAAGTCCCAAGGGTTCTGCACGTGGAGTTACCAAAAAAGTAAAGTGCAGCTGATGCTGACTGTCATAACTCCATTACTGAACATGACCTTGATTTTGGCCAGCTTTAATTCAATGTGATCTTCTAAGAGGTAAGGGAACATAAATGAACCAAGACAYGGAACAGGTTAATTCTGATGACCTTATCTGGGGCAGTGGGGCAGCAAAAACGGACAAAGCTGGAGGGAGGGGGAATGGCTAGTARGGTTGCACTGCACAAAGTCAGATGGTTGAGGTATTTTTGAAGATTGCAGGTTTCATTCAAAAAGCCAAATTGTATGGTGAAGTAGCACTTGCCAGTGGTGAGGGTAACACAGCTGGAGCAGGATAAGGCAATGCGTTGAAGTGGGTAGGCTAAGCCAGGACAACAGAATAACATAGATGGTGAATTTTGGAACAGTGATTTAGGTTCAAAGGTCAGGTATGACAGGGAATTAATACATCCATTAGTCAAGAAGATGTTTTGACAGGGGTGGAAGAGGCCAGATCAACAGGTTAACTCAGAGGCGCTAAACTGAGGCAGTGGAGAAATGGAAAATGGATGAGGCCAGATTGGACAATAGAAAGACGGCAGGATGAGAAAAGTGACCAGAGCCAATGGATCATATTGGTCAAGCCAAACTGGGCAGCAGGATAAAATAATATCAGATGAGTGGCAAGGGCTAGGGAAATGGTGAGAATCAATGGGTCGTTTGGGGGATGGATCAGTTCAGGCTAAGGATGTACTAGCCATTGGCAAAAGGATACGGTGAAGAGGCCAAGCAAGGATATTGCATTAGCTTGGACAGTTGAAGATGGAGAAGGGGAAAGTGTGGATGTACCAGAGTGGGGTAACGCAAGTCAAACAGATAAGAACTGCATTTGRTACAACAGACCAAGTTAGGGAGCGGGATTTCATGAGGAGCAGGAGATAGCRGTAAAGTAACATGGTTTAATCAGACTRGAGTGTGAGTGACATGTCTAGGACAATGAAATAACATGGATAAAACAAGGCAGGACATTAATGGCTTAATATGTATGAAACAGTCTGTGACAGTAGAGACATGAATAGGACACTCAAGAGGAAAGTTTTGGGCTTGAAAAACAAGTGGAGTTACTGGGGTAAAATGAATGGACCACACTGGGACAAAGGGTTAACAGGTTTGGATCACACCAACATGTACAAAATTCTGGGCTGGTTTGGTTGGAACAAGATTGAGATTTACCAATAAATTTCATGTGAGGTCACTAATTGCTTTCAAACGGCAGATTCCTTTAACCACGTTAACGGGGACTAGACTGGAAGTAAGAGCCTGTCATGCCTTGGATATACTTTGACAGTGCCTCCCCCAAGGACCAGAAAGGGGAAAGAATCTGTAACCAAATGGTGTGGTCCCATTCCCCTCTCACTCTGAGGCACTTTCTTGCTTTTACTGGTAGACTTTGGTGTAAAGAAGATAATTAGCACACTGATAAGAAAGGAGCAATCTCTATAWCCYCCARTGTACTGGRAATGATGAGAAAGAGGCAGTTTAGYCTCAGGGYTTCCAGGGCACTCATTCCTGTTTTACRCTAGGAGAAGTAARAGTGCATCCTGCCCTKCCGGTTATAGTGGMAATATTTCTGAYTTATACTGRARCATGTGGCTTTAAACTTTTGAGCCTGACTCAGTAGGAGTGTACCAGCTTTGGATGAAGCAATTTACACTTGTCAGGAATATTAGGTATGGTCTCTGTTCCTTGAGGTGAAGCTCTCTTTGCTGTCTTTGGTCAATGCATCTGGGAGTTGTTCCTCAAGCTTAGGCTTTCCCTGACCAGGGCTAAGCAAGATTCTATTTGCATGCAGGTGCATGCTGGCCCAATGACCCTGCTGCCATGCCCTGAGAGCCCCTGCGACTGTTCACAAGTTTGGGAAAATCTCTAACTTTTTCCCAGCTCTGGTATCACAAGGGTGTTATACCTGTCCGATCCATCAGTTCCCAGAATGACCAGTGTTCCTAGCCTGGCCTAGATTCAGCCTGACCTGATCTTGCCTTTCCTTCAGACAACAGAAAATTTGTCTTCAGTAAGAAGCATAGCGCAATTAACTGGAGCTCCTKCTAACAAGGCCCTCTGGGATTAGACTTACTTGTGAGACTAAAAACTTTCTTAGCAAATGATTGGCTTTCTCCCCAAGCCCTTACAACACAGTGCCTCCRCTGGGGGACACTTAGTTAAACACAAAGGCCTAGTTAAAACTTGGTGAAACTYGAGTGTCTTAGGATGAATGCGCTCAGCATCTTGGAAAGAAACTTCAGTGTCTTGGGAAGGCAGGACAAGAAGCAAGGGATGTGAGCAAAAGCAGAGGGGCAGAGCAGGAGAAACTGAAGAGCAGAGGCAAAACTCAAGACATTTTTAATATCAGCTGAAAAACATGAACCTTGAACATGGCTGTTWTTTGCCCTGTGCTTTAKGATACATCTTACTCATCAGTGTTACTCARAACAGGCTTTCATGACTGACTCACAGTCATCTGTGTGAACACTGACACAYYGCAGTTAGTTCCTGATCTGTGAGGGCTCAGTCCTAATTTACACTGAAAATACCCTGCTTGTTTACACCAGAATGATGGTCCTGTTTCAGAGCAGATAGGTGAATTCATGCCAGCTGTACTCTAGGAACAGAGGACAATTTTGGACTTGTGATCTCCATATACATTCTCAGAGACATAGAAGACCAATTTTCCTTTCACTCAGTGCAGTTGATATCAGAAGTAGGAGCATTARAYACASYRTGTGTGTGAGAGAGGACCATGGKARGGCAAATTCATCTRTTGCTTATCCCCATACAAATCAGAAATAYCKCTGCCTCCTGCTGCTATATTCTCAAACAGTGGTGAAAAACAGTATTAAGTTTGTTTGATCAAAGGTCTGATTCTCTTAAAGGARGATTATCCAGAGGCTGTATGTATACCAAAATCGGAGTGCCTGTTCATGGTGGGACACTGGACAGGGAGAGTGAGAATATCACTGGTAGGACTCACCCCACACTGGATGCTCTGAATGATAYAGAGGAGTGATGCAGGTATCTACACATAGACAWCTTCTGTCATTTAGATRCCTCAGGGAATCCRAGATATCTGCATAAGRCTTACAATTACAAAACAAGWCCTTTCCGGGCCTCCACTYYRCWGGAGTGGAAAGAATGACTGGGCTTTTTTGGTGGAAATGAACCAATGTGTGAACATGTAAAACCATCTATACTGGCAAATAAAATGGACCAAGGACCATTTTCTGGCATTGAGACCAACTGGCATAATAGAGATTCATATATCTAAAAAGTGTTTTTACACTCCTAAGTAAGACAAATACATCCAAGCTCTCTATTGCTAATGGGTTCTGGATTTTTCTAACCCTCAGTCCATACCCAGGCATTATATGTCAGAGCTTGGGCCTATGCCCTGAGCACTGTCAGTTCACTATTGGCAGACGTGGCTAAGGTAGCTTATCAGAGAAGGATTATAAGAACTAATTCTAAGTTCCTGCTATCCAGTGCTACCTTTAGCTGCAAYAGAGTCTCCAGAAAAGGGAATTTGAAAAAAATATTCCCCCCGCTTCCAATTTGGAGACTACTCTTTATAGCTTAATAATAGGGCTGACAAAAGGAGTTTGCTCTATAGCAAACTGTTAAAGAGTCAGCTAGAAATAACATCACAGTAGCCAGCCTATGTGTAAGAGAGCAAACATTATCACGAACCCCAGAAGAGCTAGTGGGAATAGAATATCTCTGACTGAATCACAGATAGATTAATCATAGAATCATGRAATAATTTAAGTTGGAAGGGATGTCTGGAAGCTGTCTGATTTAGCCCCTGTTTAAAGTAGGGCCAACTTGATCAGGTTGCTTAGGGACTTGTCCAGTTAAGTTTTGAATATCTCCAAGGATATTCACCTCCCTGGGCCCAAGTTCCAATGTCTGACCATCCTCAGGGTTAAAAAAAAAAAAAGCCAACCAACCAAAATAAAAAAAACTTAGATCTCATTTGAATTTCCAGTGTTGCAATTTGTGTCCATYGCCTCTCATCATGTCATTGAGCACCTCCAAGACTCTGGACGCATCTTCTCTACAGCCTCACACTAGGGAGGTGTAGACAGCAATGAGATTGCCCCTCAGCTGTCTCTTCTTAAGGCTGAACAAGCCCAGTTTTCTCAGCTTCTCCTCCTATGTCTTGTGTTCCAACCCCCTAACCATTGTAGTGGCCCTCCACTGGTTTGGCTTGAGTCTGTATGTCACTGTCTTTCTTGCCATGGGGAACCCTGGCACTGGACACAGTACTGCAAATGGGGGTCTCACAAGTGCCAGACAGAGGGGAAGAATTACTTTTGCCATCCTGCTGGCTACAGTTTTGCTGATATAGCCCAGGAAGTGGTTGGTCACCTTTGCTGCAAGAGTGTGCTGCTGACCCATGTTCAGCTTGCACCAGGACCCCCAAATGATTTTCCACAAGTCTGAAACCTGTCCTRTTGCATGGGGTTACTCAGGACTCTGCATTTGTCTTTGATGAACTCTATGAGGTTCCTGTCAGCCTATTTCCCCAGCCTACCTTTCACTTCTTCACCTGAAATATCTGAATGGCACATAGGCTGCATGACTCTTTGGATCCTTCAGGAGTGGAACAACTGAGTAWTTTTTTTCTAGGTRAAAACCCTAGAGCATTCCAGTGGTTAGATCAGTAAAGGCAGTACTCCACTATTCACTATGGAAARAGGCCGCAGAAGGGCTTGCTCTTTCACCCAGACCAGTCCTCCTACAATATCCGAGGCCCTGAACCTCTGCRCTTCCTTATGCCATGCCTGTCTGCAGGCAACTGGCACTGTCAGCACCAGACTATAATAGCACAAAGATACAGAACTGTGAGTCAAATATCTCATTATCATCAACATCTTATGAAGCTTTGGAATCTAAAAAATMCRTAATAACAGTTAAGTTACTTTATGSTAGTGTGTTTCATGCAGYGTCAGAACCAGTAAGGACTRTAGGGAGCTTGSAACATCAAATATCTTTGATATGTGCAATGACTTTACAAACTRTTGCAGTAGCTTTACCATGGGGAACCACAAAGAGAACTACCAGAGGGGGTAGTTCGRGGTGTYATAGGRCAC
Organism: Apteryx rowi; assembly: GCF_003343035.1. NCBI lineage: Eukaryota > Metazoa > Chordata > Aves > Apterygiformes > Apterygidae > Apteryx > Apteryx rowi. The sequence continues at coordinate 51,922 of NW_020447550.1, forward strand.
TATGACTAATYCTRAAGAGACCTGTTGGGGATGAATTTATATGCCTGATCATGAAGAAGCTAAGGAAAAGGCATTTTCTTTGCTACTATTAAAAATGATCAGTTGCAGATGAGCCATTATGCCAATCCATAAAAGCACTTAAAAGACATCATGATGAGTTTTGYCTGTACAGTCACTGAATGCATACCAGATCAAAGCTTGGATTCTTTCTGGAGTAAAACAATTAGATTTCTTTCCAGGAAAAATAAAACAAAGCAAAAGGAAACAAAGACCCTGGGATAAGTTCAATAGTTAGACTGACTTGGCAATTCACTAGTGGGATATTCCCACAGGATTATTCCCAGAAGCAATGCCTCAACCTGATCAAAGCCTTTATAGCTATTCCAGTAGATTTTGTATCTTCATATGCCTTTATACCAAGGATATACTGCTATAAAATGATAAATATGACAGGCTGTGGCAGTTACTTGATTATCTTCTTCATATTTATGTGAATATATTCATCTAAATAAGTAAATATGTGGATTTACTATATAAAGTCATATTATATAATGAAGATTATATAATCTCCATTATATAAATAAATAATAATTTCTAAGGACAAAAATGAGAAATTATTAAAATGTCTCCAATTCATAGAGGGTACCTACAGAGTTACAAAGAGAGCCAAGGCTTTGTGGAAGCCTGCCTCCAGCTAACCCACAGTCAGAATGGGAGGGGGAGTTTATTACTCTTCACATACAGCAAAATATGGCAGGATAACTTCGTGTTGATATGTTGAAGTGCCACTGCTCAAAATTTAAAAGACTAAGATTAAACTTGCATGTACATAYAGCAAGCGTGGACTAGAAAAGACTAGAATGATGGGGCAGCTAGAGGATTCTGTGCATGAGGAGACACAAATACATGTAGGATATGTACTAAACCAACCCTCAGAGCTAGTTTGCTCCCAAAGTAATGCTTATGAATTGATTCTCAGTTAAACAAAGTTTTAATTTGTTTTGTAGGCTGGTTTGTTTAGGTTCGAATGGAGCCCTTTTTCCTCTGTACAATATATATAGCTCTATGCTGTAGAAAGAGTCRTATTTGAGATTACTCATTRTTCAAAAGTAGYATTSTTRTATAAATAYATATGATGGYGGAACTYRTCCACAGTCAGAAAAAAGACACTCCATGGKCACTAATCCCAAGGCAAGAAACTTCCCTCTGAAATTTTTGTCCGTATTCCTTCACTTGGCATTAACTTAACAGACATTGGAGTCTGTCTTATGGAGCCATACCCATGTGGCAGGTGTGTACAGGAAGAAAGGAAGCAGATCAGCCAGCTCTGTGCTGGGACTCCTCTGGGCTCAGTATCARTCAGTACTGGATTCACAAYACATGAATGAGCAGATTAGAGAAACAAGTGACAGAAAGGCCCATTGGTCTGATCCATGGAAGAGGGAGAATCCTGATTCTTCCTTGTCTGCTAGTAGCCATT
>NW_020447550.1:53912-56661 GCF_003343035.1 Apteryx rowi
AATGCCTAAGCTAGTCTTTCAGGCTTTCTRGATAAAGAAACAGTGCAGCAAACAGAGGCAGGTAACAGATAGACAGTAATAGTCACAGCAATGATGTGTGTGGTAATGAGCACAGAGTGGTTCAGAAACTTTGTTCRGAACTGCTTAGGACTTCCTAAGACCATGTAACTATGGTGTCAATATGTCTCAGGACGCGATCTCTGACACCAGCTGAACCAACTGTCCTTGACTCATCAGAGTCTGACAGAAATCCTGAGAGAGGAGCATCCCAGTCTCTGGCTGAAGAAAGTGCCTGGTTTCTCTCGCTAGGACTGGCAGTGATGGTAGCCTCACATGTAGGATGTGTTCTGGTTGATGCGCTGAGTCATCAGATGAAAGAGCTGCGGAAGTAGGTGAGCAGACTCTGCTCTGTCAGGCAGCAGGAACAGAACAGCAACAGGGTCTTCACACTGATCCTAAATAACCAAAAAGCTGAGTGGTATGATATAGGGAAGGAGGGATGGCTAGAGACACATTTGAGCACTGATGAAGACTCTCATAATGAAGGAGATTAGAAACTTGTGACTTTTGGCAATAAAAATAAGGTTGCTTTGCCTGCAGAGTTGCAGTAACAGAACAGGTGTTATGTGTTAATTTTTTGTGATAAACACATGTGTGTTATATATATATTCCACTAACAAACTTAATCCTCATCAGCTGGAGAGAAGGAATAGGATTGGGCCCTCCATGCCAGTCACATTTGTGTAAGTGCTGTGTGTTTTCTGTGTTGTGTGTCTGTGTGACTGACCATGTATGTAGCAGGGGGAAGGGGGAGAGACACGGTGTGCATGCATGCCTATTGAGAATAAATGCTCAGTCTCACTACTGGATGAACTGGGAACATGGAGCCATAGTAACCTTGCATCTGTTAGGTTACCAGATTCAACAACACATAACATCATGCCCTGGAAATAAATGAGAAGATGACCTCCCATCAGGTGAGGCATCAGATCCAGATGAGTTTCAACCAAGTCTCCTCACRAAGAATAAAAAGAGGCTAATAGTTTTCAAAGATTTGTCATGAGGGGAAGGGAAGAACCTACCTGCTGACCTGATGTCTTGGGAGGTTTGCTGTTTACTAGTTGCTTGGATCTCAGATGTTGTGACCAAGTCAGCTGTTGCTGTGGGCTTGAGACTATGGGGTTGCTGTGGTTCCCAGGGATTCCCCAGGGTTGCCATGAGGTAGGATTGGGAGATTGCTTTGGGGCCAAGAGGTTCCCAGGACCACTGGGCAGCAAGTCCATGCACAACCTGATGAGTCTGAGGTTNGACCACTGGGCAGCAAGTCCATGCACAACCTGATGAGTCTGAGGTTTTAGAAGAATCCAGATGTCCTCATACAAAGCGAGTGCTGCCTTCCAGCCTTGTCACATTTCTGCTTTTAAAGAAAGACAGCAAAAATATATGCTGTGTTTTTTGACTGCAAACGGAATGCAGGATGACTAGTTCAGATATAGTTTAATTTAGTTGGATAACAGGCTGCCATGTAACACAGTGGATAATGTGCCAAAGTCTCTGTGAATACTATTCTCAAAGCATGTGAAAATGAGAGAGGGCAAAGTTTCTTGGATAGTGTTGGGGGACTGGGAAAGGCTGAGAAAATGAGATTGCGCAATCTATATTGGTTTTGAAGCAATCTAAGCACTGAATGTACCCACAAAGTTCTAGCCTTTCTTTGAGAAAACACCAAGTTCTTCTGTTCCATTCTGCTTCAAAGCAGACCTTGCAGTCCCAAGATCTATCATGCAGCCAGTATGGATGATCAAATGAAGAGGATTCTGGAGAGAAACAAGGAATGATCCAAACTGAGAGCACAGATCTGCTCACCGGAATCTGTGTTTTAGAAAAAGCTCACCTGCTTAAGGTAAATTTAACCCTTAGGATAGGGGTCATTTCTGCTGATTTCAGATAGCTCAGAGTTAGCAGTCAACCATTCTCTGTTGTCTAGAGAGCCAGCTCTGGCTTTGATGCCTAATCTTAGATAATTAGGTGGGATGTAAGCTGCTGTTACTTATATAGCAGTGTCCTATTGTTTTTTCAGGCACTGTGGGCTATCTGTACTGCCCTCCAACTGCCTCTTTGGAAGTTTAAAGGTCTCCAGTAAGTTGTTCATGATACGTGTCAGCCTCATGAAGATGAGTCAGACAACACGGAGCATCTCAAATACACCAAATACCTCTGCCTAGGCACATGAAGTACTCTCCAAGTTTCCATATATATGAGCCTAAGTCTTGAGTTGGCTGCCTAAGCAAAGCTGTCTAATACCACTTGAGGTGTACAGGAACATCYRCCTTGGCTTTTGTAAGAGTTACATGGAATGTGAGAACATCTGCTTTATTAAGGTTATCAGATCAAGAACCTTTTCAATTTAAAGGGAATAATAAGTAACAGGAAARTGATAAACGAAACACACAGAGACACAAACCTGACAAGCAAGCGATAACAGAGATAGTAAGGAAGACTAAAACTCTTCAGCCTCTAATTGATGGACCATTAGAAACCACAAGCACAGCTTTGAAGAGGATGAACTTGGACTTTGTAACTGACRAGAAGAGGAAAACAAGATGAACATGAGTATTATGAATATTTGAGGGGGTCCTGTGGAACAATGCAAAACTTATTAAGGAAAGTTGAAGGGAAGGGTCAAAGGTTGGAAAAAGGAGGGGATTAGGGAGAATAAAGGGAGGGGAAATAGAGAGGAGGAGGGATA
>NW_020447550.1:58266-80879 GCF_003343035.1 Apteryx rowi
AACTGATCACTCCTTCATAATAAATGGAGACAAAGAGGCACTTCTACAGTACAAAGGACCCTATCCTAAAGCAGATGTCTCAAATACCTTGGAAGAATTTTTAATCTAAAAATATCTCTTCCTTTCCATAGAGTATAAAGTTATACTAGTTGCAGACACATAGGGATCTAATGCCATGGCAGATGTCCAAGGGTATCTGAGACACTGGCAAATGTCAGGGCCCTGAGGGCACTAACAGSTCTTAATGGCTCATGACCAGCCTCACCTGGGGCCTCCACCCACACCYTCTGCCCATGGTCCAGGAGCTCTGTTTCAGCTGAGGCGTGGATACAACATGGCTCAGACAATGAGTGAGTAAGTATACATGTCTCCAGACCTACACTGTAGGTAGCTTGTCTCCTGGATGGACCTCTTGTATGTATCTTGTGTTAGACTATGTGAGAAAAGTCTTACCTTTGCAAACAGCTCAGAGGAACAATGGCAGGTGGGAGAAGCCAAACAATACTCTGACCTGGCTAGTTCCAGGGCTACCGCGGGAAAGCAATCAGCCCCTAAAAGGCTCATCTCCACAAGCATGAAGGAGCACAGAGACATGATGGCAGGCTGGGGAACTCCAGTAACTCAGTCAGAAAAATGGACACTCTAATCTGGATCCTCCCAGGGCTATCACAGGAGAGCAATCAGCCCCATTGTCCRTGCGTGACACCCATCACAATGAGTCAAAGGAGCACCTTTCAGACTGAGGAGGGCATGGGATTCAGGGAAGATCATTTTAGAATTTTACAAAACTTATTACGGAATATTTAGGGGGAGAAACCAAAGACAGGGAAACAGAGGSATCTAGGTGATTTTGGGAGGATCAGGTGTGGGAAAATGGAGGGATAAGGGGTCCAAAGGGGCCAGACTCACATAAACTGGGGCTAATCAGTGTGCCCTGCACCTGATCACCACAGCCTGTCCTGTCTTCCCATTAAACTCCATTTCTAACTATTTTCCTGGGTAAGGGGACTCTGTTTTGTGTGTATGGAGGCCTAAAGGCCAGCAGTTGCAGTCGGACCACAAGTCACAGGGCCTGTATGTCTGTGGTGCCAGCAACTGGAGTGAAGGAGGAAACATGTCAGTGTGTGATCACTAGTGAATATCTAGCTGAACTAGYTGGCAAGTAGGTTAAGTGACTTGAGAGCCAGGTATATGTGTGTACCTCTGGGAGTGAGACAACTGGCTACTATMCAGTTGGCTACTGGAGGGACCAGAGGGTCCAGGCCAACTCGTGGAGAGACCATAATGTCTGGGGTTTGTCTGGGAGAACCGTTTACGTGTATGTGTCTCTGTRCATGAGGCAACTGGAGATGGGAGGATCCAAGGGCCAGTTACTCAGTAGATTGAGAGTCTAAGGCCTGTTAATGGAGGGATCCATAATGCATGCATCYGGGGTCATACCCACTGCTGATGAGACCTGCCTGGGAGCTGCTGCAGGTGCCACCTTCCCCAGGTGAGACTCACATCCCAGAGACTTAGTGGCTACAAAGGAGGAATCYTCTGGGTCATGAAGCCCTCTAAATTCAGCTACTTCTAACACATTGTAACTTGCCTCCAGTCCTGTCTTTGGCCCTTTCCTCTGGATGGACTCTGGATCCTTACTGTAGCCTTCTCTACAGTCCAGTCTCTGGCCCAGTCTACTTTTGTTCTTGACTGGACTCTTTGGTTGGACCCTGCACCTGGTCCATTGCATGCTTTGTCTGTGACTRATGCTAGATCCTGCTTTGAGCACAATGCTGTGCCTTTTGTGCTTAGGCCTAGTGGGGCTGCACCCCACTGGTGAGGACGCTGCCTCAGGGTACCCACCTACTGCCTGAGGGTGCTGGGGTCTCCCTTGGCTCCRGTTTGCTTTTCCTTAGGGAGCAGCCGGCTCTTGATGACATGTCAGCCAGCCCTGACAGTTAGCTCGGGCCTTCTCGAGCCTTGAGCCAAACACAGTGGAGCCTGGCTCATGGCTGTGCAGAGCTTTAGCTCCATGGTTTCCCATGAGTGACCAGCCTGGCCCCAGACTAGGATGTTCCCAAAACGCTGAGCCCCTACCCAGCCCCAGACTCCTGAGTAAATACCCCCCCACAATGCCACCCAGCCTCTGGGGCTTCGCATAGGCATCCTGACACCCACCCCAGCTCCAGCTCCCCTGTGCCATACACCTGTCCTGGCTCCATGGCTCTGCCCTGGTTCTATGCCATGTCTCATACCTAGCTCCAGCATCCCTAACCCAGCTTCATGTCCTGCATCCCATGTCTCTACCTTGTTTCCAGGCCCCTGCCACRATCCTCTGCCATGCCCCTTTCCCAGTTCTATGTCCCTTCCCTGGATCTGTTACCCCTGAAACACAGCCCACAGCAATTAGATTACTCCACTGCAATTCCTCTTTGACCCCAGATCTCTGTAAGATATGAGGGCACACCTTGAAGGGAAAAGAGGCTKTTGTCAGGACCCTGAGTGTGCTGATAAGCCTTAATGGCCCTGACCAGTCTTACCTGGGGCCTCCCCTATGCACTGTTTCCATARGCCCAGGAGCTCCATTTCAGCTCAGTTCCAGGCCTTCAGTCCTAGCCTGAGCCAGGTTGTATGGTTTGCCTGTCTCCAGCCCTGTCTCTGTCCTTGCACCCRGATGGACCTCAGACCTATGTTGTTGGTAGCTTGTCTCCTGGATGGARACCTCATAAGTATGTTGTAGCTTGTTTCCAGTCCTGTTTCTGKCCTTGTCTCCTTTTGCACCAAGTAGGTTCTCTGGGTGGAACTTGGATCTGGTCCCTCRCTTGCTGTGTCCRAGTCTACTGCTGGACCCTGATAMTRACATCTGCCTCTGCCACTCTGTGGGACCATAGGGGGCTGCACCCCATTGGTGAGGGCATTGTCTGAGGCTGGGATCACTTCTGGCTCACCTTCTCTTAGGGAGCAACTGACTCTTGCTGCTCCCTGACAGCAAGGGAACACATGGGAAGCCATGGGAAATCCATTCTTTTCAGAAKGGCATCCACAGGAAATACTTGAGGGCACCCAAACTAGCCCTAGACATCTTTCTTTAATCAGTTGAATCCCACTGCACCCCCTGACTGCACACCATGTTTCTTTGCCTCCTTGTCTGCCCATACATAAAATTCTTGCATGAACCATTTGTTTATTACCAGGGACATAATAAGAAGGTGCAAACCTGAAATAAACAGAGTGAGAGAGTTAGATGCTAAACCTCTCAGGTGACACAGCTTTAGGCTGCTGCTATGATGGCATCCTCATCTTTATCAGTCCATTTTGATAATGGAAGATATGTTTATGTGCATGTGAGGCTGTCAGCATAGCTTGGYTGGATGGTAATCCAGTGGGGCCACTAATTATATTGCAATGGGTGACAGTGCCATTGGAGAAAAGCAGCAGAAGTAGAACAACCCAGAGCAAACAGCATGCAGGATGTTGGAGCTCCCTGCACCCGAGGTCACGGCAGCATCCTAAAATACTACTGCAAATGGCAGAGCAACCAATGGGAGAGGATCAGCATCTTCACATTTGCAAAAAAAGCATACTGGTTGGTATTTTTAATATTAAAGCTAGTTGGAAAGAGGTGAAAGCCAAAACAAAAGTGCAGATAATATTTACRTTGTGGCCTTATCCTGGATGTGCTTTCTGCTAGGGTTTGTTAAGACTTCTGTGACCATTTCTGCATCTCATAGCAATAAACTGAAGGAAGTTGGGGGTGGAAGGGTTATCTCACAAAACTAGTGAGTATACTTACTAGTAAGTAAGTATAATGTATACATCCATAAGCTAATCAGCTAGGCTGTATTCCTAGTATGTGAAGATAAATAATCACTACTGAAATGGGATTTTATGAGGCCTGTATTAAATATGTACTTTAAAAAGTTGTGTATCATAACCAAGATGTATCTGTTTCTGCATATATTAAGGGATTTTACACAGTGAGTTCAGATAAAAGTGTACAGTTTATATAGCTAAAGTAGGGTAAAAGGAAGTGTGCCTCTGTAAGTATTTTTATTATTATTGRTATTTATTCTTTATTACAATTTTGGATGCTCCAGAGTGAGTAATACTTTTTTCCACATGAAAATAATAAATCTTGAATAAAAAATGTAAAGAGGGAAAAGTGTTTTTCAGAAAAAAACACTATTTTTGTATGTTTTATTTTAATTTTGTTTTAAGTGAATAACTTTGGATAAATAAAGTAGGAATTTTCTGTGAGAGGGTTTTGTTTATTCAGAATTTTTTTGTATTCGAAAAAAACAAATTTATCTTGATTTTATCTATGTTATTGTAATAATCACCCCTGTGTCTCAGCATCACCAGTTTGCCAACTTTAATTAAGCTGCATGTTTTCATGTAAACACCCTCATTYTCAACAGTAGAAATGATAAATATACTTGTAAGAAAATCATGTAAGAACACTAGAGACCACAGTGCCAGCAAACCTCAGCATTGGCAGGATATGTGCAGCATGCTGYGTCTTGACTAGAGGTCTGTCTGATGCTGCACAACTTGGGGCTTCCACCCTCGGAAGGGATGTAAGATTATCTTTGCCACCCCCATTTTTCTTCTTGTGTTATCTCCAACAAATGGTATTTTAATACCTTACAGAGTCTGAGTGCCTTTCTTGTTAGGATCCATAATAAACACTTGCAYCTATGCATTATAAATACTTGCTGTAGGTCTYCTCTGGGCTTGATATAATACCACTGGTGATAGAAGACATTATTATTRTTATGTAGTTTGAAGTGTTGGAAATAACATTAGAGTTCTGTTGCAGCCCTCTAGAGAGCTGCTTTCAGAGCATGATGACAATGTTGCAGGCCCTGTGGAAAGCCTAAGAGGAATGGCCAAAGAGGAACACAGGAATATCTGAGGAGTATGGATGGAGCTAAACCTGGTGTGCTTTTTTTCCATGCTACCATTAGGAAAAAATCTCTAATAAAAGCTMTCCTCAGAACGTTTCCTAGGTTTTGTCTTGAGGAACTAATTACTTCACTCCAAAAGAGAACCTAAAGATGAACCAATGTATAAGACGTGCGACCAATCAGAGGGCCAGCATCTGGGAAAAAATCAGGGGATTAAAATGTTTGAAAATGATGATGCACCCTAACTTTTAAGAGTTAGACAGAAATAGACACCTTCAGAGACAGCTTAACTCATTCTAAAGCACTTGTATAAAACAGCTGAGATTAATCTTCCTTGGAGATGTCCTTTTTCTCTATTGGRTGTAGAATGAATATGATTAATTTAATCACAGACAGCTAGCTGAATTTTAATCCAACTACAAGTGCATCACTGAGGTGTCATCATTCATATGAAAAGAAAAATCTGGCTTGATTTGAAGACGTTAYCATTTCATATGAAGTATACAGTAGTAAAGGAAAGATGGATGCAAAACAAGGTCACCAGAAGCATACCAAAGTATTCATGAAACATCACAAATGCTGAGCTTCCTATAGGAAGAAATGCAGGATTTTTTGCAAAGGTTTTTTTAAGAAGGAAAAAAATTGACCTAACAATTGTTCTAATTCAGCGTATGCAAAAATCAGTGGCACGCATCAGAGCCAGAGTCTTTCTGAGGGATGACTCGTCTAACTATTCTTATACTTTCTTTGCATAACCCTTTGATATTTTAAGGGTAATTGGTTTCAAAGACTCAGAATGCTTTTCTCACATCTACAATACTTTGGATGATACCGTAGTACAGAGAGGCCTCAATAATTAAAAAAAAAAACTCTGCAATTTAACAGTTCCTTAGTAACACTGGAAAATATTTCTTTCCTCCAGGTGAAACAGCCAGAAGAACTGAGACAACGGAATGTGACCTACATAAACAAATTTAATCTCTTAGGCTTTTCCAGCCATCCTCAGCTGGAAACTATATTATACACCTACAGTACAGATYTCACTCAGATTGTCYATATARTCTYGGTAGAGAAAAAGGGAATGGTTTATCCTCAGTATATTCAGTTTTTCCTTTAGGATAAAACCCAATCTTTGTTTTGTTTTCTTCCCTTCTTTCCTTCTTTCTTTCCTTCTTTCTCCTGTCCTGTTCTGATACTAAATATCAGAAAAGTACTGGAGAGTGTCAGTTGTATTCTCTCAGTTTTGCTTCCACAGTTATGGATATGGAAACACCCACCACCAGGAATGCCAGTATTTCCAAATACAGTTCAGATTGTTTGGAAAGACCTGAGATATTCTGCCTGGCATGCAGCTGCTGCTGCAGAAGCATGAACTAGTCCACTGCAGGAATGAAGATTCTTACTTCGGGAATTGAGTGATATTTTAAATGCTGTCTGGTATCAGTCATCTGTACAGTTGGGTAGATGTGCCTAGTCCAGAATGTATGGCAACTGAAGGCCAAGAAAGAGACCTTTAATCAGCTAAAATGGCAAAAGGCACTTACATGTAGGCACAAATATGGCTTCCTTGCTTTTCATCGATAGTCAAAAAACATATGAAGGTACTACCACAGGATATTTCACCTTACTTAAGGGTTCTATCACCCATTGGAGGTGTGTATATGAGTATAAAGAAAACCTAAGAAATTTGCATCACTAATTTAGGTGCCTTGGTTAGGTGGGATGATCCTAGACTTAGATGTTAACTAGACTGAACAATGCTAGTGATAGTCAGAAAAAAAGATTTTCCAGTATGTAGATGTCATGAAATACTCCTTTGTAATCAACAGTAAGTCCACCAGAGCCACAAAGGGAAAGGAGATGGCACTATCACAACTATGAGGAATGTAAGTTTCTGCTGGGTTTTGTTTGCTATCGTGATCAAGGTCTATTGTATTAGATGTAAATGATAACATGGAACTATTTTAACTAAATTCTTTCTTCTATTATACTTATTCAGCTCAAGACTGCTGGCATTTTTGGGGGGTGGTGGTCTATATTCTACAAATGAAACTATGAAAATCTATTCTTGCCAACTGGAATTTGACTTCTTAAAAGGAATGAGAAGTTGATTTTCTGTTTGAAAACATTCAGGGAGACAGTCCAGCAAAACATAGGCTTTTCTTAAGATATGCATTCTAGAGGAAGATTTCGTTGTTTTGGTTRATTTAAAATGCAGATATGTGATTTTCTTTTGAAAAAAGGAACCAAGGGAAGTTTTCCAACCTATCCAATAGTAAATCATTTCCTTAAGCTTTTCCAGATTGAAAAATGTCATTTAAAATAAAATAATATAGTTCTATTCCACTTGAATATACTATAAAAATGCATATGCTTATGTTGAGTACTATTATAATTGCCATCCTTAGCACTGTAAGAATTACTAATAAAATGTTAGTAATTTTATTAGCACCAAGAATAGTACAGAAAGTGATGTGCTACAYAGCAATTATGAAACTTCAAAGCAAGTGATAACACTCATCTATCATTTTGGTCAATCAATGTAGTGAAGAAATAAACAATATAACATGGGAAACATTTTTTTTGTTACTCACGTGATGAGCAGGTGTTCTACAGTATAGAACTCTGAAGTATATTAAATACTATAACCTTGACTTCATACATGAGTTTTTTAATGTAGCTTACACATTTAATAAACTAACATTCAGAAAACTTAGTTTGAACTAATTATTAGTAGTAAGTAGGAAATTACTATTTATAGCAACACTAAAATTGATAACTCTATAAAGGTCTTTGAAGTTTCAATAAGCCAGAAAAAAATGTGGTTTTCATCTCTCCTAACTTAAATAAAAGTCATTAGGGTCCTGCTATCAGATTTCTTTGACAATCTATTGAGCCTTTTATGGACAATTTGTGCATTCATCCTGACATTTTATTATTCCAATGAGATTTACTATTTTCRTTATGTACCCCTTCTAGTAAAGCTTTCTTGTACTGTCGTGGCAGTGTATAAAATGATGATAATGGCTGTCACAATAGGAATCACTATTATTCCATTTTCTCTCCTTCTCTTATCTGACCTTTGCATTATCTTCATCATCCAAAAAGTCCTTAGGTGAGGACWGATCCAGAGTACACTCCACTTCCTCCTCACACTTCTTTTTGCTTACTTAGCTTTATGGGAGTGACTTCTTAATTTACCCAGACCTGTATCCCGTAACCCACTGGGCAGCAACAAAGTGTTGGTTCTAGTGYATGGTGCCATCATTCCTATGCTGAACCCATTATCTGCAGAAGATCAGAAACAGGAAGGGAGCCTTGAGGAGAGAGGTCATGCYGCATATTATACAATTCATCTCTCAGATACAATGTACTTAAGGGCTGCGGACAAGAGGTCAATATACCTTTTGGAGATCCAAGACAAGCAAGAGAAAGAGAAGRGGAAGACTTACTCCCTTCCCTTAGCCTAATTCTCCTAGTTCAGAGTCCAAAATCTGTTTCACATGGTACTCTGTCTGCCCTTCTACCGTGAATGTGGGTGGGGGAGGTGGATTGGCAATGGAAAAGATCATTATGATGAGGCTTGAAGGAGGATATGTGAAAGACTAGACAATCTTCATGGATTGTGGAAGTTCCAGGTGGTAGGTAACCAGAATGTCTTTCTCAGCAATGGTGAAAGGCACCAGATAATGGTGGTGCAGCTTGGCTGATGGTCAGACAWTCTAGGCGTGCTCACTGCAWAGCCAAACCCGGTCACCGGTGGAAAAAGCTGCAGCTGGGCAACACCATCTGTCCACTTGCCTCTTATAGGCACTTTTGACCTTGTCCATCTGCATTATAAGGAGGATATGAACCTGTAGGAGCACYGAGAGGCGATCACCAGCTATGGATACATGCAGGACAGCCAGCATAGCTGGATGACTGCGGGGCTGGAAACCAAAGTTAGCAATGAATGAGGTCTGCAGTGTCAATACATGGGTGTTATTATTTTAAGGAAACTCCACCAGTGGGAGTAGGGCAACCCACTCATCTTGAAGGAAGCTGCTGTAACACCAGAGGTATTGCTCCAGATTCTCAGCCACTCTGCCTTCCCATTGGTCTGGGGGTGGCGTAAGGAGGAGAGGTAGGTTTTTACATAGAAGTTACTCATGAGCTCCTTCCAAAATCTGTCTGTGAACTGGGCCCCCTGTTGGGAGTGATGCTGTCTGGGAGGCTATKACATCAGAAAACATTCTGCAGGAAGAGTCAGGTGGTCTGTGGGGCTRTAGGCAACTTCCTACATGGGACAAAATGAACCATCTTGGTGAACAGGTCTGCAGTCACCAGGATGGCTGGAGGCAGGGGGGGAGGGGGAGGGGTCTACCAGGAAATCAGTAGACACGAACTGCCAATGCTATTTGGGGATAGAGAGGGGCTGTAGGAGGCCCTGTGGTCTTTGCAAAGCTCTTCTGATGCACGCATAGATGTTGCAAGCCTGGAAATAATCAGTTACAGCTGTTCATACTGTGGGTCACCAGCTGGTCTGGGTAATCAGGTGCTGCATCTTCCAGTGACCCCCTGTGACCAATCAATAACCCCTGCAATGGAAGAAGGCTCAGAGGARATGGGCAAGGGTGAGGTGCCCGTGAAGCTCAGGAATGGTGTAGGATGTGACTCGTTGATCACAGCTGTTGCATAGAGAACTGACTTTATCTCAGCACATAGGGCACCAGAGGATCACCTTTGTGTTAGAAAAGCAGCTGTATCTGTTGAGTGGATCAACTGGTGTAAACATTTCTTCCTGAGCTGATCAGAAGAATGTGAATGTCTCCCTGAGATTAGCCAGACCAGCATGGGGGAAGTATATACGTGGCTCAGCCCAACACAGAATATAGAACCTGAACAACTAACAGAGGAATTTCAAAGAGAGCAATGGGCTTGAGCTGGCTTCAACCCACATATTCCTTCCCAGCGACTGGGGAYGCCCAGTGTTGTGAGGGTGAGCGTATTATACAGACTGGTAATGGCAAGCACATTGGTATTGTGATTGAATTGTATAAGYGTACACTTGTATTGTGATTTCAGTATATTGCTGGATCATTCTGCTAAATCAAAAATCCCATGTAACATCAAATATCTTCAAAGTAAACTTTTATATTAAACATTGCACTCCCCATGTGTGTGGAATATCTAAAAGAACCTGGTCAGAGAGTACTGGACTCTGACATTAATTGGCGTCATGGACAGGATATTCCTGAGAGTGAATATTTTCTATTGTATTGCTAGCATTTCAGCAATACCAGGATTTCAGATTTAAGGTTACAGTCGTGAATAAGAGCCTGACAGATGAGACTTGCGCTGAGTGGGAAGGGTAGTGATAAGACAGGGTGCAGACAGGACCACTGCCATTAAAGAGGGTATAAACCATTATGAATAGTAACAAAGGCTGGAAAATACTAGCCGATAAATTTGAAAAAGAGGGATGRAAAAATCCTATCTGGGATTTTTCATGGGTAGAACAGCATTGTACTGACCCCAGTGATATCTGGGATGAATTCAAAAAGTGGAAAGGTTCTAAAAAAATTGAAGAAAGGAAAGGGAAAATCATGTGATGCAGCTGCATTATAGCATCAGTAGAAGGAGYATTTTTCTAGTTTAGCGTAAAGTCAAGGCCATCACACTGACCTCAAGACCTTCAAGACAAGCACAAGGACTGCAAGTAGAGAGGACCTTCTACTGAATGCACAAAGACAACTGGCAAAAGCAAAAACACAATAAGCAGCACTGGGGGCAGTGGAAATCCCCTTTTTTTTTCCAGGAAGAGGGGGTCTGCAATAGGTCTCTTACCAGGGAAGTGATTCCAGTACCATAGGATAGGCAGCAAATGCTGGTTTTGATGTCTTGGGTTACCTGAGAATTCTACTCAGGGCTGGAAAATCATAGAATCATAGAATAAATAGGCTGAACCTATGGACTATCTAGTTCAGTCCTCTGTTCAAAGCCTGTCCAAATAAATCAAGTTGCTCAGGGTCTCATCCTATAAAATTTTTGAGTATCTCAAAGGAGGGGAGTTCCACAAAGTCTCTGGATCTGTGTCACAGTGTTGAACCAGCCTGTTCTGGTGTACCAGAACACGACTTVCTGAAAACCAGCACCCTCTGGAGTGGGAGATCCAGGTGTGTATCTAAAATTACAGCAGATGCCTAAATACGGGCACTTGAATCATTCCCATCAATTTTGGTGAGAGTGATCTCTTCCGTGAATGCTACTCTTTTTATTTTCCATAAACAGTCACTTAGGAGTATAATTAGAATTTTAAAAAGAGCAGTAAGCATATCCAGTGCCAGCCTAGTATAACTAACATGGGTCATGGTATTACTGAAAACGCTGCAGTTTATGTTTTACTCTTTGCTAAGAAATAAAATCCAAACTTGTTTTAGCCTTGAGATGYGAACTAATTGTTGTCATATGCTAAAAATTTATGACAGGGTTTCTAAAGCTGCTGTTTGTTTYCTGTCTCTGTTACAGTAAGGTTATAACTTATGCTGGCATTGACTACAAACATTCTTTCAGTTTTCCTTTCTGACAACAGTTTTGATGCCCTGAGCAGCTTTTTCTTACAACTTTATAGCGATAGTAAGTTGTTACATATTCAATACTTTAGTTTATATAACCAACCAGATCTATCCACGATTCTTAGTTCTACCAATCCCCTTGCTGTGTTACAGTACGAGATAGTTCTGTGCCAGCCTTAAATGGTCCATCTTAAAATTATTCGTTAGCTGATTCTGCACCCCTTCTGGTGTTATCTTTGAATAACTTTTGTACTTCTGGCTGGATAAAACTGGTTTATTTGCAGTTTTTCAACTCTGTACGAAAAACAGGGCTAAGGCAAAGTCAAATGGAATGTTCTGCTTGGAGGGCGCCATGACCTTGCATGTTCTTCCTCCGCCAAAACTAGAGTATGGTGGAAATTTCCTTAACAGTATGACACATCTCTCTTTCATTTAAAGCTTTCTCTTTGAATATAAACAACCCCAAAGCTGTCATGCTTTTTTGGTGCTTCCAGCTTGTCCAGGAAGGCCTGGGTTATGTGACTGATCACAGTTTGCAGTGTATTGAGTTGCGGTTTTAACATACAATATAACCACTTTCAGATCTCTTTTGAAAACCTGTACAACCTTTCTAATGAGGCTACAAAATATACCTCCTACACCAASCCAATACATCACAGGAGCACCCTGAAAACCATGAAGGCCATTGCCAACCTCGACTCTGTACTAATTCATGTGCGAATAGGGGCCCCATAATGATGTGCTTTCTTAAGATACCAGAGCCCTCCAGAGCTGCAGGTATGACTTCACATTTTCCTTCCCAAGTGAAATGAGATGTGCTAGTTCTGTTTGGTCTCTATTTCAATGCTGATAGTATTGATGTGCTGTCACTGTACTGGCACATAGTGCAGTTCATTGTACATTATCATAATGATCTCGATGTTCTTGCTGCCACTCAGCAGACAATACAATAATGGAATGAAAAAGGCTCTGTCAAGCCGATACTCTTCAAGATCTGTGAAGTTCTTGTGCCAAATGATCATCAAGTCAGCACAGAAAATCTCATTTGAGAACCAGGAAGATTATAGGGTAGCTGAAATGGAGCCAGAACAAGTCATCAGAATAGTGACCAAAGTTCTCCCTCCCTCTACAGTGGCTGGTGTGTAGACATTACTCTTAATAGAATAGGTAGATGCGCTGAATATGAAACAGCTTGAGACTGAAAAGTGGAGCTGTTCTTTCTATGACCACCCAGTTCTGGAGTTCTTCATACAATCCATAGCCTTAAATCTCAAAGTCCATGGGACGATGGCCACAAACACATGCAGTCACTGTGTTTAACTGAGACATCAGCATTGTGTCACACTTAAACACACTTTCCAGCTGACTCTGGTCCTATTCCTAGCCTTCCCCTGCTTTTCCAGTCTACCTAGCTGAGGAAATCAGACATCCAGCACATGTCTTTGAACAGAGCACTTCAAAGCAGTGCAGTGGGCTCAGCCTTTGCTTCCCCATCCTAGGTTTTTTGTGCTTCTGTCTGCTAGATKGAGAGCTGTAATCTCAACATCCACAATGAATCCAGATGATCCTGTTGACAGGCCAAAAAACAAATTCCAAGAACAATTTGTATTGTTCCTTCTTTTATCAAGAAGAATGCACTTATGAGGACTGATTCCAGCTCCTCTTGCCACTGTCAGAGCCTCCGAATATGAGCCTGTGTGGCAGCTAGCATGGGTTGGGCCTGGTTACAAGAATGGGGGAGTAATTTATGGGTAAACAATCTGTTAATCACTCTGGGAGTTTCAGAGAACCTTGGAGAGGGGAAGATTGAGTACCAGTGAGGTGACAGCTGATTGTTAGGCACTATGGGAATCTGGATGAGCCAATCTGAATTCTCTACTCAGTCCTATAACTGATGTGGTCAGGAGTACTCTGTGGAGAGACACAGACAAGCCCCCACACAGAAAAGACCCCTGGAGACACTCCAGGAGTACCTGAGGAGTAACTGAGGGGACCCCATGATCTTGTCCACAGATTATGCACAGCACAGCTAGAACTGCTATGCTGACCTGCCTGACCTTTTCTTCTGGACTGCTTTGTCCTCCCCTGTGAGAAAGGAAGGTCATATTAGAAACCATTATGYTGACACACCTATCTTTTCTCATGGAACAGGGAATTCTTGTCACTCATTAACACTAAATATGTCTGTGACTAAAAGTGTTTTTGTATTTGAGGCCGTTTAGTTTTCACACTCTCCGTTTGGTCTCAAACCATGGCAGCCTATTGCTCCGGATTGGTTTTTCTCTCCTTTGCCATATTCCAGAAATGAATATGGATCCCTTCTTCTGATTCCCCCAGATGCTGGAGAGCTAAAGTTGAGATTCAGACTAGGACTCAGAGAGTCCTTCCCTAACTGATCCCTCCTGACAAGCCTCAAGTCTGTCAATGGCTAGAATCAGAACAGCTCTGAACCTTTTAATCTCCCTCAGGAATCTAAAATATGGGAAGGACCTTATAAGCCTACGTTGTTTCACCATTTAATATGCTGTGCTTTGGTACTGACTCATAACCAGAAAGAATGGATACTTGATATGCTCTAATATATCTACATGGAGCTTGTTGAAATGGTACAGCACATACAGGAGATATGTGCCTTTGTCAAGTGGTATGATTCTGGCACATATGACACAGAGCTAAAAATAGACTTGTGACTGAGTTCAGGCAGGATATTTGAAGGCTTCTGAACTGGCTCCAGAACTCTTTATGCAGGCAACAAGATAGATCCTTAGTCAATTGAATTTAAAGTATTCAGCTGATCAGACTGCAAAATTCATTTTCCTATAAATAGCTCTGCTGTATTATTTGGGGTGCTCTAGGGTACAAGACAGCCACAGAGATTGCACCAATGTCATATGAGCTGCAGGAGACCTGTGAACCACTGGAATGACTACTCGCGATCAGTCAGGATACTCCACATCAAAGAACAGGACATTACATATTTTGGACGAGACTACTGAGTTCCATCCATCAGCTTTGCAGGAATTCAGGCTGCTAGCTCACAGGTCTAAAACTGTATCTAGATACCTTAATTTAGGAATCTAAATTTTAGAGACATTCCCACTCTTGATACTTATATTCATCCAGATGAGCATAGACTCCCGGTATGCTAAAGGAAGAGCAAGAGGTGCTTCTAAGCTATGAATAATCTCAGCTTAAAACGGACATCTAAAATATGTCAAGCACATCAGGCCATTGAATAACCTGTTTTTCTCAATGTTTTCTTTTGGAAATATATAATAGCATCTCAGCTGCCAGTATATATACTGTAGAAGGCTCGCCTGCATAAGATAATTATATGCCTACAAAGTCTGGTTTGCTTGGAGAGAAAAACCAATCCCAGGCATATAAAATGTTGGCAGAGTTATGGTGATATGAAATGAATAGATTGTAACTTCAGTGAACGATTTTGACTAGACTGTGTGGTACTATCCACTCCAGAACATGAGGTTTTAGACAGCATATTTTGAAGTGGTGCTGAACGACAAATGAGACCAGAAACATCAAAGTCTATAAAAGAAAAGTTTCTGCTAGCAATTTTAGTATAGTTCATGCTGCAAAGCTTAACAGGCAATATATGAATGCAAAATTATCTGGTGTGAGTGATGCATCAGCTGTAAGAAAGCTCTACTTACAGAGTTAAATTAGGGGATAGAAGTAGATCCTGAGAAGTAGCTTGTTCATTTTGGGGAAGGCATACCAGAAGAAACAGGAGGTAGGAGGAAATTACTGCCTACTGAGTTCAATTAATTTTGCACTTACTTTTACATAGATTAAAAATAAATCTAAGGCATCTTGCATCTTGTTCCTGTAATTTGGATATGCTTCCTGTGAAAATGAAGGGTGGCTTTGCCACTGCTGTAAATTGTTGAAAGGAACTCAAAAGACAGGAGGATTTGGACCTACACCTTTGCTGTAGTGCCTGAGGTGAAGAAGGTGGCAATTACATTTAGGAGGGGGATTCATCTCAGACAGTTTTATGTATGTGACTGTAAACATTATGACCCAGGCCTGTTGCTCACTGTTACTTTTATAGTCAGTGGGAAGAAAGSGGGTGCGATGTTTTGACCAGACATTGAYATCTACATTAGGATGAGATGAATCCAAACTATTTCATTAACTATCTTGACTGAAACTCCACTTTTTGCAAAAGGAGCCTGTGGGCACAGCCATTGACTGTACTGACTAGTTCTATTCTGGCTATAACAGTCTCAGACTCTGTAGACTAAAATCTATCTCACAAGCAGACACCTACTTCACAGAAACCTAAATGTAAGGTGTCTCAACCAAGATTGCAACCCTGTCAGAGGAGTGGGATTCAGCTGCCTGTCRAAGGCTTTTAAGACTGATTTGTTGAACAGTGAAGCATTCAAAGTATCTGAAAGGGGAGGCTGGTGTGCAACAGGACTTTCATCTTCTGGAGTTTCAATTAGAAGCAATCAGGGGAACACAAGGAAATCTACAGTGGCACTAGGCACCTGTGCTTTGAAAACTGTATTGCACCCCAGATGTCAAAAGAAATCTGTGTTCATCTTCCTCAACTCCCTTTAACACTCATTGAAGAAAAACAATCAGTTCTGCACTGAAATTCATCAGGAGTGTTTTAGATATATATTTTAACAGGAGAGAATCCCAGAGCAAAAGTACCTTTCCTTTAAAAAAGGAAATCAAAACAAATAGTTCAATTTTAGGTGCAGGAACATAAGCACTTCTAGTGGATGTTTCATTTTATTCATCACAACTTTTCAGCACCTTTTGACCAGTGAAACTAAGACACTTGCTTATACATTTCCCAGGTGTATGCGACTCTGGATATAGTATAGAATATATTTTCTAAGTTCATTTAAATAAATATATATATAATATACATAATATATATATTTAAATGAACTTAGAAAATATATTCTATACMTTGCTCCCTTATCCCCTGGCATAATATTTGTCAATAATGAATGAAATTTTAATAAAATGAAAATGGATGTGCTCTGAGTTAAATCAAAAGAGAATTCACCTTAATAACATTGTGGAAAGATGATGGAAGACACTTCCACCGAAAGCAAATGAGAATCAAAACTGTAATTTTAATTAGCATGTCTCATTGCTCTTAATGATTTTGTGTAGTCAGTTCTTGAAATGTTACCCATTCATATATGTTTTTCCTACTGATGCAGTTGAATCACAAAGCAGAAACTTCAGTGCAGTCTGTGAATTCACCCTTTTGGGCTTAACCCATTACCCCAACCTGAAAGCACCCCTGTTCTCTGTGTTCGTCTTTATATACATTGTCACCCGGATGGGAAAAATGCTCATCATTAATGTCACAGTAATTCCATCCCTTCAAAGCTCCATGTACTTCTTCCTCAGAGTCCAGAGTCCTCTCCTTCTTAGACATCTGCTAATCCTCAGTGATCCTCCCCAGGATACTGGTGAACTTCCTGTCTGAAGACCAAAGCATTTTCTGTGTGGACAGTGTGGCCCAGATGTACTTCCTGCTTTTCCTGGGTGCCTCCGAGTGCTTCCTGCTGGCAGCCATGGCCTATGATCGCTATGTGGCCATATGCAACCCACTGAGATATGCAGTGACTATGAACAAGCGGGTTTGTCTTTCTCTGCCAGTTCTCTCCTGGTTCTGTGGAAATGTGGTGTCTCGAGTCCAGACCAGCTGGGTGTTCAATTTGCCCTTCTGTGGCTCAAAGGAGATTAACTACTTCTTCTGTGATATTCCCTTTTTCATTAAGCTCTCTTGCATTGACACTTCTCTGTATGAGGTACAGCTGTTTTCTGCTGCTATCCTGGTCATCTTCATTTCCTTTTCTCTCATCCTCATTTCCTGCCTGTGTATCATCTCCACCATTCTGAAGATGACCTCAGCAGAAGGCAGACATAAGACCTTCTCCACATGTTCTTCACACCTTGTAGTTGTGATATTGTATTATGGGAGTGGCAGCCTGACTTACTTAAGATCAAATTCTGTAAACTCGCCACATACCAAGAAAGTGCTAGCCTTGATGTACACCACTGTTACTCCCATGTTAAATCCTACTATCTGCAGCCTGAGGAACAAGGAAGTGAAAGGGGCTTTGAGAGGAATACTGCATGAAAGGATGAAGAGAAAAATCTTTGCTAGTATAAATTAATTTGCATACGGACCTTTTTTAAATTTTTATGAAAATTTCCACATCTAGTTCATAGAAGTCATCAATATTGTATGACAGGGTGAGATCCAAAAGCCCAGTTTTTGATATCTCCAGTGCTGATGTCCACATCTGAAGTAAGCATCTCAACTCCATTCATAAATTGTTTAKAAATTAAAAAAAAAAAGTAACTTATGTAGATGTCTAAAATACATTAGAAGAATTCTGTGGTGTAATAGAAAGTTTTTCTGCATTCACAGAAAAGGATTTGGGGAGGAATAGCTCAGAGGTTGATGTTTATATTGTAAAAGTCTTAAATAAAATGACAAATATCCTGTTGTCAATGACCATATCAGACTTAGATGTCTGCATTTCAGCATCTGAATGAGGATGAATGAATCCCAACTTTGGATTTCATCARATAAAGAAGGGCTACTTAGTTTGCAATTTCCAAGAGATCCAAAGTCCATCTTTCTTGGAATCCATGGCAGTGGGGTGATTTGGGGGTATATTCACGCTGCTGAGGAGAAGGTTCTTAGCGAGTTTTCCCTGTTCCTTAGGCTAAGTGATACAAACTCGTTCTCATCCAAACCTCTCAAGAGTTGTTTCTTCTAAAACATAGTAGCCACACCCACACTTCCTATTTCTTGAGGTCCCATGTTTTTCTTTGGCAACTTGTGACCCTAAACAGACTTTTGCGTGAATTATGTGAGGGCCATGTAGCTCCCTGAAAGAATTGTGCCTCCATAATATTATCCTGCGAGTATGTGCTTCATTCCCTGGCATGTCACCTGAGGGTTTGTGAGAGCATTTGAAGATATAAAGTTTTCCAGGATAGTTTTGGAGGTTAGAGACAGAGAAATACGGCTTGGGTCCATCCCTATTTCTTTTTGAGAGATGTCCCTGAAGTGAACTATGATTGGATGTTTTCATAGAGACAGTTAAAGCCATCTGAAAAGGGAAACAATTAAGCAATGGGACCGACTAGGGATTTAGTGAATGAATGCACTCTGGCTTTTTTTTTTTTTTAAATGAAAAATGACGATACCTGAAAGTTTCAGCACAGAAGTGAATCAGATAGCATTGTAAGTTATATATTGTATTATACGATGGTGGAAATTATCTAGACTCCTAATTCTGTACCTGATAACATAATTCTGTCTTTTATAAAATCATATCACAGAATGACGGAATGGTTGAGGTTGGAAGGGACCTCTGGAGATCATCTAGTCCAACCCCCCTGCTCAAGCAGGGTCACCTAGAGCACGTTGCACAGGATCGCATCCAGGCAGGTTTTGAATATCTGCAGAGAAGGAGACTCCACAACCTCTCTGGGCAACCTGTTCCAGGGCTCTGTCACCCTCACAGTAAAGAAGTTTTTCCTCATGTTCAGATGGAACTCTCTGTGTTTCAGTTTGTGCCCATTGCCTCGCGTCCTGTCGCTGGGCGCCACTGAAAAGAGTCTGGCCCCATACTCTTGATACCCTCCCTTCAGATATTTGTACACATTGATAAGATCCCCTCTCAGCCTTCTCTTCTCCAGGCTAAACAGGCCCAGCTCTCTCAGCCTTTCCTCRCAGGAGAGATGCTCCAGTCCCCTGATCATCTTTGTAGCCCTCCGTGGGACTCTCTCCAGTAGTGCCACRTTCCCTCTTGTACTGGGGAGCCCAGAACTGGACACAGTACTCCAGATGTGGCCTCACCAGGACTCAGTAGAGGGGGAGGATCGCCTCCCTCGACCTGCAGGCAACACTCTTCCTGATGCACCCCAGGATACCATTGGCCTTCTTGGCCACAAGGGCACATTGCTGCCTCATGGTCAACTTGTTGCCAACCAGGACTCCCAGGTCCTTCTCCACAGAGCTGCTTTCCAGCAGGTCAGCCCCCAACCTGTACTRGTGCTAGGGGTTATGCCTCCCTAGGTGCAGGACCATGCACTTCCCTTGTTGAACTTCATGAGGTTCCTCTCTGCCCATGTCTCCAGCCTGTCCAGGTCTCTCTGAATGGCAGCACAGCCCTCTGGGGTATCAGCCACTCCACCCAGTTCTGTATCATCTGCAAACCTGCTGAGGGTGCACTCTGGGCCTTCATCCAGGTCATTCACGAATCAGTTGAACAGGACTGGACYCAGTCCTGACCCCTGGGGAACACCGCTAGCTCCAGACTGCCAGCTAGACTCTGCAGCACTGATCACAACCCTCTGAGCTCTGCCATTCAGCCACTTCTCAATCCACCTCACCGTCCACTCATCTAACCCACACTTCCTGAGCTTSYCTATGAGGATGTTATGGAAGATAGTGTCAAATGCCCTGCTGAAGWCAAGGTAGACAACATCRACTGCTCTCCCCTCATCTACCCAGCCAGGCATTCCATCACAGAAGGCTATCAGGTTGGTTAAGCATGATTTCCCCTTGGTGAAGCCATGCTGACTACCCCTGATCACCTTCTTTTCCTCCACATGCTTGGAGATGGCCTCCAGCATGAGCTGCTGCATCACCTTTCCGGGGATGGAAGTGAGGCTGACTGGCCTGTAGTYTCCTGGGTCCTCCTTCTTGCCCTTTTTGAAGACTGGGGTGACACTGGCTTTCTTCCAGTGCTCAGGCACCTCTCCTGTTYTCCATGACCTTTCTAAGATGATGGAGAGTGGCTTAGCAATAACATTCACCTGCTCCCTCAGCACTCGTGGGTGCATCCCATCGGGGAAATGGATCTGTGGGTGTCAGGTTTGCTTAAACAATCTCTACCCTGATCCTCCTCAACCAAGAGAAAGTCTTCCTTCCTCCAGACTTTCTCTCTTGCCTCCAGGGTCTGGGATTCCTGAGGGCGGGCCTGAACAGTAAAGACTGAAGCAAAGGTGGCGTTCAGTAACTCTGCCTTCTCTGTATCCTTCGTCACCAGGGCACCCACCCCATTCAGCAAAGGGCCCACATTTTCCCTAGTCTGCCTTTTGCTACTGATGTATTTGAAGAAGCCCTTCTTGTTGTCCTTGACATCCCTTGCCAGATTTAATTCCAAACGGGCCTTAGCCTTCCTCGTCTCATCCCTGCATACTCTGACAACGTTCCTATAGTCCTCCCAAGAGGCCTGTCCCCCTTTCCACATTCTGTATACTTCCTCCCTCTGTTTGAGTTTTGCCAGGAGCTTCTTGCTCATCCATGCAGGTCTCCTGCCTCCTTTGCTTGACTTCCTACTCATAGGGATGCACCGCWCTTGAGCTTGGAGGAAGTGATGTTTGAATATTAACCAGCTCTCTTGGACCCCCCTTCGTTCTAGGGCCCTAAGGCATGGGATTCCTCCAAGGAAGTCGCTGAAGAGGCCAAAGTTTGCTCTCCTCAAGTCCAGGGTTGCAATCCTACTTATTGCCCTGCCTCCTCCTCGCAGGATCCTYAACTCCACCATCTATCTCATGGTCACTGCAGCCTAGGCTGCCCCCAACCTTCACATCTCCAACCAGTCCTTCTTTGTTTGTTAGTACGAGGTCCAGCAGCACACCTCTCCTTGTTGGCTCCTCCACCACCTGTGTCAAGAAGTTGTCACCAATGCTCTGCAGGAACCTTCGGGACTGTTTGTGCCTAGCTGTGTTGTCTTTCCAGCAGATGTTGTCTTTCCAGCAGATAATTGCTATGTAGCACATCACTTTCTGTACTATTCTTGGTGCTAATAAAATTACTAACATTTTATTAATAATTCTTACAGTGCTAAGGATGGCAATTATAATAGTAATCAACGTAGGCATATGCATTTTTATAGTATGTTCAAGTGGAATAGAACTGTATTATTCTATTTTAAATGACATTTTTCAATCTGGAAAAGCTTAGGGAAATGGTTTACTATTGGATAGGTTGAGAAAATTTCCCTTGGTTCCTTTTTTCAAAAGAAAAATCACATATCTGCATTTTAAATCAACCAAAACAACGAAATCTTCCTCTAGAATGCATATCTTAAGAAAAGCCTATGTTTGGCTGGAACTCTCTCTCTGAATGTTTTCAAACAGAAAATCAACTTCTCATTCCTTTTAAGAGGTCAAATTCCAGTTGGCAAGAATAGATTTTCATAATTTCATTTGTAGAATATAGACCACCACCCCCCAAAAATGCCAGCAGTCTTGAGCTGAATAAGTATAATAGAAGAAAGAATTTAGTTAAAATAGTTCCATGTTATCATTTACATCTAATACAATAGACCTTGATCACRATAGCAAACAAAACCTAGCAGAARCTTACATTCCCCATAGCTGTGATAGTGCCATCTCCTTTCCCTTTGCGGCTCTGGTGGACTTACTGTTGATTACAAAGGAGTATTTCATGAAATCTACATACTGGAAAATCTTTTTTTCTGACTATCACTAGCATTGTTCAGTCTAGTTAACATCTGAGTCTAGGAACATCCCACCTAACCAAGGCACCTAGATTAGTGATGCAAATTTCTTAGGTTTTCTTTATACTCATATACACACCTTCAATGGGTGATAGAACCCTTAAGTAAGGTGAAATGTCCTGTGGTAGTACCTTCATATGTTTTTTGACTATCGATGAAAAGCAAGGAAGCCATATTTGTGCCTACRTGTAGGTGCCTTTTGCCATTTTAGCTGATCAAAGGTCTCTTTCTTGGCCTTCAATTGCCATACATTCTGGACTGGGCACATCTACCCAACTGTACAGATGACTGATACCAGACAGCATTTAAAATATCACTCAATTCCCGAGGTAAGAATCTTCATTCCTGCAGTGGACTAGTTCATGCTTCTGCAGCAGCAGCTGCATGCCAGGCAGAATATCTCAGGTCTTTCCAAACAATCTGAACTGCATTTGGAAATACTGGCATTCCTGGTGGTGGGTGTTTCCATATCCATAACTGTGGAAGCAAAACTGAGGGAATACAACTGACACTCTCCAGTACTTTTCTGATATTTAGTATCAGAACAGGACAGGAGAAAGAAGGAAAGAAAGAAGGAAAGAAGGGAAGAAAACAAAACAAAGATTGGGTTTTATCCTAAAGGA
>NW_020447550.1:80979-82640 GCF_003343035.1 Apteryx rowi
CAGTGGTTAGCTTGTGAGGCAATGAACACAGACAGCTTTTCATTAGTTTCCTAGACAGGGAACAGACACAGTGGTTTGCTAGTTTGCTAGGCAGCGAACAGAGGCAGCCGTTTGCTTGTTCGTGAATCAGCAAACACAGGCAGTGGTTCATTAGTTTGCTAGGCAACGAGCAGACGCAGCGGTTTGCTTGTTTGCAAGGTGGCGAAGAGACGTATCGGTTTGGTATTTTGCAAGGCAGTGAAGAGATGCAGCGGTTTAGGTAGTTCGCTATGCAGCGAACAGATGCAGTGCTTAGTTAGTTTGTGAGGCAGCCCACAGATGCAGCGCTTAGTTTGTTTGAGAGGCAGAGAACAGACTCAGCTGTCTGCTTGTTCRTGAGGCAGCAGTTTGTGAGGTGGCGAACAGACRCAGCGGTTTTCTTGGTTGCGAGGCAGGGAAGAGATGCAGCTGTTCCTTAGTTTGCGAGGCAGCAAGCAGACGTAGCAGTTTGCTTGGTCGCGAGGTGGAGAAGGAGCACTGTGCTTTGGTTGTTTGCGAGGCAGCGAAGAGACGCTGTGGTTTCCTTGGTCACCCGTTAGCGAAGAGACGCAGGGCTTAACTGYTTTGCCTAGCAGCGAACAGACGCAGTGGTTAGTTAGCTTGCGAGGCAACGAACAGAGGCAGTGGCTTGCTTGTTTGCGAGGCAGCCAACAGGCGTGGCTGTTTGCTTATTTGCGAGGCAATGAAGAGACGCAGCTGTTAACTACTTTGCCAAGCAGTGAACAGATGTGGCTTTTAGTTAGTTCGCGAGGTAGGGAGCATACGCAGCGGTTAGTTAATTTGCGAGGCAGCGAACAAGGCAGACGTTTGCTTATTTGCAAGGCAGTGAACAGGTGCAGCGGTTTGCTTGTTCGCCCGGTAGCCAAAAGACGCAGCAGTTAACTACTTTGCCAAGCGGCAAACACACGCAGAGGTCTGTTTGTTTCCGAGGCAAGGAACAGACACAGTGGTTTGCTAATTTGCGAGGTCATGAAGAGATGCAGTGCTTTGCTTCTTTGCGAGGCAGCGCACAGACGCAGMRGTTTGATTGTTCACAAGGCGGCGAACGGAYGCAGCGGTTTGCTTGTTCGCGAGTCAGTCAACAGCCGCAGCGGTTACTTAGTTTGTGATTCAACGAAGAGACGCAGTGGTTTGCTTGTTTGCGAGTCAGTGAACCAACTGACGGGTGAGTGAAGAGTTAACAGGACTGAAGTTTGCCAACTGATGTGCAAAAGAACTGATATGCACAAGAACTGATGTGTGCAAAGCTGTTGAACAGAGGAGTTAACAGGACTAAAGAAGTCTACCAACTGATATGCGCAAGGACTGATATGCGCAAGGCTGCGGAATGGAAGAATTAACAAGACTGAAGAAGTTTGCCACCTGGAATCTGCACAGACCCCCAGGGAGGGAAGGAACAATACGGAGGTATTGTGGTCTTGCCTTGCTAGCAGGGTCCTCCCAAGCAGACAAACAAACAGTCCTGTGATTGTGAAACTCACAAAAGTCAGCAAAAGCATTGGTTGCCCAGAGCCCCAGCCATATAAAAAAAGACTTGGGAGGTAGGAGAGTTTGAGTAGGGTCAGGAACGTGACCTGTTCATCCTCTCCGGCTGCACCGTGCGTATCCCCCTCCTCCGCTTT
>NW_020447551.1:0-72725 GCF_003343035.1 Apteryx rowi
CAGGGATAATGAGGCTGGGGGTACTATAGGTCAACAGTTAGTCTGTGAGCAGCAATTATTTTTTGGGATGCAACCCTTTGTGGTCAGGGGCGGACCGTGATACCTCCRTATCGCTCCCWCCTCYRCCRTGCAGCTGGAACAARCTGYCTGGCCTTCAYCAGCTAGTTCGTTACYCATGTTGCAAAAGGGTGRTGTRCTTTGGCTGCCACGTACTGTTTTTCCCKTGTGCCCCCTTATCTTTCTCCCTGAATTCTCTCTTGTTCCCACAYMAMKGTGSTWWTKRWSWTWTTSWRSAYRWARWGAATRAYMYYYYRKATSMYYARSKGSAYKKWWWMYYMKYYWMWSYKWSARWSTTRAKRRGYTGYWSSMYWKWWMWYATWAMWMYKRYAKKMSKRWKYYTTYMWKYMTKCKRMAMTTRATWRAMWMCMTTAYWRCWSKRYWCYARTRTTWYCCAWWWYAWYSKCMAWWCYWTWSRRKKKKYRCTYYRWCWMAACWRAMKMASWAMYKWRWRWSKRSWWMMYWTKYCYWTYSTYKWGRRWASWTRSMRSKMWMWSYMYGAMMWTWWTKTCASYATWSYRWAYARKSTSKGYTGWAAWTAMTSYCWWWSSYMWYTWWTAMTKTSWWKWTRRGCMYWSWKTTWMAGKWYWSCWMRMWWYYTASAKWAWRSTGWRKTMYWYAWKSWSWSTKKTKRWYTTYYKSATKWWMWRAKSASATRSYWWTMWTCTWSKMRWYKKMKKTYWTSWKYSKWKMTKKGWTKMKRMYKWAWTYKYKWWSCWTTRYTYYWCYMMYYTKTWWWTTGRAGAYYWKRAMKCAGYAGWMMYWWTWTKYWRMMAWAAKTWTRRRTKSWRTWWTWMAWMTMMRYWYWKKGRRTKMAWKSWMGKTYWWWRGYYTCTTKMRWSTWWKKTTTWARMWCAMAWWRYWWMWCWYAKRYAKWTTWRWTWWWYWSWWKTTSWKKRYARAMTRAWYTSWKTTYWRWAWWKWMWCWYWKYWTWKKWKWARTATWKMMATKATMTRRAARMTTAYWWRARYMMYRAWTTWTYTYTARAAARCWTWMWKWRTSYRWCTMRMRRRYYRWWWWWGTYWTYWWWWKMWMWRMKSTRTKWSWRMTRAMWTTTWMYWGKYWRWAWRWWWTYYKRRYWMWWWTRMMKWKWMAWKWMTRCWKYYRAARAWWWWKKSKWGSWYAGMSRKWGTYYRMMAKCWWKYMTKGRWSWWWTTYASKYACAKWTKKKKMYWMASTCMTSWGRARRWWKTTAMYTWYYKAMWKWWARRRAYRRMRSYAWMYRAMMAMAWKKTSMSMYATMMKATWTYTWYAWAASMWKWKKKWWKWRTARYTKRMMKYWGWWWKKSTYRYTSYYRYYRWSWWWSYKSWRTWWKKWKWKMWMAATWKKGTWKMAMWKTMTSTGKRRWKRSSWKTGTSYAYTYAWRKCTSKYTCAWMRKRTAKWSSRRSMRYATAWMTRTRWWTSYKTRKAWWTRTKKMWGTATKWAKGMWWRYAAWMRCAAAWTKSCAWRKRMMAAAWATWTRWWKWMTRMMKWSAWATYAMKRAAWRYWKTTCMTWAWKKATMWWKKAWMYWWKRKSWCMMAMMSWSWWRWWRRTGWWTSTCTKRWWSWWRWTWCTCTKTWKRCWGAAGYCAAARARAAWMAGWYYRYWKYWWRMSWGAACASYTWWKMWYMKKRWTWTSTMWRSWRSWTKYTYKKRRKRYCTCMMASARWRCASMCYTKRGSAAMWGRKRSMSARRKWRMWRGGYASTAKKRAGWMRSMYRWWAKRARWSRSMRKKAMWWSWGMYWWKTMWRMWAKKWARWAAAWSMMAKMWKWCWCWGMMAMRMRAKKRGKRRAATKARARMAMTGWAKGWMSMRRYYWRRMRRAAKRAMKRWGRRRSSAMYWKMMWYTGWKKYYWWTKKKKWWWAAAMAAWARMAWSTARWYTWYMMRYWTWKARAKGYKTARKKRTMATWKYWTRKRTCTGMWKKWKTAWWSRSWGAKKKYRYAKAMAWWWWTKWKKKAMRRSAWMYRRYWMRTAARSRWASRRWYTKMAAATKWASTWTYMAKKMRRCYWTMAARGKWRMWKKKYAYRWAAWKGGRRWAAMRTYWTRYWTSWWAYKARWTAMYCMAKSMMYMCKSWARKRMKMWWKMWGRWSMRRRCRKKRRKCWSYYWGYARMRASKRATRMARRRTRRAWRYMMYKMWCTRRWACYGWKKMMYKYKYMMRWARSSMSARAWYRWMAMKMAWYKYYAAWTRWARGRTRRYKWMAMRSKGRTRGWRTRWWTWMCYSSRAKWMCWRTSWMSKKSYSYTRAAKRWRYWYSAWRSWSARKWYCAKSYAKYSRWYWRRRMYKAWTGYSWWSYYWWWKSCWGCAWRWWTTWMTWRGWAASTSRWWTAWSWKKAAAWSYMAWMMAAWKWMRWKAKTYYWYWTRWSWAYAWAMTRTWTYTKWRSWWTTWYMWKWTRYYTKWTKKWTWWWWCWRYWWTTSAMYCATKWTYMRYRATGRYMTTMYWGRYTRKYKKTWCARKTRSMYWAKAAMYRCWKTWKSTMWWYMSTSWMSYWKKWTMASWRRWWKWCKSTKRRRMWTKRKSYWWKGAYWMAMMCMTARKYWMYTKYTMCRKKKKRWCWKMTMKYYRWGAWSTYRGRMWKWGSWWKMYWGSWWAMYMYWSWMYKMAYWMRWKYWRKRGRMKKKYWRSYASTGRKWYWRWKWRRAKYRWKRKYTSWKSKWKRTKTWMCTKMWWSKMYKRYYRRSGWKSKAKRWSKMYWTGMWMRYWKGKRSSYTRTWRRTKTTWKKKKKAARKRRMAMTTGKMTKKKSMKKYCTRRRRRKMMYRKMARKRYRGRAYTGSKWTKARWWMSYMWWYAKRAWATMAYWWSRKTAGKKGRMAWAMMCYSMTKWRYWTWASKKKTYMWGKCYYYTWRCTKWYMTRMYRKWMRMYSAASTWRKYTWRYYKTKRKSWCYWRKKKWMSMWWAKSTRGSKGRWWWKRMRGWKSAKSYTYWMWWGTMSYTSYCWKWSAWWWMRMKSRMATRSAMTYSKMTRCSWMWGRYMRWGWRGTGMMMAWMCAWKAKKWWMTRMMRAYSARAAWTCWMTRTYRMYWYMWWMMTWMYASTAGTWWMWYMKTTTKWSTYWSYTYTWRAMKCTWKMYTATRMMMWTMWSTRKWKWGYSYTCMYWAKWCWKWWRYWTGWSAAWWKWKWTKKKRMAKKWAWMKSYTTMAAASMWAWYRYMMMAGMYMMTWTSSTWMMMYSGTYAYKYGKCWRMKRYKRSAGYWWMWKYTSYCMSRMKCCCWRMAKKYKRYCMKYMYWGYMYGRAKRCMTMRRKGMAMCWKSKCTSYSKYWGYSWYYCWGKYTCMSMCYRSCCYSWKSSKGRCRMCWCRCWTYWYSYKKYMSWSWRRMWWWKMKYMKKTKTKRKSKWKGRSSKYWKMTMTSMSAKMTYKSYGCMWYWSWYRMRYWYMMYSWYYTTRSCYRTWGWAWMKTRTKYTWAWWWKRSASMCWGRMSWYKSWRKTYMCAWTTYYRMAKGAAAYYMKMYTTWWWWMWYRSSWRRMKWTMYYTKYWTCWKTRRYSWKKCYYCKTGRMCTCWRYKSKWYYCCWSWTCWMRRCCWSRGMYYMWMMCAGYSRSMRSCTSSRGCWSSCYRSRCMYKMSYSSRRMYWCYGYRSSKGKSRWSWRRAAMTKGYYYCATATTTCTGCTACTGGAATTTTCTATTCTATTATTTATGTACATATTGACCCAGAGCCATAGGTTTCAGATGTATTTACCATTTACTCTTTGTCCCAATATAATGGCAAACAACAGCCATTTTAACCATTACATATCTTCAGAAGAGACGTACTTTAAGCATTAAAATGTAAAAGCATTAAGTAGGGTTTTCCTTTTAATAACTTTCCTTTTTATGTGTTCCTTTCTCTGGGGAGAATTTTTGTAAGGAAAATATACGGACTGATTTTAGTCAGTATCAAACATGGCAGTTTCTGTCCTTTTGGGGTGAAGAGGAAGATGAAGTGCGTTGGAGATGTTGTTTGTGTGATGCTGTATCCTGAGAGAGGATAACAGTGGAGATGTGAACTGCAGTTTCTCTTTCTCTTACTGACCCTTGCCTCTTTCTGGAGAAAGGATTGAGTATTGCATGTGTATTATGTCAGACATTCAGAAATTTAGGAAGCTAGTATCAATGAGTTGTTTAAAACAGTGCTGATGGCTGCCTTTTGCACTCAGGTAAGTGGTTTTGTTTGGATATTACCTGGTTAAGGCAGGCTCTTCACGAACAAAAGGGAACAGCTGGTGGGACTTCAAATGGCCAGCAGCAGAAAGTGATGCTAAAAGCTAGCCCCTCTTATACACCTCTTCCTGCTACCTAAATTAAATTAAGGACTCCAGAAATTAATGGTGGATCGAATAATTAATCTTCTCTTAATTTTACTTACCTGATTTCTCTTGCACTGAATTTTCTTTCTCAGTTTCAAACTGCAATTCTGTGGTGTTAACCATAATCTTCAACATGCCCTTTAGTGGTATCACCCCCTCTTTTTGTTTGATTTAATTCAGTCTCTCTAACTTTTGATAGACTTTTGTATAACAACCAGAGTTGTTTTCTTGTCACATTAAAAGTTTAGGCCTCAGCAAGGGTCTTACATTTCCAAATGATTTCTCTTTATGGCCCCTGTATTTTATATGTTATTTTCTATGTTCATCCTCATTTATTTTATGACAAATAAAAATCCTCTAGTCTTCAGAAAGTGTGTCTGATCCATTGTATTACAGTCCATTTTATGAGTTGTCCAAGACCTGAACTGAATACTGCAACCTTTCTCTGTCTGTAAGCAGATGTTTCTGTGTCCTTGTAGGAACAAAGGAAGACTCACTTCTGAACCAGACAGATAGGGTCACATCAGATAGTTGATTTATTTGTACCTATCTCTGGTCAGACAGGGAATTCTAAGCTGAAATGGTGAAGGTTCTTAGGCTCTGCATGTAAAGCAATTGATTCTCAAGCCTCCATAAAGCTCCTGCCTCATGCAGAGAACTAACTTTTTTCAGTAGCTTAGATTGTATCAGATGGAGGTTTCATAGATCCCATCTCACCAAACACTGCCACTTTTTTGACTCATTAACAAAGATAGATTTCTGAATTAAGATAACTAGTCAGTAGCTAAATGTGGCTCTAAAAATCAATCTACCTGAAAGGGATAGCAAAATTCTCCTCCCCAAAATCCCTTTTTGACTAATAAAATGTACCACACAGAAYTGATATAAATTTGCTTTGCTCTGATGTAGCAGGAAAAGAGATATTCAGAAGTAAGATAACAGTTGTTGCCTGTTGTAGGGCAACAGGCAACAATCTAACAGTTGTAAGATAAGTTGTTGATGATTTTATTTGGAGTTTTCCAGTTGATACCCTCTAGGAAAAGTTTTTTATTTAAATATATGTATGTATGTGTGTGTGTATATGTGTGTGTGTGTGTGTGTGTGTGTGTGTATACTTTTTAATATGTATGTACATAGTTTGGACTAGATCTTAAAATGACAGATCAGGGTGGTTGTGCCATCATAGATACCCATCTAAGGCTAGGGCTGTCTGAGCTTTTTAAGTACATTTGGAAAGATTTCTAGACAAGGTGGGCATGACATTTAAATGTGTTGCTCTGAAGATTTTCCATACAGAAAAAAAGTGCATATTTAATTTCACCCTGAGACTTAGTTTTTTAGTGAGAGGATAACAAGGCAAAAAGATAGCAAAGAGATTTTGTTTCTTCTTCAGTGGTCTGCATTAGATCTTCAGTGGTCTATGTTAGAACTACGCTAAAAGTGGCCATTTTCTCCAACAGATAACTGATTTCTTAAAACTTAAAATGTATTTAGGTCTTTATAACTACTTATAGCTCACAAGAAGACTCCTTCCTGAGTTTAGAGTTCAAATTCATCATGCTCAAGAGCGTACCAACATGTCATCTGTTGTATTTTCAAGATTAGTGCACGTGTTCCTTTATTAACGCCAATATCTGAAGAAAATCCTGAAGAAATTATATTTTTGAAGTTTCTAAACAAATAAATCATACACTTTTGATGGCCTTTCTTACATGAAGGCAGGTGGGCACAAGACATTTCAGTGTGATTTATCAATTCGTAATCCTGTCAGTGCTATATTTAGAATTGTAGATTCATAGAAAAGTTTATGTTAGAAGAGTCCTGTGGAGGTCACCTACTCCAGTGCCCTGTACAAAGCAGAGGTGGGGCAGATCAGGTGGGGCTGTTCAGGGCATTGCCCAGTTGCGTTGGGAAGTTTCCAGGTATGCCCTCATCCCTGCAAGGATGCAATGCTGACTCTTCTTCCAAGATGTTTGAAAGAAAAGTTTTCTTTACAGAAAGAAAATCTGAAGAAACATGCTTTTAGATGTTCAAAATGTATATATTTTATTAAGCATGCCTATACTAGTGTTTTGAGTTAACAAGACTTCAAAATAAAACCCTTTTTCATTATGAAAATAGTAAGGAATCAGGTGTTTATCAACAATGACCACTGACTGAAATAGGAGCAGTATGTAATATTTGAAGACTGATTTATCACTACTGTTGCCTGAGGACTTGCTTTGTAAGATGAATATTTAAGAACTAATTTTGCTGTTACATTCAAAATTTGCAGATTAGCACCACTCACCTAGGATTTGTGGGGTGTAGATTTAAACTCGTTGAAATTTTAATTTACAATGTAGATTCCTATACAAATATAGTCTGACTCAACAACTGTGTTTTGGGTTCTCTGTGATATACGTATACCTAGGGAAAGAAATTTAGCAAATGACATCCTCCGCATACACAATTTTTTAATATAGTATGGACTGTATAAATTTGGAGGCAGGGATGAGTCTTTATCTCATACATAAATTCCTTCTGGAATATCATCTGGATCACATGACCTAAAAGCTTTTCTTAAATCTAAGGGTTTTCTTCTCCATTGTCAAAACCAAATCCTAAATCTAAATCCTTTCAATGGTTGGTTTTGGTGAAAGGCCTCATGGTATGAAAACATGAGGTTTTAAATAAATGAGGTGAGAGAAGGAAATGAGAATTATGCTGAGTCACTTTTTAAATGTTTCATATTTTAAAAGAAATATGATTTTATCTCTTATGATCAACAGCTTGGTGTTTGCATTGTTTAAATAAAAAAACTAGCATTTTAAAAATAATACGGTATGATTATTAAGTTTTATTTTTTTGTTTTTCATACAAATGTTGATTCTGAGTTAGGATCATAGGAAAAATCAGGTTGGAAGAGACCTCAGGAGGTCATCCATTTTGCAATTGTTGTGTTTATGTTAATCTTTTAAACTATTAATTTCCTCTCTTTTTAAAGCACTGTTCCCTTCATTTGATGAACTACAAAGTAAAAGAAAGTGCACAGCACATTTTTAATCGTCAAAAATTGTCTCTGCCAAGTAATCAGAATACAGCAGATATTTCTAAAGACTCAATGTCCATGAACTGTGCCTCTTTCAGTTTTCCATTCTATATGTCTGGAATGGGTTTGTCATTAAAAGAACTGATTAAAGAGCTGGTATTCATTGTTTAATTGGCAAACTCACTATCCAATCCATATCTGTAAAAGATGTATAATGCTCTGTTTCCTTGATCTGCCTTGTTTGTTTTTACTAAAAACTCCTTGGGGCAGAACTATTTATACATCTAATTTCATGGAGAATAGTACAGTTTCTGACTGCTTCATCATCCTGCCCCTCCTGAATGGTAGAAGGGATAGAATCCATATCTTTTGCGGAAAACTATATCTACTTACCTTAGTGAAATGTTTCCACCACATGGGAGACAGATTCACTCAATACCCAACTCCATTCAAAAGAACCTCCAGTTTCAGTTTTAAAGTTTGAAGAATACAATTTTCAAACAGAAACATTTTTATGTTTACTGGTCTCTTCTTTTTGGAATGCAAACATGAAATCCTACTTATTGTAAAATTTAATGAGTCTAGAGACTGAAATAGGGTCTTTCCAAGATGCCTATTTGAAGCTACACTGTGAAGTGCCTATTTATGCATCCAACTGAATAATTATACTTGTGAAATTGCAAAACTTTCAGTTCCTCCGAGAATGAAATAAATAAAATTCTCCAAGGAGAATTCAATACTTACGGAAATCTAACCATTTATTCTAGTGTCTGAATGCAGATTTAAGGAAGCATTTTAAAAAAATAAATTTGGGATGGCTTTCTGAGAAAAGAAGCTTTATATAATGGAAGTCTATTTTAACATTAGTTATAATAGGAAAACAGTGAAAGAATGACTCTGATCTCAGTTTTAGCATCAGCAGTCAGCCTTCTGTTCTGCTCATTTGTTATTTTCACGAAGAACAACATTAAGAGATAACTGGGATGAAGAGGGGAAGAAACATATGTCCCAGTTTAAATAAGCAGTCCTCACTGAAATTGTACAAAACTTGGTTATACAAATTGACTTAATGTGACAAATGCTTCCCCTGACAATAAGTCAAATTGATAATGACCTTGACATTGTTATAAGGTAACCTGAAACATAGGAATACAATGTTCTTCAAGGTGGTAGGCATAGCAGCACAAATAGGATTTTGTCAGTGTCACTTAGGCATGATTTTTCAGGTTGTCCCTTCTTGAGCACTTAAAAAAAGTCTCTGTCCATCTATATTTGAGTCCTCTCCAAATCCACCAGCTGCTAATGTGAATTTGGAGAACAGTGTCAGTTACTTGTTTAGAAAATAGTTAGATTTGGAGAGTACTTGCTGTGTTTTCAGTCTTTCACACACATATATAGATTGCCCACAGAGGGAAAAGATACCATTTGTAGGCCTTGGATAAGAGTTTTAAGAATAGGGTATAGTAATTCTTGACAGTAAAGAGGGAAGGGTGTTTACAGCAGTTAGTCTAAGCATCCAATTTTAGTTGTGTAACTTGGGGGAATGATTCTCCCTTGAGCTACTGTCAATTCAGCAAGAGGTAAACTTCTCCAGGAAGCAAATTCAGAGCTTCTAAATTAGGTTCTACTCTTCCTGCTCTCTTCTAGAAGAGTTTGCTCTTCTATTTTGCTTTTGTCTAGTGATGTTATCTGATTTCCTTTTCTCAGAAGAAAACTGCTCGAGTATATGTGTGAGGTAGCATTTAGTAGCTGGGAGTTTCAGGTGGCTATTACCAACACAGTAGAAAATTGCTGTATACATGTGTTTCCAAATAAGGATTTGACCCCCAAATGGAATTCTAATGGTCAAAAGGAAGAAGGTTTGTTTTGAATTCATGTAACCCTGTCATTTTGAGGCTTTCTGAGCTGAATAGCTTTTAGCATATACTCTCTTTTCATCTTAAGGCATCATTACTGATGTGGAGAACATAACACTTATTGTTATTAAGGCTGTTTTCTTGTGCTACAGCCAGCTTAGTCATATATTTCTATGGTTAAAAAAACCTGTCTTTGCAGACTAGGTAGAAAAACCTTCAAATACAAAATGTATTGGAGGATATAAACCAGGAGGAATTGGACAATAATGAAAACAGACCTTTACGGTGGAAGTGTGTACAGTCTGAGATTTCTGGGGAAATGGAAGAAGCAAGTACACTGTATAAAACAGTGAAGAAACTGCAAAGTTCGGATGAGCCATTTGTCATGGATTATTTAAATATCCATTCTACCAGAGAAAGAGAATTAATCTATAGCTTGGCATATAGGAAACTTTTCTGACAGATGGAAGGCTTAGTTCACATCCACAAAAAAAAGTGAATTTAACTTCAGTTTTCTGTCTCATATCAGTGTGCCTAAACAACCATTTTGAAGTGTTGTTCTCGCTAGCTTACAGAATATTTTAGTAGTCTGTGTGTTGTGGAGAAACCACAAGAGAGAAGTCTAAACCCACAAGGAGGATGGTGCAATGGCATGATGCTGATTTATTCATATAATGCATCAAAACCTAGTTCCATTTGGAGATAATCCTTGAAAACGTTTCCTCCATTTCTGGTGCTATTTTAGTTGTCTTTGTATTTACCATGTGAAAATACCTTGGAAACTTCTTTTTCAGACATTTCCTTGCAGTATGATATCCTGACATATATTCTACAGACAGAGTACTAGCAGTCACCTATAGGAAAAAGCTGGGGAAAATATTGTAGTGTTTTTGTTTCTTTTGTTATATTACAAATGCTACATAGCAAAACATTTCAGAGTTGTTAAAAGTGACATTTCCAAAATATTTTATCATTATAATTTTAGTTGAACCTACTTGGTCAGCTTTGACACAAATTTGCAAGTACTTTTCACTGACCTTTAAGTTCATGAGCTACTTTCTGCATCTGTCAGTCAAAGGTACCACTTGACAATTAAGGTTTGCCTTGGCAACAAAATCCTGAGCCCAGAAAATGGTGTAAACCTGCTTGGGACTACTGTGCTGTGGTGATGCTCGGTGTCTGGGCTAGGAGAGCAYGCTCTCCATCTCTGCCTTCTCAGGGAAGCTCTGAGAACCAGGACTATGAGGACAACCCCTTGAGAGGAGCTCAGAGAGGAGGGCTCGCTTTGCCCTGTTTAAGATGAGGTGTCCCATGCATGGGAGGAGGGAATACATGGGGTCTCGTCGTACAGATATGGCTCAGAGGTTGACTGATGCCTTCTTCCTTTTTCAAACATCAACATTAGGTCATTTATTAGAAGGAATAAACAATATTGCAATAAATATTTTGTCGGACGTATAGCGCAAGTAATGTGTARTTTCATGGCTATCTACTTATTAATGGCAGAGCTGTAGTGCAACATAGTGCTATTGCCACAAAGAATCCTGAGATACCTGCAGCCGTGTCCATTCTGCTCTCTCCCTTTCTGTAATCCACAGCCCTATTAGCTATATCATGCCTATTTCATTAACAAAGGTGACAGAGGGCTGCTATAGACAAGTCTTATTCTCTGCATTTCCCTCATTTATTCCCAGGCCATTCTCCCTCCTGTTCGCGGCTTGAGGCAGGGAATCTAGGTGCGTAATTAAAGAGCTTTTAAAAGAGCTGAATCATGGTTGTGGAAAAAACCTGATCTGTGGAATTTCCTAGCTCTTAAATATATAGCCTTAGGGTTACTTTTTGCGTACCTTTTGTATATATCTTATAAACTAAGTAATAATAATATTCTATGCTCTAAAATAAGTCACAAATTCTGTTTATTAACACTGGTCAAATGATAAGCCAGGACTTCTTGGTACATCATAACTATAACTACAGTATTTGTTTTGTGATTCATTATAGCTGTGGTGAAAATGCAGGATTGAATTCAGCCTCAGTGCGTGTGAATGTAACATTAATGACTCGTATTGAGTCGTACTATCTTATTACTAGATCTGAGTATGTATTGCTATATCTGCAGTATAGGTATGAGCTAACGTTATGCTAATGTCATTTCGTTTAGAAATTCAGTACTCTACTCATCTTCCCCTTTAAAATGATCACTACAGAGCTTTTCTCCAACTAAATATTGCTTTAGACAATAATGTGCTTTACTGTGGTAGTAATAAAATGTGAAGGTTAATTACCTGATGATTTAAAAGTTCTGCTTCTTTATATTCCAGTTTCTCCTTATTCATAAAAAAAGTAAAGTAACTACAATATGAAAAAATTTAACCCATTACTGAGGAACATTCTAGAGTGGCATTTTTATTAGAATATTAATAATGGGACTGTGTATACAATGCTACTCTGTTAGAGGGGCATATTCTTATCTTCTGAATAAATAATACACAAATGCTTGATGTAATAAAAAGGCAATGTGGTTATTTTGAAAAACCTCTTCATAAGTTACTAATTATATATATTCCCTGAGATACCACTATTAAAGATAATGTTCTTGTAAGACCTTGAAACATCCTACTTACAAAGACTGTAAGCTTTRTTGTGAAGTGCTTAAAGTTCAGTTTTGCAAAGCTAATGAAGTTTAACCTGTCTTAAGCCAATTTTTTTTCTTATATTCACTTGGTTATATTTTTAAAAAGCACTTTTATCAAGTGAACAAGCTGATCGGAAAAGGTGGCCTGAATATGCTCTAGTGAGTTGTACCTTGTTTTAGACTTATTTCTTCTTAGGAAACAGCTGAGCAAGAGCAGAACAGGCCAAACTGAAATGGAACAGATGAATGTGCAATGTGGGTAGGCTTTCTTCCTAGCAATTTCTTCACTGCAGGCAGTAATAAAGGCAAGAACAAAGAAATAACGTGATTTTTTAAATAAGAAATGCACAAGGGATTGTTACCCTTTGGCTTTTTACTTTGTCACATTTGTCTTCTGCATATATATTTTTAAAAACAAATAAGCAACAAACAAACAAGATTTCCTATAATCATAACCCCAGGAGGGTCTGAAGCAGTGATACAATAAATATTGTCTTATATGATCGTTTCCATGCTAAGAAAAAGAATTTCCTCAAATGGAACGCAGAATGGGTTTCCATTGAAGGAAAATGATGATTGGAAACACACTAAAGCAAAAAGCTGTCTGGAAAATATGGTAAGACTGTAAGAAAATGATTCAGACGTCTGTTTTCACATTGTGTTTTCTTTGTAGTTATGCCTTGTTTGTGAACCGGTCCAGTCTTTTTCTGGTTTAACTGATAATTTCCTTTATAGTCATATACCCAAATATTTACTGAAGGCCAGAAGAATTAGATGTGTTCCTTTGTTCTTGCCTACAAAATCTGTTACCATATCAAAATGAAATCATGGGCAGATACCGAACTGGTTTGTCATATTCTGTCTTTAATAAACACTTGTTGCACTTTATGTGTTTCTTGTCCATATATTTAATTATTCTTCACTTCAAAATTTTATGTAAAGCCTGGCATGTTTCAAGGCTTTTAGTTGCCTAGATTTACTTTTCTCTTTTGGTGCTATGTTACTATTCTGTATTTGCTACTAGGATACCATTCCCAACTGGACAGTTTTGCTTAAAATATTGGCTGGGAGATAAGTGAATTTGTGTGTAAGTTTTCCTAGGGCTCTGGATGGAGATTTTCTTTTCCTAGCTATAATTTCTTTAGCCTTCTCTTATTTTTACAGATAAAGCACTTCAGGTTTTGATTCAGTTTTGGATATGAAAACTGATATACCCTGTTTTTCATTAGTTACCCTRCCTTTGCTCTTGTGCTGAATATTGTCTTTGTAAGACAAATTTTAGGGCCACAGGTATTTCTTTCTCATCTTTAGTGCATTGGTCTTGCATAACAACTTAGATTAATTTGTGGTGTTATATTTGCTTATATAGCTAGAAAACTTGGCAAAAAATAAAAAGAGAAACTTATTCTGAGGGGTTCAGCCTTCATTATGACATAGATGATTCTCCTTTTAATCTTAAATTTATTGGTATGTAAAAAGTATCCCTCTCCATTTCCTGTGAGCTCTGTTTATTCTGAGGTTGCAATTCATCTATCTTTGGTCTTCTTGCGAGTCCTTTCCTTCCCCTTTTGCTTGTTACATGCACTTCAGTTAAGTTTTCTGGTTTTGACTTGAAGGAATTGGAAACTCCTCCACATTCAAAGGAATCCCTAGTTTGTTTCTTTTGTTTCTAAATGCTTGGCATTTTGAAACTTTGAACCTTCTGCAGATTCAGTCTTCAGCCCATTTAGTCATATTTTTGAGTTGATATATTAGGATTTTACAGACAGTTCTTTTTCTGTGTGCTTAGTGTAATAATAGTCTTTTGATAGGATGTGTGGACCTCTGTTTTTCTTATAATTTGCAGAGGAAAAAGAGGTTACAGTTATTACATCTTTCCTTCCTCATCTCTTGTCCTTCCTGCACCCCTCCCCTCTCCATGAAGGATGAGCAGCTTGAACAGATCCAAAGGGGACAACTGGAGTGGAAAATGGAGAAGGCAAGATTTTCTCTTTTCCCTTTAGCTTCCTAAATCTAAAGTCAATTGTCTCTAGCTACTAGATGTGAGAATTACATTGCCTTTCACCTTTTTTTTTCTTCAGTCACAAGTGATTCAAATGTTTGCCAGTTAGAAATGTAGAGAAAACAGTTAAAAGAGAGATTTAGAGAAGATACAACATGAGACAAATGAGTACTGGGAGCCACTAGAACTGTTCTGGGTGGGAAGAGGGAAGAAGCAGAGTGAAATTCAATCAAAAAGTCTGTTACAGTAATGTGTGGCCTTTGTGCAGACTTCAGCTGAGTACAACAGGTTATTGCACCGTCGATACTCAAATTATAAAGTGCGATGGCCAAACTGACAGGTACAAAATTTAGGATAACAACTAAGTAGCCAAATACAGCATGTCCATCAAACAAAACTCTCTTAAGCAGCACCTCTGTGTTTATGCTAGCATATCCTGTTTAATGCAGTTGCCAGAACATACCTAGTAACATTGATTTAATTAAACCATAAAATACAGCAAGCCATGCATTAGTTCTGAGTTAAAGTATACCTCAGATGCACTTAGTCCTGAGGAGATGCCATATTCTTCTACAACACTCTAGAAGTGCCTTAATCAGTACTGCTACATTGTATGTTGTTTCCTAACTTTAATACTGAAATGGACACTTAACAAAAGTGTACTACAAAGAGTTCCTCCTTGTTTCTTTGTACTTAAGCACAGCAATAAAGAATGTGACATCTTTTATCATGCAAATATAAACTGAGTAAACTAAGCAAGCATGCAAACATTTATTATTGTGCTTTGACTACAGCTCAGTTGTATGGTGGCTTTCCTGTTAAAATCAGAAATTAGCCACGTACCAGTTGTGTAATGCTGAGCTAAACCCACCCTTCACAAAAAAGTTTCTTGGTAACCACTATTACAAAGCAGCATGGATATCTTTTACAGGCACTATGGAATTATGTACTGGACACAACTGTGCGTGGTCCAAACAGGAGAGAACAAACTTTTGAACAACCATATTTAATTAGAAAACAGTGTACCTTCTAGTCCAGTAACCTTTTTCCACTGCTGACAAGGCTGAGTTTTTTTCTGTTGACACTGTATATGATTAGAATTCAAATAACCCCAGTTTTATGTTGCACTAAACCTCCAGAACTATTTCTTATAGGCTTTCTTATGGGATTCTTATGATTTTTTCAAAACCTGAAGGTTGATAAAGTGCCATCATACAATATGAGGTAACCAAGGATCTCCTAAATGAATTGTCACACTCTTTATAGCTCTTAAAAATTAAAAGAAAGTAAAAGAGAAGTATGTGTTCCTGATGTAATGTACGGGCTTCTTTTCTTTATACAGTTAGACACTCCTAGCAATACATGGCTTTCTAGAACCATAGAAAGACTATTACCAGGGGATTATTCTGAACACAGTTTGGTAACTGAGATTGCTTTCCTCATTCCTAATAATATATTCCTTCTTCAAGCAGAAGGTTTCTTGATTTGTGTTAAAGAAAGAATCCTGTTTGATTTTTTAAATGTTTCTCCCTTTTTTTTTTTGTTTAACGTCATAGTTGAAAGCAATGTTGAAGAAGACACGATCACTTTAACACAAAAATCAGAACCTATAATCAACTAACCTAATTAATGATTAGTACTCTCTCTTCTCCCTGTCTCGGTTAGCACTGCAGAACCTACCCATCAACCCGGAGCARCTGATTGCAATGTGTGTTACGTGGTATATAACAGAAGCGTAAATCCAAAGACCAATGCATCTGACTGTATTCCCTAAAAAGCCAGTGTGAAGCACTGAAATGACCTGCTTATAATGCAGCAGTTCCTGTTGCTGAGTAGGCAGGCTGTACTTCTGAACTAACTCAGGTTTTATTGCAGCTGATGGCTTCATTTCTGGGTATAATTAATGGCAGTAGTGAACACAGAGGACATGAATGTATAGAAGATCATTGTGACCAACATTTACCCCAGGGAACAGTTCATCTACTATATTATTTCTTCCAGAAAAGTTGTCTGGGAAATAGAGATACAAACTTTTTTCCTGAGGTAAGCATTTTGGTCTACAGAAATGCTGTGGCTGGCTTACCAGAAGTGAATTTAGATGTCATGGATCTAAGTCCATTAGATTTTAACTCCCCTGTGAAGTCTAGTGGTGAAAGGCAGTGGGTAATAAATGAAAGTAAGATCTGAATCTGGTGGGAATTAGGGTATCGATTCTGAAGCCTGGAGGTCCAGACCAATAAAAAGCTATGGAATAACTCAGCAGACAGAGCCTTGTGTTACAATACGGGATAAAAAGGGCAGCATTGCTGTTATTGCTGTTTCTCCACTCTCTTGGGATTAAGCTACTCCCTTTTACACTCTCTAGTCTCATGCAAGCCTCACTGCTCAGTTTTGTCCATACCAGATCCCTCTACTTCAGCATAGCTACAAACCATTATTTCTAGCTCTTCCCTTG
Source organism: Apteryx rowi (assembly GCF_003343035.1). NCBI lineage: Eukaryota > Metazoa > Chordata > Aves > Apterygiformes > Apterygidae > Apteryx > Apteryx rowi. Next base: position 16,322 of record NW_020447551.1, read on the forward strand.
TAACAGCTTCTACACCTAACTTTGGCCATATGCAAGCCTGGTTTCTGGTTTCCCAAATTCCCTCCCACTCACCTACACAGTTATACTAAGCCCCAGGACCAGCTAGTCCTGAGGAACTCCAGGTGGGTTCCCAGGGAACCCTGATTCAAAATCACTAGAGATTTCAGGCAAAAATTGGATAACATAAACATTGTGCATGTTTTTTAAAGTGTGCCTCGTCCATCAGTAAACTAGTATTTCAAGCACTGATTACATCAGGGAAAAAAAGGTGGATCACAAAACCAGATTTTAAAATAAGTTGGTTTGAGCTACTGTTTTTAAAACAGCCTACAATTTACGGGTTTGTTCAGGAGGAAAAGACAGACTGTGTTGAACAATGCCCTGTGTGGGAGGATTGCATAACAACTACTTAACTAAATTGGACATTAGTTGCTTTCATTTCTGGCATTCAGACCCCGGGACTTAGAGAAGCAGGGTGGTTTCACATGGGAATATGCATGTCTTCATGCATAGCAGCAAAAACAGTTTGATTGTAATTTTTGAGGGTGAAATGTGAATGTCTAACATGCTGTAGGAGTTCATGGAACCAGCTGCTAATAAAAAGAAAAACTAATGTAGACAGAAGGGTGGAATTCATCTTTTATAACTTTAGATTTGCAGTAATTATCTAAACATAATTTTAAGTCACTGCAGAAAAACAGATGTTTTAGTGTCAGACTCATCTGACCTGCTTTAGTATGAGATTAATCATGTCCTAAAAGTTCTGATTTTTTTTCCCATTGTCTTAAAGGTGAACCAATTTAAATAGCTCAGATGTATACGTGTATATTTGGTTGGATGAAATCCTAGAGAGAAGTACCAGGTTCCATTCAAACCTAATCTAGTTGAATTTGTGTTGTAATTATTCTTACTAGCGGAGGAATAGTAGAGGGAAGAGTGGAAGGTGGTGGACAGCAGTGACACAACCCATAAGTGGAATTTTACTAATATAGTAAAGGTTTAAAAAAAAATAGCCCTCACAAGTGAATATGAAAAGAAAAATCTGACAACCCTCCCAAACCAGCAGTCAGTACTAAGTAAAACTGCAGAGGTAGTGATTCTAGATCCCCTGAGTGAAGTAGAGACCAGTTCTCAAATTAAGTGGGTTCAGTGATAAATTACATAAAGAGGGAGATGTGTATCAGAGTCCTTAAGGCCTAAGGGGAATAAAGGCATCATCATGTGTAGTGAAAGTTAGTCCTATACTCATTTAGAGCTGCTGAAGAGAATGCCAGTATCTTTAACTACCTCTCGGAGGAGTAGATGTTATTAATCACCACTGACTTGCTCGAAGGTGGACTCTTACTTTGCCTAGGTGGGATGCAATGATAGTTACTGTACCCCAGAAAGAGTTTGGGTATCCTGAGGTTCCTCAATCTTCGGAAGAAAAATAGCTGCTGTGACTTCCTTACACTGTAGCCACTTGTCCTTAGGCTTCTGTGAAGCCATTTCTTGGTTTGCAAACATCGAGGTGTGTTTTAGAGGTGAGTGAGGTAAATTTCTGCAGAACTTGGTTAATCAAGTAGCCAACTTAGAATGCAAAAATGTCATTCCAGCTTAGTTTGTTGTATTTTTCCATCTTTTTCTGCTGTTAGTTCCTGCTTGTGTGTATGAGAAAACATTTGCAAAGACTCTGACAGTGGTTAGACAAATAATACCCATTTGTTCACGGGAGCAGGCAGGAAACATTTTAAAGGAAAGAGAATAATAGTCAAATGTTTAAATCTGAAAGAGTGAAAATTAGAGTGTCCTTTGTGCTGTGTGTTAACAAGCACTTTGCAGAGAACGAAGAGTCTTTTTCACAATAGATTTCAAAATTCATCTTAGTTTCAAATGCGAATGAAAATAGAATGGTTTTAAATTCTTCACAAAAGAATGTTCTCCTTTAAAAATGTTCTGTGTGCTTTCAACATTGGAGTTAGATTCTTTAGATTCCATTATATTATTTCACAATGTAAATTTAAAAATGGAACCATTCAAAGACATAAAATATTAACTTCCAAATGTCAAAATTGAACAATGTAGCAGTTGGAACTCTCTGTCCATTGTTTTAAAATGTCATTTTGGAAAAACTGATCCAGCACCAAATGGTTTATTTATTTATTTATAACTCAACCATCTATTCCCACAGAAAAATCTCAGACATATTGTGACTTTTCAGTGCTCCAGCACTTTATTAGGAAGGGTTAGAAATGCTGTCAGCCAGGAAGAGGGAGAGGAGTGTGTCCTTGCTGTTCGAGCTCAAGCAGGAACCTCCTGCTAAACTTCCGTCCTTGCAATTCCTACTTTCCTATGTGGTGTTTCAAATCCCCTTAGTATTATCTACTGTCATTGCCTCTCTCTTAGTAAAATGACAGGATATAATTTTACTTGAAGGTCAATTTGTTGTTTTGATAATTATATTGATTCATAGGAATACAACATGGAGTACTCAGTGCTTTTACATACTGGCAGGGCTCAAATCAAATTCCTCAGCAAAAGTTTTCTGATGAATTTACTGATTTCAATACTGAGGATCTGGTTTTTTTATCTTAATAGTATTATTCCAGAATGTCTCTCTCATGCTGTAATACATGCTAATGCTCTTTCATTTTTAAAGATGCTCTTAATGGAAATTTTTTATTTGGCGTAATCCAAATAATTTTAGGGTGCCTACTTCTAGCAGGTTATCTACCTGTGTTTTTGTCAGATCTGAATCTCATGTTTTCTCATATTAGTATGGTATTCCTTTATCTGAATGGGATAGTACCTCTATCTGCTGTTTTCATTGTATACTACTACTTCTTATTAGTCAACCAATTATTTGTATTTTGATTTAAGGTAGTGTATTATAATTCTGCTCCTTAAAAAATAAGAAGTCTGCTATTCCGATTTTGAAGCATAGTCCCTTAATCCTGTTTATCGCTTGCTTGACTTAGAGCAAGTGCTATAGCTAAGACGTACTTTGCAGTATCACCTACTATCCATCCTGCATATAATATTATTATACTGATTGTGTCTGAAAAAAGTCATATACAAAAGCCTCAGGACAATCTTTTATTTTATGCACAAGTCAAAAGATTAAATACAGAAAATTGCATTTTTGTCTGTAGAATCTAGTAAGTATCATGTATCTTTCCTATTAAGGAATATGGGGATTAAGAAATACAAATCATCTGCATCAGAAACCAAAGTTCAGATCTTCACAACTGTAAATCTGAAGCGGCACAACTGTTCAACAGAAAAGTGATAGCATAATTTTGGCAGAAGTCTAAAAGCAATACATTTTCCATTAAACTTTTGATTTAGAAACCTAATAGCATGGAAATGCTTATGAACTTCCCCCTCTGCTTCAGTCCTTATTACTAAGAGGTGGGTTGATTTTTAACTGAGCTTACAAATGTGTCAGCTCTTCAAGAACCCTCTTCAATTCCTCGGAATTAAAGCTTGGTTTCAATGGACTGTTAATTCTGAAGCCTAATGATTCTTCTGATGTGCATCAGGTTGCCTATTTTATTGCTGCTCCTTTAAGTGAAAAGGTCCAGCTCTCCTGGAATTATAGGTACAATGTGAAACAGAAGATACTTTCGTTTTACATATCAAACCTCCTATCCCCCTAAAGTCTCTGGGCTTTTAATATGACCTGGAAAGTGGGTACTATTAGTTAAAGCCGGTGACTTAACATTGTGACTGGCTTTCTACTGTATCACTCTCTATTTTCTACTCCTCACTCTCTTCTATTTTTACCCATGTTGCTTGTCTTTTCTTGTATTTTCTTTCTTGGTTTGGAGGAGCTTCCACAGCCTTTTAACCAATGCAGCCTTAGTACGCTCCACCTATGACGCTGCATCCTAATCCCTGGATCCTAAATCCTCCTAATTTTATATTGTGAACTTCCTCTGCCCCCTGGAGAGTAATTCAGAGGCTTTTCCTCTGTCTCTGTTTTTTGGGAGGTTTTTTTGTTTTTTTTTGAACACAGAAACCTCAGTGATAGCTGAGTCCCAGGGAATCACAGTTTTTAGTCAACTTCAACATATTGTACAGGCATATATAGGCCAGTCAGAATCTAGCTTTGCATTATTAAGTGCTAAAGCTTCTTCCTTAGAGGAAAGAGTAAATTTTAATGAATGTCACTAATAAAACTAGATTTTTAGCTCCTTTCATTGGAGATAGTGATGGTCAGAAGAGTAACATTACATATCTTTGGCATCTAAGCACTGTTTCATTACCTTTTATTTTATGCAATGAATACTTAAAATGTCTATTCAAATGACAGTGTAATACATTTTAATGAATGTCAAATGCAGCTTTTTCCAATACAGTTAATATTTTAGATAGGAGCACTAGAGTACTCTAGTCCATTTGAATGTGGTTATTATTCAAGATGAAACAGAGAAATTTGCATTTAGATGTGCTGTAGTAGAAAACAGTACCAGTTTGATTCTGCATTCAGTTACACGAGTGTGAAATCTTCATGCAACTTCAATGAACTCATCAAGGTTTTTGTCACTGGAAATATCAATGCCCATGAGAACAGAATGAGGATGTTCAGATTTGTTCTTTAATTGCAGTTTTTGGAGGTGAAATGCTCTACTTAACCAAGCCTTTCTAATATCATGGMTTCTAAAATACAACATCAGCTGAATCTCCTGCAGTTTTTTTATTTAGAATATTTACATTCTGAAGTCATGTCATTGACAACCACTTCATAAGCTCTTTGCCAAACTCACACGTATCCAAAATGTCAAAGGCTCTTTTTCTTAGCAGTAATAAAGTTTCAGATAAAATGAGCTTCAGAGATACAATCAACTGGTTTCAAAATCATTACTAATTGAAAGGGTTTTCCCTGTTTTATGTCAGAGACATTGTTAATACGTGATCTGTTAAAAAGAGTACTTAATGATTCAAATAATCCATAACAGTTCACATTCTTATATCTTTAAAAGTGTTAATCATTAAACTAAACTTGGAAAATGGAGTACCTTTAATTCTACCACTACATCCACAAGAAATGAAGTCTGAAATCAATACTCTGAAAACTATCATAGCTCTCACTCAGTAAAGATTAAAACTCCACAAAGCAAAAAAAAAAGTAAATATAGTTTACTAGATAGTATATAGCTAAGTTTCATCTTTGAAGAGATACTTTTTACCTACATCAAGTATGAAGCTGGACATTGATAAATCAAATGGCACATACACTCTGCTGTTTTATGTTTATACTTAAAGAAATGTTCCTGTTTCTTTTTTCCTAGCACATTCTAACTCTGGAAAACTATATAATGGGTTTAAAATATAATAATATTAGGGGAATATACAGGATACATTTCTGTCTCACAAGTTGCTGCTCAAAATACATTAATATGTCTAGCAAAAAAAACCTTGAGAATGTTGGGGAATGCCTGTAAGAGTATGTAAGATTTTTTTAAACAGACATGTTTAAAACATTATCATCATCTATGTGGATTTTCCTTTCCTTTACATTTCCATAGCTGTAGATGCTTAGCTATTTGGAGAGAGAGAGAAAAAAAAAAAGTGAGCTAATTAAGTTTAAGTGCCTTTAGTCTAAAAAATTCAGCCAGAGAATCTGTGAAACATCTGGTATAGAAAACCTGACTCCGTAGGAATGAGAATTTGAGAAGCTTCCTTATTATCTAAATGATACATTTTGTATTTGGTCCTAAAATAGAATAGACTCTCTGAAGGTTAAAATTAGTTTGTGGTTTTGAATATTTTGTGTAGGGATATTTGAGTAATGAAGACAAAACTGACTTTTGGACTTGGTTTCCTTAAGTAAACCGGAGTAAGGTGAAGTATAGCACAAGCTTCTGTTTAACAAGCCCAACTTCGTATGTGATTTCATGTCTAATATTTATATTCCTCTCAATTACTTTTCACTAATTAGGGTGTCCATTACACCCAGCTATAACTTCAGCTTCCAAAAGCAACTTAAAAAATTTTTTTTTAATCCAATTCAGGAGCTGGGAGTGTTCACATCTTCTACAGTTAGCATATTTTTAACTATCTTGGTGAAATGAAACCTGAGAGTTTTTCGTTCAACTCTGAAACATACAGCTTTCCCAACTATCAGAAATTGGATTCACTTCACAGTATTTCTTACAGGGTTGGTTTTGCTTGGCAGCGAAGGTCTTTCAACTGGCAGTAGCCCAGAGTAAGTAGATACATTTTTATTCAACCTCTGTTAAGCAGAATAGGTAGGTTCATTGGTAGAAAAGAAATTGCTTCACTACAGTCTTCTCTATGACAGTCTGTGTTGTCTGTTATCAGGTTGTGCTCTGGCACTGGGGAGATTAGGATTTGTAAATTATTGGTATTAGGTATTGCAGATAAGTTCTGAAAAAAAGATCTTATAAATGAATTATCAGCATCAAAAAGCAGGAAGAGGGCGATGGAGTTTTAAAAATACAACAATTATATTGAAGCTATATAATTTGGTTTAAAGCACTGTAAAATCTAGACATTTTCTCCTCTCTTTCTCCCAGTTTTGGAGGTTGGTATCGTATTTCATAATAGTTACCCTCTCTCCTCATTACCTGGAGAATTGAAGCTCAACACTCTTTATCAAATTACATCTTGCTGATTTTTTTTTTTAGATATTTTGACATATTGTACCACCCATCCACCTTTCCTCTGTTATTCTTTTTTCTTCTGTGTAATTACATCTCTCTCTATTGATGTTTCAATTATGAGACTCCTCCATCAAGATTATATGCATAATTTGAAATGTGAATTCTTTCYTGGGCCTCTGTCATAAACTAAAAATCATAAATGTGGGCCATTATGCTTCCAGGGAGCTCCATGAATTTTTGCTTGTGCAGTTTCAGTGCCAGGTGCAAGAACTGATTTTTTTCCTCCTTACTCTACTGGTCTCATGTAGAGTTACTCCTGCAGGATTTTCGCAAGACATTATGTGTAGAGCTTCATAGAAGAGGAAGAAAAAATGGAAGTACTAAGAAGCACCTGAGATTGATGACAATAAATTAAAGAATCATGGACTTTGGAATTTGTGGTGGAGTTACTGATGTGTATAAAATCTACAAAATAACACATATATCATTTGAATATGTGTCTGTAATTCTGTTATTTATTTAAATGTTAGAGTGTGGCTTCCCACTGACCACTGCATATGTTAACTTCACTGTCTGTGAATGAAACTGAGCTAAGGTGGCTCATGGATATTTAAAGATTAATGCTGTGAATCTAAAGATTTCACTTTGCAGCTATGCTACATTTCTAATTGGGTTTTTCCATTTCGTATGGCTCATTTTTGAAAAATAATTAATTAATGCAAGAATGCTGTCTGCTTTTCCAGTGTAAATCAGGATAATTTACATCTTATTTTTTTCCTCTGAGTTAAGCTGTATCTTATCAAGTAAAAGCAAATAGGCATCATAACGAATAATAGTAATAATAATGGTTATTATTATTATCATTATTGGTATCATACGGCTGTGCCAGAAGGCACTTTTATTTCTTTCCTCTCAATTTTGTCTTCTCAGCCCCTTTGTCAGTGATTGTAAAAGTCATTGAATATATTGTTGATACCTACTGTGTTCCAGGACTGTAATTGGACCTGTATTAGTAATTACAAAATTGCATATATGATTAATAAGATGGCAGTAAATAATGGGTCTGACGTTTTAGTATGAATGTGATAGAGCGCTGCTGATTCCAGTTTGCAAAGAAGAAAGAACTTTTTGTTCTGCTGGAAATTCTGACAGTCACCGTTATCTGTCCACCCTTCTCAACTTTGTACTATTATACCAGTTTTTCTAAATGAGAAGTCAAATTTGATACAAAAAGTCACATGCCTCTTACTGAATCTTGTTTTTGCAGTCCACAGTGCCTTGTGAGTAATTTAATATTCCATAGTTGCCTCTTCAAAGGGTGCTGAAGCTATAGAAATTAGGGGTGTTCTGTATCTCAATACATAAAACACATACATGATATTCAAACATAAAGTCAGCTATCAAAATGGGAGGGTATCTAATGTTGGCAACGCTGTAACATCCTTCTGAAGTTCGGCTAAAAGGAATTCTGTTTTTTCTCAGCTCCTTCCTGTAGTTTTTACTCAGTTTTACACAAGTAAAATTCTTATTGCTAACTAATGAGAACGTTTGAACATTTGTGAGTGCTGCAATATCATTACTCCTTTATTAGCCATAAATTTTCAACCATACCTCTTCATTACTTAGACCTTTAAAAAAGTGTATCCTACAGCACATTTTTGCAGTTTTTATGCTAAACTACTTGAAAAACATTCAGTTTATGTCTGATATTCAAAGTAAACCTGAAAGAATAATACACTTCAATTTGGAGGCTGACTTGCAAAACTGGGAGGATCTTAGTTCAGACTGAACCGAATTGTTTTTTATGATATTTCTGACAAAATAGAAAAATGTGACTATACTCATTTTTCAGTCAACCAGAAATTTTTATTCAGGTCTCCATATTAACTATGCAAAAGCTATTAGGAAAAGATTGAAAATGAAACAAAATGAAAAAATGAAGCTTCAAAATGAAATATTGAAAAGTTTATTTAAAATTATTGTGATGTTTCTAAATAAATATTCCTTTTAAAAATGTTTTTAGTTTTCCTTCAGGCTAAAACTACTCAAAGGATTCTCTGTAATGGTTAATATCTTCTCAGAACACCATTTATGAGGTGAAGGAACTCATAGTTTGCCTAGTTCTAGCAATGCTTTCAAATGCTTATCTGATGAGTGGCTTGAGGGAAGATGTTGTACAAGTTTAGTCTTTCTATACTCTGAATTGGAACTTGAGATTTCAATATTCTTGTATGCTTGTATGCTTGAAAAAATTACAAGGATAATCTGTTTTCCATGATAGTTAGTACACACTAACTTCTTAGGTTTTCAAATGAGGGTAGACAACAGAGAAGAATACTGAGGAATGGAATTAGTTACAAATTTTGCACAGATTTATTAAAACCACTTATAAAATAATTGAGTCTGTGTAAAGTTAGCTGTAGGAATTATCAGTTAGGGTGTTTTGAATTTTCTCCTGGGACTCTGAACAGCCATACTGTAAGAATTTGCCACAGGATTCAAACTAAATTATAAACAGTAAATCCATTTCCACAAAAACTTTCCTTAAGTACAGTTCCTCTTCAGTGCTCAGGAATGCAAAATTTACCATTTCGTTTTTGGGAAGAAGGGAGTGCTCTGGACTGAGAAGTATGTACTACCACTTGGAGAGAGGTCTTACTGGCTGATAATATTTTGGAAGAATTGACCATTAAAAAAAGCAGTTGCCCCCTCTGATATCCTGGTTATATTCCATTTCTGGCAGTATTCAGGAACTGTGCTTTTGAACAAGACGTGCAAGACATTTTTTTCCCCTCATGAGAGGGGAAAAACTCTCCTCATCTCCACTAAGTCCAAAGACTCTGAATTTCTCAGTATTACTTAGTATGATACGTAAATCAATATTTTGAATATTTGCTGTAGTCTCCAAAACTTTCTACAATAATATATTTTATTTGGCTGATTCGTTTTTTGATTTAATTTTTTACAGTTAAAGTTCTTGAAGTTTTTTCTTAACTTCCCAAACTTGCTTTTTTTTTCTTCTATATGTCTGTGGACGTGTGTTTGTGTGTGTGTATGTGTACAGACTTCAAGGTGCTCAAACCAAGATGCCATCTGCTCATCAGAAAATTTAGATTTCTGTAATAAGAAGTCCATACAGTGATTTGACTCATCATGCTACATACCTCCCTGCAACCTTCCTCTAAGCTTGGATGTCATGCAGACTCTGCGGTGATTTCCTGATTCTTGCCTTTTTTCTCATATGCTGTCATATTTCATTAACAGTCTTGACTGAAGTGATTTTTCTCTAGGGGCCAAATACTAGCCTGTTACAAATTCTGATTTGTTTAAATCACAGATGAGCTCCCTGTACTGATTACTTTTTATTTATACGTGTATTGGTGGTAGGATGATCTGCTCCTGAAAGTTCAGTAAAACGTTTTAGATGATTACATTGTATGACATAATTTCAAATCCATCTAGAAATACAAAGATTGCGAATATTTGTCTGGTGCAATGTAAGCCTCCAGTAGATCCTGCTATGTTCATTTTCAAATACGTTAGCATTTTTAGTGGCACTGAAAGGAACATTCTGAAGATTCTCAACAATAAGAAAACACTTTATGTATAGGAATCAAAGGACCCATGACTGGAACAGATATCCTCGGTTTATCAAGTTGCTCTCCTATTAGTGCAGACAATAACGTGATGTAATTCAAAGAGAAGTGATGCATAGGAGTATAAAGTTTCTTTGGTGCGCAGTTGCACTGATCCAGGTGAAAGCAGAGTATCAAAGTCTGGTACTGTCTCAGTGATACAACAATACACATAAAAATGTAGCAGAAYGCAAGGAAGAATTAATTGTGAATGAAACAGCAAAATGCTTGAAGATAAGAAATGGGCAATTACTAGACATTTGAGGATAAGAAGGAAGAGCAGTAGTTCAAAGGAGAATAGATTAAGAATGAAGACAGTGAAACTAAAACAACAGGAGAAACTGAGATAGGTGGAAATCAGATAGCTCTTACCGTTATGAACCATTATGGACAGGACTTTGATCAGGGGAAAGGTATGGACAAAGTAGTCTGTTACCTAAAATGTCAGTTTAAAGAAGGTAGCAAAACTTCTCATGCTCCTGCTGCCTTTTTTGCTGCCTACATTGTAGCCCTGAAAACTTGGCTTGCCTCTGCTCCTGGTGCTGCTGGCTGCTGCTTAGAGTCAGGAAGAGTAAAATGACTCGAGCCGTCCCATCGGAAAAGAGTGGTTGCCATCACCGTTACTCTTGATTTCAAAAGGCAGAATAGTTTCAGTCTTCCAAGGATTCTTGATGCCTCTTTCCCTTCTCCAGAGCTTGCTCTGTCCTGGCTCTTCCTCTGCTCCTTTTTTCTCCAGTGTCTGTGGGGGAGACTATCCTCCCTGGGCTCCCATGGAGCAGCAAAAGCCAGTTTTGCCAATGACTCTGTGAGTACCTTATGTCAGCTCTGAATTTGAATATTAATCAAACCAGGGTTAAAATTTTCATCCAGCTTTGGAGAGTTTTGGTGTCTTTGCTAATATAAAAAAAACGTTGGTAATAAAACATGAATAGCTGATTTACTAAGTATAGCAGCTGAGCAGAGGTAATGTTCTCTTTCTGCTATGAATGTCTTAAGCAACAAGGAGTTTATCATGTTTGGATCAAGCAGTTTGGGATGCCAGGAGCAAAAAGAATACAACAAGAATTTTTGCCCAGTTTTCTAGTGATACGTGTTGGTGTAATACTCTGGGCATAGGTATGTAGAGTTGAAAATCTTAAAAAAAAAAAAGAGGAGTAAATACACAGTAGGGAAATTAAGTGACGCTTGTCAAATTATTATTGCCTTAGTTAAAATTTGGTGAATAATTCAAACCAGGGATTGATTTTCCAAATACTATGTTTGCATTAAAAAGCTATATGTAAATTCAGTGAATCGATACATCTCAGCAAGTAAACGTTTTTTCATCAGTCTAGGGGAAAGTCTAAGGAGAACAATTTTTATATTTATTTGAGGGGAGAAGAAAGGAACATTCAACCATTTTCATTGTTTATTTAAGATGTGATTGGCACTGATCTGTATAGATTGAATAGGCCACTAAAGGTGACATTCATAGCAGTACGGAAATTCTATTTGTCCCCCTTGTGAAGAATGAATTAAATTTTTTCTGCACGTTTTTTTGGTCCACTGCTGCTTTCTTCTCTGGCCTACTTAAGAGAATGAGGTGAGAATGAGGTGAATATCTGTCTTTCTTGCTGTACCAAAAGGAGTCAAGAAACTGAAATATTTTAAAGAAAATATCCTTTCTTTGTGCTTTCTCTTTTTGTGCACCAATGAATATACGCTTTTTGGCTTTTATATCGGTAAGCGCAGCTCCTGTTTCTACTGCAGACACACACTAACTCAGTTGTCTGATGATCAGGAGGGTCACACACACTGGTTCTCTCCTTTTTTATTAACTTAACCTTAACTAGATATTGACATACACAGAAAGTCTTAATATTTCTGTAGCCTGGTGACTGGGACACTTACTTGCAAGGTGAGACACCTGCCTTACAAACACTGCAGCAGTGAATATTCAAGTATCATGTACAAAGTAGAACGTCACCAGGGAAGAATATTGCTGCTGGTTAGGAGGTGGAAAACTCAGTTTCAATTCCCCTTTATTAAAGGAAGAGGGATGAACCCGTATCACCCATATTAAGATTGAATGCCTTGATCACTGGACTTTTAGATACTCCCCCTAGTATGAATCTATGATATTTTGCTGCAAATGATCTCTTTGCCATTTTTGTGATGCCTCTGTCCATGGTTTCCCAGAGCAATAGCAGAGTCTCAGGTGACATGGGAACATAAATCAATTAATCATTTCTCTCCAGGACATACTGAAAAGAAAATCTGTCCTGTCCTTGCTCTGTTTACTGACACATTCTTTCAAGACAGGAAATTTCTGTGGATAACATTAGGAAATGATCTTTGTGTTGTGTCCCTATCTATTGCATTGCTTGATAGTGGCAATATAGTACCAAATCACTTCCTCTTTTTCTACTTGGTAAAGCTTTTCAGGATGGCCACATGATTTCCCTACTATAAATCCTTGCATTCATGCATTTTCTTCATCTTATTCATCTAACGATGAATTCTTTGCTTTGAATAATATGGAGAGCCTGGAGATTCTACTGTGGTATTACTAAGGAACAAATATTAATACAGGGTTTTGTGAGACTTTTATCTTCCTCTTTCATTTTTGGAAATTAAAATGGTTTTGCAGGAATGCTGATGGGGAAAAAGAGCAAAAGGAAGGCAAACATAACCAAACTGTAAACTGGTTTAAAGTTCACCAAAACGTTTTCAGAAGGCTGTTTGCAGCAGTCATCTAGCTCTGATCATTAGTCAGGTCAATAATGTGAGGGATGCTTTTCAGTAGTATTACAAGAATTCTAGGAACTTAGAGTAGGACCTCTTACTTTTATTGCATGCATTAAAAAATGAGGCCAGAGTTTCATTAAAACTTTTTTTTTTCTTTCCTGACTCACTTTTTGGACTTTGCTCCAGGCTTTGATTATTTAGATGCGTATATTGCTAATTTTTAATAGGGTGACAGTCCACAGGATTTCTTCACATATTTCTTTTCTATTTTTACTGAAAAACATCCTGACTTATCGGATGCTTTCATTGATTGATACTTTTTATAATTGTTTAAAGACTAAGGACAGTAGGTTATGTTTTATCTTTACATATATTTTTTAATCATCTTGCTGAAATTAGGAGTAGCAAGCAATTTGTTTATCACTGTGCTGTCTTCATGAGTGTACTGTCTCAGTGTTTCACAGTTATTAATTGAATCTATATGCATCGCCTGAGAAACATGGTTGATAAAATAACTTGCCCATAGTCTCTCAGGAAGAGTAGATAAATCGGAAACTAAATGAATTCTCTTGAATCCCAGTGCAGTGAGGCTTAATCAGATTTAATCCTGATCCTGACTGGAAGGATTTAATCCAGTGATCCTGCCAATAGCCTGTATTTTTTCTGTATCATAAAGATTACTAAACCAATACTAAAACTGTAAACTGTAATGTAAACTATATCTGTTAACAAAGCAAACCTTTCACATGAAGTGAGAGGATATAATCTAAATAAAATGTTCTAATAATTTGATCCTTTAAATTGAGCGTTTCACAGATGGCTGAGAACAAGGTAACACAACTGTTTTATTCCTCCTGTATGAATGAGCACCTGCAGCTAATAAGCCCAAGTTGTCCCATCCCATGGACCCTCACTAAGAGTGAGATGAAATGCAAGGTATGCTTTATAAGGAAAAAGGCCTTACACTGATGCATGAAAGAATAACAGAAAATCACAGTGCTTAAGTTAGTTCTGTTTCTCATTTCCCAAGTCATGGTGTACTTGGTTTTCACTGGAAACAAGACATGTACATGCACACACACACCCTGTCTAGACAGTGCAGCTCATTTGGAGGGGAAACAGATTTTTAAACATGTACCTGTCAATGTAATGCTGTAAGATAAAACCTTGGGGATCCCTGGAGACTTCTCATGTGGATGCTTCACTGTTCCAACTAAAGCATTTTGTTTACTTCTCAAACCCATCTCTATATTTTGAGGATACCAGGCTGACAACATGACATGGTGCATTAATTTAAACTTCTGTTTACTGAAGAAACTAGCACTGAACATGTTTATAATAGTAAAAAGAGGGAAAGAAGATAGCATTTATGGATATTTGTCCCCAGCAAATATGATTCAATCTAAAATAAGCATATCATTACTTTTTTTGAACTGGTCCTAAAAAAGTGATAAGTTCTAAGGAAACAATTTATTATTGGGGTATAAAGCATCTGATACAGCAGGAGCAGAATAATCAGCATTTCTGCGATCAGCTTCTGTGGTTGCTCCTAACATGAACAAAATGACTTTTTAGATTTTGTCAGACTTCTGTACTTCCTGGCATCACTGAAGACTGGAAGAGAAGGTGTTCTTCTGACATCATTTAAATTTCAGCATGTAAGAGAAGAGGGGAATAAATACCTGATACTGTGACACACAAGCTTTTATTAAACAGCATCTTGATTTTTTTTAAAATGAGCATTCAGAAGTCTAAAAAAAGCTATTTTGGTGAGAGAACATTAAAAATGCAGTTAAGGTATTAAGACAGTTTATAAGGATATGTGAGAATAAAAGTGACAATATCACTAATCCTTATGACTCTGATGGAAGATACAATTCCAAAATAACATACTCCAACATGCAATAGATAGCATAAACCATGGGACAGTACATCAGTTTAGGAAAGCCAAGAACTGTAATCAAAGGAAAGTGTTTCCAAATATTTGCACTTGCTGTTCTGATGTGCTTAATTGACTGGTTTTCAGTGTTCCAGATAGATGATATGCCAGATAAAGGCAGAAATAACAGAAGAAAAAGGTTGTTTTCTTAACCACTCTCACAAGTGGTTAAGGAGGTTTCAGGAGGGAAATAGCTGGGCTCACACTTCATGTAGTACATTTTGAGAACAAGATGTATTTTAAAAAGAAGGAAGTGAATGAAATATTTTGAATCCCTAGAACTTCATTCAGAGTAGCTGATATATTGTTACTTAGAAATACTGTGGGAGAGCGTAAATGTCATACTCTAGACACTGGGGAAACTGGGGAATGTGGGAGCTCAAGCTGCATTGTGTGAACACATGTCAGAACTTGAAGAGAAATATTTTTCTCCTATTACCTGTATTAAAATAAATAACAATTCCCATATTAAAACTACCAGGCTTGGATAGATTATGTATTTTGCCAAGTAAATAAGCTATTTGATTAAGCTTTTGCCCCTTCCATGAGAAAGATTTCTAAAAGAAAGATCAAGTTCCAGTAGGTTATCTAGTAAGATTTAGGTTTCAACAGCAATTAATTGGCAACGAAGGCACATTGGTATGCTGCAGTGTTAGTAAAGGGCTGAGGTTTCTGCGCAGAGACTTGGGACTATTTCCTTAAAATGGCAGTCTCTCAAATACACTTAAGTGACAATACGTATAGGAGAGACTTGTGAAGTTGTGTTTGACATTTTTCTGTCAATGCTATTATGAGAGAAAATAAATTTAAAATCTCACTGTGCATTTTCAAACTCAGTAATAATAAACACTGAACCCTTTTCAGCAGCATTACCGTAGCTACAAAGGCTGCAGTACCTATACATGAGAAGTAAAGTTAACACTAGGTTAGACTGTCTTGAATGGCAAGTATGCTGTCAGGACATGACACTGTAAAGGCACAAATTCATGCAGCTTGCCCAGATTTTCTGTTTCATCTAGGAGACTGATAGAATGAATAGGTGTTGGTAAGTAAAATCACTGTTTCTGAAAGAGAAACAAACACCCCCTGTGACCCCCCTGCACTGTTTTTGTCCGGTAGGCATCAGAGTCCTGAGCATTTACTAAAGGATTAGGAGTTAGCAGATAAGCTGCCTTTCAAAAGTAAAAGCCTTGCAGTGAGCCCAGTGTCAGTGAAATTAGACATTTCAAAGACCTTTCATTGAGGATGTTTGATTTAAAAAATTGTCAGTCTAGGACCATGCTTTTGCTGTTTTTATTATAATTTTAGATATATTCATTATTTATTATTGTATAGTTTAATTTTATTATAATTTATTATAATTTTTTTTATTTATTATTTTCTTATTTTGGTGGTTTATTTATTTTTATTTTAGCTCCATCTTATACTTTCTGTGTGACTTCATCTCTGTTTACTTTTGTCCTACCTTTATAAAGGGTAGTCCCACTGAAGTATACTTTAATATGATATTTTAAAGCCAGTGTAATAAAATGAGATCTTTATTCTCTAGTTAATGCCTTTCACTTAGTCTTCTGTCTCATCTTTTATTCCTTATCTTCCTATCTTACTAAGATGAATGTTTTGTAATATTCTGTTTTCTACTGTCTTTTATTGTTAACTGGTTCTTCTTTCCTCCTCCTCCTCCTCCTCCTCCACTTATCTTTCTAAAGCCTTACTTCAGTAAATTGGATCTCCTTTTCTTCTATCTTATTTGGATGTCTAAGTCTTCTCAAAATAAATCTTGGATAATCACTTAATCTTCTCTGTACTGATGCTTTTCAACTCTCGCTCTTTCACCCACAGCCTGAAATTACTGATCATTAAAAACATCCAGCTTGTTTAAATTCCCCACTCTTTAGCTTTTACATGGAACAAGAATTAGATGTAGGAATTAATAAGCTAGATAACACAAAAGACAGCAAGAAAAAAGCCCACCCTTTTACACTGCACAAAGAACACATTGCAAGCAATGGGGTAAAATGCATTCCAAACTTGAAAAAAGTAAATAATCTTTATCATGCCTTTTATTAGTGTGGAAAAGATGTTTTGTGTGTTCTAGGGTTTGATAGTCATTTGCCTTCTGTGAAGTCAGAAGTCAGGCTAATCATGCTAGGATTAGAACTGTTATTTTTAAACAAGTTGCCAAATTCATGAAGTTGTTTGAAACCATGATAATAAATCCGTCTTGATCCTTAGATACTGGGAGTTTCACATGATAATAGCTCATCACTGATAAGAAAGAACAATATTGTAAATACTGTTAATGAAGGGAGAGCCTGAAACAAGCTGTTTGATATTTCTGACCAAGAGAAAATTGACTGTCAAAGTAGAATCTGATCCCTATGGGTAAAATCCTGTTCCTAATGAAAGACATACTTCCTTTGGGCCAGATTTCAACCTCTGATTTTGAGCTGCAAGATCAAAGCAGGATTTTTATAACACCAATGTTAGATAGGAGGCATTAGAAAATGTAGGAAACAACAGTTATACATAGAACAGACAATACATGCCCTTATATGAATAAAATGATATGATGAAAAACATTGTTTTTGAAAAATTGATATAGCTTCAGACAAGATGTCTCATATGAACTTTTGTAGTCTAACCATTAAAAATAGCCACAGTTTATGAAAGAATGAAGTTCACACTTGGTTTCTGTTAATTCAGCTTTGTTTTCAAAGTTCTGTTAGCCAAGAAGGCAAGAGAAAGGCACAGACTGAGTTTTATTTACATAGGAGGATTTTCCTAGTCATACTAATAAAACACTGTTTGGACACTTTTATTAAAAATATGACCTTTTATAATGTTCTCTTAAACGCCATCCTACCTGAAGTAAACCAAACTGGAAAGAAATAACACTCATATCAATAAAACATTTTACACAAGTTACTGTGTGTCACCAAAATCTTGAGAACAGTCCAAATGCCCTTGCATACCCCTTGGCAAACAGAACAATCTGACATAGTCCTCTTTCATTATGAATTTATCTCATCTGAACAATTTTACATTTGTCATGGACTAGGAGGGGGCATAAGCACAACTGCACTCAACCTGTCTGTAGCGACCTGCTACTCCATGATATATTTCTTTGTGTATCTATCTTATTAGTTTTAGCATAGCTGAAGAAGGGATTAGGTCAAAACAACTGTATTTATATTAATTTAAGCCTTTGACTACACTAAAAATCTTTTACATGCTTTCAAGATCTAAAGGATTTTCTCCCAGTTGATGTGTGACTTGTAGCAGATGGAAGGATTCCCTATAGGTACTCCTTCTGTATAAATAATCGATAAAATTGGATGCTGCTGCTGGAAATATGAGATGTTCTTGCTTTCTATGATCCTTTCCTATTTCTCAGCATATAGGTTTTGGGGAGGGAGGGGCAAGAAAAAGATCTTTCTACAGTCCTTCACTGCTTTTCCCTTGACCCATTTCAGGAAAATAAAGATGGCTGGTAAGGGCTAGAAGAGTCCAAAAGTAATCTGTAATGACAGCTGGCTGAATGCAATAATATGCATAGCTAAGAGAAAGTGCATCTCCCCAAACGTTGTGCATGAATCTACTTTGTAGAGTGACATTCACTTGTTCACATTAATTTTCTACAGCAGCATTATTTTGAATAGCATATTCCCATTAAAAAAATCTGTATGTTTTGGAGTATTTTTTTTTATTTGGGGTTTTGTTCTTTCAAAGCGGCCATTCCCTATTCCACAAGTTTGGAGCTGATGTATTATTTAGATTCTTCTGAAGAACAATAACAAAATATGTATGCTCAGTAGTCCTTCAAATATGTTAGTTTTAGAGAAGCCAGTTGTCACAGTATGTAAGTACCTTTGACTTTATGATAGGGTCTGTTTTATGTCATAGGCATTATATGAAAAAAAAAAAAAAAAAAGCAGAAGAGTAGATAGGTAAAAATTCTCCAAAACCAGCAGAAACTTAATGCTGAACATGGCTTCTCCCCATATAAAGAATCGAACCTAGTCATTTAGGTGAATTTTCAAGAAAACGAAGGCCAGCCCTTATTTTGACATAGGCTGTAAAACCACCCACTGCTCTCATTGTATCACCTCTCCCTGCTACACTGAATCAGCAGCATCTCTTGTCATTTACTTCGAAAAGGTTTACTGCTGCAGATATTTTTCAACAAAGCAGGGTATGAGTAAGGGACAATGGGAGGGAGGCCTTTGAAAAGTTATAAAAAGAGAAAACAAAAGGGAGATCAACAAAAGAAGAAAGAGAATACAAAAGTGGAGCTATGGGGTGGGCTGGTGGGAAATAAAGAGAGAAATGTGCATGGGTGTGAAATGATTAATTTTCTGACAGTTTATAAAAATAGCTTGTGAATCTGGAAAGGAACCACAATAGAGTGAGCACAGAAGAGCCTGTGTATCTTTATGCATGGGTTTTGTATGAAGAAACATAAAGAGAAATGCTTGTGCTTCTGATATGGAGGCTGCCTAACTCTGGGCTAGCTTCTCCTTCTACTTGTAACATCTCTGCACAAAAGACTGCAAAAGGCATATGAGACTAGAAATAGTTATTCTCCATTGCTCTGCCATTCTCCTGTGAATTATTACATTCTTAGGAATAATAACACAGAGATCGGTATTCAGGAAAGTATTTTTTATAACTCTCTCTTGGGGTTTTGTTTGTTAGGGGTTTGTTTGTTTGTTTTTTAATAAGAGTTTAGAAGCAACTTACTTGAATATGTTTGCAACTTAACCATGGAATTTCTGCATTAATTTGGACAAATCTTCCTCAGTTACTAAAGTTTTCTTAAAATCAAAAAGTTTAAGCTTTTAAGATTGTATGTTCCATTGTTCTTCAGCATTTCTAATATGTTTGGTTTATTTTATTTTAAATTTGTCCTATATTTACTACTCCTTGAGGAGCTGATTAAGAACCCCAAATAAAGTGTGGTTTAGGAAATAGTCACAGGAATAGAAGAGTCACAGCTGGACAAGGGGCTACAGGAGAATGGGGAAAGTGGGGTGAGAGAAGAGTCTTTTGAGTCATCCTGTCTGGGA
Organism: Apteryx rowi; assembly: GCF_003343035.1. Lineage (NCBI taxonomy): Eukaryota > Metazoa > Chordata > Aves > Apterygiformes > Apterygidae > Apteryx > Apteryx rowi. The sequence continues at coordinate 36,300 of NW_020447551.1, forward strand.
TTTTGTGCCATYGTGGATATGACACTGTTGCATCAAATTAGGTAAACTCATGTTATGGGGACCCCACTTGCAAAGGCCGAGGGAGATGTGCTTCTTTCAGCCAGCAAGAAACATACGAGTCTTTTCTCCATGTCTTCTTTCCTCATGCTACCCAGAACTGACTTCTTGATGGCATTAAAAGCACATCAGGCCTTTATCTCATGCCAGGAGAAGATAGCACACCCAGGAGAAAGAGCTGAAGTCTATTACACAGAGGTATTACATCCTTAAATTATATCATGACAGGGTTTGAACTTCACAGCTATGATATAAAAATGATTTTAATTTTAATATAGTGTATCCCAAAGCATCTTGGAAATCTACTTGCACAGAATGGTTCACACAGAATGTAGTGTGATAGCTTGTCTAGTTACTGAGCCCTAATATTTTCTATTTCATCTTCCCCTACCTGTTGTTACCACTTGTTTTATTTAAAGGACATATACAAAACGGCATCTTGCAATAATGCCTTCTGAAAAAGAAGAACTTCCATTACCTTCAGTTAACCATGCAACATGACCCACAGTTTGCTGTCATTTTTTCCTTATTATATATTTTTTCATTATRCCTGTTGCATTACTATTTTTCATTCTAGCTCTGTCAAGAATTTAAATGACTGTTAATTTAAGAATGTGGTGAGTCCCATTTACTGCAGAATAACAATCATTTGCTTGAAGCTAAGTACCTGCTAAGTGCTGTTGTGAAAGAAGATACTTTACTGAATTGAGGCTGATCTCTTTATTAGGTTTCTCTTAAGTATTACCTAGGAATTCAGTGACAAACATACTTCTTTTTGAGCAGAAGTTTGAGAAACTAAATTCTAATAAATCTGAAATGAGCTGGTGTTACTGGATAACATGTATATTGAAGACAAATAGGGATTAAAGGAAGCTTCTGAGGCTCTTGAATTCTTGATACTAGAAAAGTCATGATTTGCTTGATATGATAAGCTTTTCTGTTAAGGTGAGTTTACATAAAATTAATTTTTTTATGGAACTCCTAGCATTGTGGGCTCAAATGCATCTAAGTTTTATACCTATTAGTTGAAAGAAATAGAAGATAAGAAGGTTTTACTTCTAAAAATTATAAGACTTATGAAATTCTCATATGGAAAGAATAGAATTTAAATCTGAGCCTTATGTCCTGTAAAATACACCATCATTCACCATCATCTGTGTAAATAACAGTAAGAGCAGGATAACAAAAAATCTTCAGTATCATTTATTTTTATTCTGCCCTAAATGAAAAGATGTCAGGACCATTACTCTCTTCTTGTCTTTGGTTTCAAATGTCTCGTTCAGAATGTTGCTATGTGTTCATTAATTTCTCTGTAAATCAAATCATTTCATTTCGTGGACACAGTATTCCTTTTATTCACACTGTGAACCTCCTTTTATTGGTCTGCTCATCTGAATGGGCAATGAGTGAGTCTGAAGTCTTTTCACCCTTATAAAAATAAAGCCATTTCCTCAAGTTCATTTATGACATCTCACATTTTGAGCAGATTTTAAGGAAGAAGGACAATTAGTGTCCCGGCAACCAAGAAGGAATTTGAACAGAATGCGTCCAGTCAGCTGGATATTTAAGAATTGCCTACAGCAGTGCTGAGCCAAGTTATATCTCCATTACTACATGGCTTTGCAAAAGAAATGGTAGTAGTCTATTATATTATAATGGTGTTATAAGACTACTCTTTTTTGTACAGATATTATTTGTCAGTACATTAGAGAAAAACAGTGTGGATTTAAGAGTCCCAAATGTTGATTCAATGATAGCAAATTTAAGCAAGAGTATAAATACTTCGGAAGGGGTGGATTCTTATTATGGCATACCGTAATAGAACTATATTTCCTTGATAATGAGCTTTGAATGAAGAATTCTCTTAAATATCAAGGTGAGCTATGTTCATATATACAAAGCTTCATATGTATGTAGGCACCAATTCTTGAAGCTAAGATCACGTCTACCTCAAAGCAAGTGAGAAATTCCACTGGAATTGTAATCCACTGTTTAAATTTCCCACACATTTAGGTGCTTTAGCTTGCTAAAATGTAATTGGAGAATGGTCAGTAAGCCAAAAAAGCTTCATTGTTAAAGGTAGTAGACTTCCTTAAATAGTATAGATTATACTCAGCAATTCACTGTGAGATGTTGGTAAAATCTCTCACACATTTTATGTTCCTTACTCATTTGGAAAGGAAGTTCCTTCATTCATTGTTCTGCAGAATTAGATTTTAGTCTTTTCAGGCAGGAACTTACTGCACAGTGGGACTGGGACTACCTATCCCAATTACTGTCTCTGAGAGATACTGTAGTCCAAATAATTTATTAATAACATAAATGTATTTTTAATTCGAGCAACTTCATATTTAAAATGAACATACACTGGATAAAACATAAAACTGAACCACTGCAAAGTGAGGTGATAGGAATAAAAGTATATGCCAACATAAATGTTATTCTCAGTGTGTTGTACCTTAGTGTATAGCTTGAGTTGTTTGTGTAAAACTTTCCAAGCCACATTGGCTGTTCTCACAGTGACAGATAATAAATGATTAGAACAGGCAATAAAAGATGGAAAGATATATAACAAGGGCCAGAAAAGAGGGAGAAACAGCTGGAGATTCAATTTGTGAAGGAAAAATACACCAAGAGAGACCTTTAATATGAAAGTGTAATCAAGAAAACTAGGTAGACTGTCCTAGTTAATATGATGGCATGCCTGTATTTGTTTTATAACATTATTCAATTTAAATTAAAATCTCTATAACCACTTCTCAAGGAATTCTCAGTTCATTATAGTTCCCTTCTGAATGTTCGTACTTACCAACATCCATGGACCACAGTCAAAGATTAATTCATCAGAGCACATGCTGCTTGCTTTCAAAAAATACTGTTTTCAGGAAGTGAGTCATACTGACAAAGAAGGCCCATCAAAAGCGTAACCCTTTTCCAGTCCAGGTTTGGGCGACTGTCTTTATTCCTCACCAGTATGTGGTGATACTTTGTAAACCAGAGGTGATCAGTGTATCCATCCTGAACCATGAGCAGATCACACGGTGGAAATTTGTCATGGGATGGGCATGAGAATAGTGTTGGTATGAAAGCCATCTGAATACTCGGCTCAAGAAAAAATAGACCAAAGCTGCCAGGTTGCCCTGGACTGAGAAGCACATCCATCTTTCAGAGGTACATGCAAATTTGTAGAGAAGTACTGTCTTTTTACATCTATGAAGCTCCCTCCCCCTCTTCAAAGTGCTCTCTGCCATGCTCCCTCTCATCATTTTGCTCAGGGATGTTGCATATGTCCTGTGACTCTCAGTGACATGGAGGTTGGAGCTAGTGGGGGAGAACAGAGACTGTTGTGTGAACATGCTACTGCTGGATTATTTCCTTATTCTGGGAAGGTCTCAAGAAGATGCTGTGTTTGGAGCAAGGTGGGTCTATGGCAACAAAGATGATGGCCTGTTTGAAGGTTATTGACTGTGTAGAAGCAACTTTACCCTGTGTATCTGCAATATTAAGTGTGCAAGCTACCAGCTGTTGGTAGGGGATGGGGCTTTTTAACAGTCAGCTACTTTTACAGGAACAATAAAGAAACTCTTTGTGGAACATACTGGAACCAGGAGAACATTGCTGGTTGGGGGCATTTGTTGTGAAAGAAATGGAGAAATAGGGACAGAGCAGAATATGAGACATGTAATGGGTACTGGGGAGGGAAGTCTCACACTGTGGTGTTTTTATTTGAAAGCTTAAGGTCATGTGAATGAGAGGCCAGAATACCTTCTAAGAAGTCAGAAGCAGGCACAGATTTAGTTCAAGGCTTCAGTTAGGCAAAGCATCTCTATGGCATAGCATCTATACATCTAAAGACATATTTAAAGTGCACATTCTGAGTAAGAATGGACTTAAACGTGTGGTTTATGTTTTTTCCTAAATAGCAATCTAAGTCAATAAGTATTTATTCAGAAGGAAAATGGTGATGTTTCTGTTGTTATTTAGTTCAGAGTAGGCATGCCTTATAGTTTAACAGAGAACTAAATACAAGGATGGGAAATGGTGGACATCTGCTATGAAAGTCCCAGAGGGATTTACAAGAAAGCATAGCTTTCTGGTGCCTCTCCCTTTCTGAGTTCGCAGTTTAGCAGGGTTGAGAAACCCCTGCCTTGCACAGAGCTGCCACCTTGTCTCTTCTATAGGCAGCAGCTGTGGCTAAGAAGGGATGTTGTGGACTGGAATAGGGTGAAACAGGTTGACATCTGACCTCAGAAGCCACAGTGGCTTATAGTTGTCACTGTAAATCCCTTTCTTTTTCTCTCCTATGGCTATTCTTCTGGTGCTTCTTCCTCTTCCTTTTGTCTAAAACTGACTAGCTTTCAGAGAGAAAATCTGGTCTTTTTCAGCTGAAATACCACAGTTAGAGTATGAGTACTGGATAAAAGACATCTTTTCTAAGGAATAGTCTAAGAAGGCTGTCCTTTAAATGATGGAAAACCTCATATTTCATTCGGTATAGAAGGATTCAAGTGAAAGGAAATCTCTTTTCCTCAGTTCTCTGGGGTGGCTTTTGTTCATTGAAAGGTGAAATGCCAGCTAGGTTTTACTGTGCTCTGAGGTTTTTTAATAACAACTTTTTTTTAAGAAACCACATTTTTAATAACAACTGACAGGGTACCAAAAAGGAAACAATAACAACATCCCTTCTCCGTTTCATCTCATCCCCAGACTGATTCCTGCAGAGAACAGTCCAGCAAGATGCTGGTAGGCTAGATGGTACTGGTCAAGGATGAGTGCTAGGGAACATAGCTTAAACCTCTGCTTCCAGGGCTTTGGTTCTCTTAACATGAATATTTGATATAAATTCTTATTAATCTTTAACAGACTTACTTATTCAGTCGCAGTGACAGTTCACTGAAAGTTTGGCTCAAGAGTTAGTGGAGACTTCATAATATTGCAAAACGTAATGCCTGATTAGAGGATAAACTAGCATAGTGTGAACTTGTTAGTATTTGCAATAAATGCCATTTCATTATTCTATTATGAAGCAGCTGGTCTCAAGTCAAGAACTTTGTTAGAGTGCAAATGTAAAGATTTTTAGAGCTGTGTTACACACTGACATACCAAATGTCCTCATTTTTTATTCTGTTACAGTGAAGTATTAATCATGTAGGTGTCGGAGACGTTCTTGGGCAAAATAAAAATTTGTTTGAATAATTTAGCCTGTAGAGATGTGAAATAAGTAGTCTTGCCATAAACTGTATGTGAAAGATAGAGTGAGCCCTGAGGGTTGTGACTAATTAACTGCTACTTGTCATCTACGGCTAGAAGACTAGATGAAGAATAACTGGTGCTAGGAAAGGCCAGGAAAAGCTCAGATGCTGGCTTTTATAGAAGCCATTGTATTTGCTTCAGGAAAGGAGCAAAACAGAGCAGGACTCCAAAACTAGGAAGGAATTATGAGGTGACTTTGTGTAGGAAGAGCTGAAAATGAGATAGAAACCTTTTTTGTTTGCTCGGATATTGATGACCACAAATATTAAGCTTGTATATCTTGTCTGTGATATAATTTGTTGGTGTTTTAGGACAAAAATAAGAATAATATGTGCGAGATGAAGTAAGTTGCAGGGGGCTGAACAGAAGGCTGTCATGTGGAGCCAGGGCAAGAAACAGACAGTCTTGAAGAAGAGCCATTTGGAGGGAACATGAAAGCACATCAGGCTTGAGGAGAGTAAGTGTAATCAATGACTACTAGAGTACATTGTTCTCCAGTAAGGTAATGGACCCAATACGCTTGTGTTAGCTAAAGCTACACGTATGCCAAAATGTTAGACTGTCTGATGGTACTCATCATTAGGTTTTTAGGCAGCTGATTTAATTTCGATGTTTGTGAAAATGTCTTTTGTTAGTTTATGAAAATTGCCTGCCTGCATGTATAAGCACTTGTATCGGGGAGCCTGATCAGTCTTCGTATCTTATGTCAACAGGGCCAGTTAATTTAAACTTTGTATAAGGTTTGGTTCTGCAAAGTATTTTTGATTATGTTTATCAAGGGCTTTCTTCTTTGTGTCACTGGAAAAAGAAGTATATGAGTTATTGTATGTTTTTATTTTTAAAGCTACCAAATAAATATCAGTTGTTAAAATATATGCTGTAGGTGATAAAGATATCAAGAAGAATACAATTTTGTGGTACTCTGCCCTCTGTGTAATTGCTCTCTAACTCCAAAGGTGATACGTGTTCTATGCTCTTAACTGGTTATGGTCTTTTATATTCCTGACAAATAAACTGATTCTAGACAGCATCAAATTGGTTTTCTGACCTCTTAGTTGCCTTAACTAGGAGTAACTAATAATCAGCACCTGATACCCCTTATTTCTTTGTCAAGAACTCCTGCAGTCATTTCCTCTACTGGTTGTCCAAACAGAGAGTAACAACTAGCTTTTGCTGTCAGATTCCATTAACAGGTCTATGCACTGAATGTACTAGGATCATGTGGGTGTCTAAATGATGAGAGGAAAAAAAAATCTTATTTTCTTTTTAAAAACAGATTTCTCTTGATACAGTTTTTAGCTACATGCCTTATCCTAGAAGATAAACTTTAAATACTGATAGTTGCGTCATCAGTTTAATGACTAGCACATGTTTTCTTTTCTGTCTTAAACAGCTTGGGTTATGTTAAATCACCAAAATTTTGCCAGTGCAGCTTCCATTCTTACTACCATCAGTTAAGGTTTTGCTATTGATTTAATTGTGAACCTCTTTACTTTTAGTTAGAGTTCATTCAGACAAAACATGTGCTAAAGATCTCAGAAGCTGTTAGGGTCCTGTTCTAAATACCAATAGTCATGCATTAGACAGCCACCTGGAAAAAAAATAAAGGCACATAAAATGGAATATTTTTTATAACAAACATTCACAAGAGACAAAACGACTCCCCAATCCAGTCTTCCCAAAATGGATGACTGCTTTGTTGCATTATGCTGTGTTGAAAAATTCATTTGTAAGCTATATTCCTGACTATAAAAATAATTAAAGAAACTTTAATATACCAATTTTGTTCTTGACAAGTTTTCTATAGTAATATTATGCATTTTCTACATCATGCATACATTACACTAATATGTAAAGATCTTTCATCACACACATTATTTTGTATGCAGTATTTTTCCTTTTAAAGAGCTCTTTGCTTAATAATGGAATAGAACATAGCAATATAATTTCCACCTAATTTTTTTATAAGTGCTTCTAAAAATCTGTATTGATGCAGTTTCGTAATCTGGTCAAATATATCATGGATTGCCTCAGTACTAATTGTTTTCTGCATGTCAGACTGCATGTGAGATGAATGCTRTAAATCATCTTTGCTTTTCAAAGTTCAGATTCAGAAGCTATAAAAAGACTATCTTCCAATCGACTGTGTAGAATAATGGTTTCTCTCAGTATTACATCTCCTGCCTTTCAATTCTCCTGGAAGCAATTTGTGTATGTAAATAAAATCCCCCTAATTGGGATGCCATCTGTTAGGTTAGCTAGTGCTGTGTCACTGACAATGCTTTTATTTATGGTTAGTACATTCCAGCTTTTGTGAATATCTATGGTAAAGCAGGTGTTTCAAGGAGCCTGAACAAGATGAGACTGAGGTGAATGCTTCTGTAATCAATAAAGAGCTGCTATAGCTCTCCAGACAAATATGATTTTTGAGAATTCCGTGAAACAAAGTATCACAGCCTAGATAGAGGAGAAATTTATAACAATCTCGGAGTCTGCCTTTGAATTTCATTATTGTACAATGACAACAAGCCAGGGCTGGCTCTAAGCATAGCCATAGGCAAAATAAGCCATTGCCTGGGACAGCAAATTGTAGGGTGGTGGCAGCCAGATATTCCTCTTAAAGATTTTGCTGCTATGAACTATCTGGCTTTGCTCTGTGATTACCTCTATCTTGACTACCTATTTCCCTCCTCACAGTTGGAGCAGGAGGTAGGACTACAGTGATTTGCTATCAGCACATTGATCCAAGATCATTCGTCCCTCTCCCCTTGCTTCCATAGCTGAAGCCAGAGATGCATCAAGGAGGCAATAGCTTGTGAAATCTCTGGCTCATTGGGTGAGGCTGTGATCTTTGAGATGATGAACTGAAGTGCAAGTTTTGGTTCCTGGGTGTTGGGTACAGACACTCACAGGCAGGACTTGTTAAAAAAATAACAGTTTATTGGGATCTTTGCAGAGGGTTATACTTACCTTCAGTGCTCAAGTTAATCACTTGAATAGGGTAGTTGGTTGCTGTCCGAGTGGTGACAGGAATCTCCACTGCAAGGGTCCTTGCACTGGCATCTTCAGCTGGATCCAATGAAACTACCCAAACTGTTGTTCTGCTGATTGCTTATATGCAGCTGGTCAGTGCTCCTACCTGACCACTCTAGCATATGCATGGTCTGTTGCTTTTGTTTATCTTAAAAAAATGCACAAAACATCTCCTATCTTAAGTAAATAAAAAAGATTGTCCTATGTGGCTATTTTGGCATTTGTAGGAATGGTTTCCACCAACTATTGAGAAGTGTTTTATCTATCTACAGTTTGGTCAATTTTGTAGCAAGAACCACCTGAAGAGTCTTTGGGATGGCCATATTCTCCACCCCGGCTGTTAGTCAATAATTGCAGCATGCAAATAGTGCTTATCAGTTTGTCTAGGCACAGCAGGAGCTGCCTGGGGAAATCCAAGGCTGTAATAGTTACTCAAATGTTTTGTTGTGACGATGGATTCAGTCAAGCCCCTTGTCTCAACCTCATCCTTATGTCATCTGTGGAGGAAGTTTCTGGACTGCGCAGGGAACTAATGACTAAATGCACTGGGTGTGCACACAGGCACAGCTCTGATACCCAGCCACACCAAATTATGACTTTAGGACAACTGAATTCTTCTATCACATGAGGTTGAGGACCATAAAGGATGCCAAAGTGACATTCCTCCCAGGAAGTTATTTTGTCTTCATTCCTGATGTGAAAGACTTCAGTCTTTTCTCTACCCTTGAGAAGCCTGGAAGTGACCCTGAACATGGCTCTGAGGCTTGACTAGGTGTCTTGGCAGTATGCCATCAGCCTATTTATCATATATTTTTACTCTGTTTTGAAGAGCTGGTTTGCATGTTGTATCTCTTATAATTCCCCTTTAAATCCTAAACTCTAAACTAGCTTACAAAGTTAGGACATGGCACACTAAATTAGATAAAATCAATGTGTACAGGGAGTTACCCACATACAGAGCTACAATGAAAAGATACTCCCAGAAAGCAGGAAACATTGACAGTGGTCATTAATTGAAACTGGAGAGGTTCTGACTTGATATAAAGGAAAAAATTGTCCACTATGAGGATAATTAGCACTGGAACATGTTGCCCAGAGAGGTTGTGGAATCTCTGTCCTTGGAGGTTTGCAAGACCCGACTGGACAAAGCCCTGAGGAACCTGGTCTGAATTCAGTGTTGACCCTGCTTTGGGCAAGGGATTAGATGAGAGGATTTCTTGAAGTCCCTCCCAACCTGATTTATTCTATGATTCTGTGATTCTATAAATATTAGAGAAAATAAGAAACTGAAGCAACGAGATAACCATATGGGTGCCGTGAAGGCATCCTTTTAATTGCAGAACAAGCATGAAGATGAGCATTCCGTATTTCTTCGGTTTTGGATTGCTCCTATGGAAGATATGGAAGAAAACAGAGGGAACAAACATCTCTGTGGATCGATTCTTTGTTACAACCAAAGTAGACTAGTAACTAGAATGTCTTACTTTCTTTTATATCACTGGAGTAGAAGAATTGGTTTAGTTCTTTTTAAAGTACATGTCCACACTGTACACAATGTCATTTGTTCAAGATGAAAAATAAAAATTAAGAACATCAGTCAAAAAGGGAAGCAAAGGGCCATAGAAAGTGGCAATAATGCTGTGAAAAGGTTTGACTTTTATATGCTTTGCCTATTCACTTTGCCAACTTTTTCACAAGCAGTTTCAACCTAATGGAGTTACTTCTGCACAAAATTGGAATAACACTGTGGTGAATCTAATCCAAAAAGGATATATTTTATCTGCTTTGCAGGGCAGGATCAGGTCCATAAATCACTGCAACTCTTGATCTGAAGGGAAAAAGATTTTCCAATGTCATACACGTTTCTAACAGAATGAATTGCCTAAGGAAGGTATTTATGAAAACAGTAACCAAAAGTATAAGCTAGGAGAAATCTTCTGGTAAAATTGGGGTAATATATCAAAGTGACAGAAATAAGACAGTAGGGTTTCTTTTAATCACTGAATTCTGTGTAATTAAATGTGTTCTAGCCAAACGTGACTTTTACTGCAAAGAAATGAAAATATAGGTATGTTTACATGTTTGTTATCATACATCTTTGGTTAGAGTGAAAAATAAAATTACAAAGGAGGCAAAAGTAAATTTGTTTTCTATGTGACTAAAGCATGAAGCCAGAGCATTGTTCAGTGTGTATTGTGAGACTACTCATAGCTCTTCAAATCAGGGATTCTCTGGTTACAAAGAAAAACAGGGTAGAGTGGCAACACATAATATAAGTTGCCAAGTCATTTAAATCAAAAGCAGAGCCAGGAATAACTGGTAGTCATCTTATTCCCACTCTTGTAACCTATTTGCTAATTATGTTGCCCTTAACAGATAATGTTCAGTGTCAAGTAAATAAAATTCTTGGAATATTTCACTGCTACTCTTAAAACTCAACAACGTATATCTGAAGAAAAAGTGATTATTTTGAAAGTGTTAAAAATGCTGTATTCCAAGTTATTGCCATTAAAACCTGAACAGTTCAATTATGAAAGCTAAAATACTGTTTGGAAGGATAGCAAGGACTGCAGCAGGTGAGTAAAATAGCTGCCTGATTTTTTTGTAGCATGCTGTCTCAGAGCAAACACAGTTATTGAGAATATTTCAAATATAGCTTGTTGAATTGACTGTATGCAATGCAAAAAATTGGCTTGATGTCTGACTTAACATGTTATATACAAGTGTTTGCTTTGCTCCTAAAACAAACAAAATGCCAAAAAGCAGCAAAAAAGAATTCTACACTCAATACAAAGTCAGCTTCATGAGGTCTTAAGGTTATATTGATTGGTTACCTTGACTTATGCCTAGCCCTGAAATGCCATCTGATTTTAATGGACTTCTAAATATATTTCACACCACATTCTGCTACTCTTTCAAGCATGCTCTTTTAACCTTTTTTAAAATAATTGTGGGCAAAATTCAAAACTCTTTATTTGACGTAAAATCCCAAGTCAGTAGGAAGTTAGTCTGAAGACAGGGAACTTCTGGATTTAACTCCTTTCATTTTAGCTTGCTTACACTGAAAGAAACCAACTTTCTGCAAATCTGCTAAGTAACCTTCTGCTTCCCTAAGCCTTTCCCCCTTCACAGCTTTATATCTGACTCATCTTGTTTTCTCTCAGCTGACTTGATTTATAGTGACAAAAGGAAAGGGAGATAGGCAACATTTTCATACTGATTCATAGGTAGGAAAGCAAATGTTTTAGTACCACTCTCCCAAGCGGCTGGATTCTCTCACCTTTATTTATCTCATAGCTCTATTTGCACAGTGAGATAGCACTCAGGAAAATAATGGTGATAATGTGAGATAATACAGAAATATAAGCTAGAATTATTTTGGAAAACTGGTGGCAACGTTCCCTATTCTGATAGCTGTTTCAGAATAGTGTTGTTTCGAATAGTCAGCAGAAAGACAAATAGTGACTGAACGCCTCTGTGTACCCAATAACCTAATGATTTTTACATGCATTTATAAAGTTGTCTATAGATATGAAGTTAGATTATTATCAGCCTTTGGTTACCTGAAAGCAAACTACCTAGTTCCCAAGGAAGAACCATCCAGTTTTCATCTCACTGGATGAAAAATGTCTTGGGGAACTCTTAAGAGCACAGAGCTGGTCTGTCTCTTACTGTTTGTTCCTTGCAAGCCTCTTTATAGCTGAACAAATCCACCAGCTGGTGTGTGTAATGCGCAGAGATATTGCTCACTATCTTTCTTTTATTACTGTTTGCTAGGATTTTCTATGGGCTGCAGTTTCAGGAGACTCTCTTTTTAAAAATATCCTGTTTAATTAAACCTAGAGTTTTCCAAGTATAAGTGGCAATTTCTGCTCTCACAGATGTAGACATTGGCAGTAACTTCATTAACTCTGTAGGTTTTTGTATGGGTTTATTCTGATGAACACTGGAAAAAAACCTTCACAGCTTTTATTTAAGACAGTTCAGCCCCATCAGAAAATTCTATAATTAGGTTTGGAGTGTGCTGCTCTTTACCATCAGGTTATATGAGGGGGAGAGTAAAATTTTGGGCCTTGCTTTGGAGACACCGTAGTCAGGTCTATGAAAAACCCTAGGCTTCCAGTTGTACTTGAGTATTAGTGGGAGTTGACCATTTTGAAAATTATATGTTCACAGAAATGAGTACAGGTCTTTATATTATGTTTTGAATCACCACTGTGAATTGTTGTTTTTTTTAACGTGTGCTTTTTTCACAGCAAGTTAATTATTTTCCTGTTATACCAGGGTAATTTGATGAATTTTAAGATTCACTATTTTAAACTTTTCAATTTTTTCATCTTCTTCTCAAAGCTCCTTGCCTCTCTTCTTACCCCCAAAAGAAGCCTCTTTATTCCTCAGACTTTTTAAAGTCTTCTTTTTTTCAGCCAGTTTCTCATTCTCTTTCTCATTCTTTCTCTTGTCAGCAGGAGAAAAATGGGGGAAAAAAGGAAGACTAGCTAGGAAACAATGGAAAATCCATGCTTGAAAATAATCAGGCTCTTAAAGTTGTCTAAATATAGACAACTAGGCTCATTTTTGATGTCCTGTGGTTTTGTGGCCCCCACTACAGAAGGGCCACAGGTATGCCCTAAGTTCTGTATTAAATCTGCTTCTGTGTGTTTGTCCTGGATATTCTAAGATACCTAATGTAACACCTGATGCCTGTATTTAGGTTGCTGTGTCCTAGCTTTGTCCTGTCCTCAGGGTCTTTAGGTAGGTTTTTATAATTTCATCCAAAAGATGCACCCCAAGTGACCTGTCCTGGACAAAAGGACTTAAGCTGAACTTAATTATGGTCAGGAAATAGCTTCTGAAAGTCTTCCCCATCATGTTCAGGCTAAAATGCTAATGTGACATTTATGGATCATAATCCACTTTGCATGAACAGGCACACAAGCTGTCTCACCAGAAATTACAATTTTATAGTATGATTTGAGACCATGGGGGAATCAAGATGTCTCTCTCTCTCCTACCTTGGATTCACCTTCCTTGCAAATACAGACCCAAGGAATTACCGCCATTACTGCGCAAAGTATTACCACCTGAAAATCAAATCCACTATCTGGTCAGAGGAGTCTACTAACAGGCTCAGGGGAATTGCTTACCAAACCCTGCTGAGACTGAACAAAATCCCAAGCCCTGTATTATTATATGGCCTGTGTTTAACTACTAGTGACTGGAGCAGGAACGATGCTAAAAATGGGGAAGAGAGAATAATATAGTAGAAAAAAAGACAACATCATGATTTATGGGCTTGATTTGTCAACTGACCTAAAAACATAAACTACCTTGAGCTAATTCTGGCAATAATGGTCACAATATATTTTTAAGAGTCTAGATTTTCACCACTTCAGTCTGTTTTTAATATGCACATTTTATTTTCTTAAAATAACATCCTGCTTGTCTGAGTAAGTCTACTCCTGGGAGATTTCTGCTTAGCTCATTTAAATAATCTCATTTCCATTTTCATAATTATGCTTTGGATTTAACACCTTATTGATAGGAAAATTCATGACTCCATGATATGTTCTTCTGGTATATCTGCAGGCTACAGTAATGCTTTTAAAACTTGAATCTGAGTAGAAGTATTTTAAAGCTATCAAACAAAACTAATGTCTCCAGTGTTATTTGTTATGCTTCCTGGTAGTAATACTATTTTGACACATCACACAAGAAGCAGGTATAAGATTAGCTTCAGTATAATAAAAAAAAAATCTGTTCTCACTAGCCAACTAAGTTTCAGTTTATATTTCATTTTAAATAAATTTTGTTTCACTCTCTGAAAGCGTATCTGGCTTTCGTTAAGAACCATAACACACTGTTGGGAAGCCTTTAAAAGCTTGTGTTCATAAAGCATCACGTTCATCAAAAAAGAAAGTGCTTACTGCATATATTTCCATCGTAAGTGATCTAACAGTTTTGTTAAGTGTTTAAGAAAAGTGAGGTCTTACTCACTTAAGAAAACTTACATCAATCCTCAAACACGGACTATAAAAAAAATACACAGGGAGGAAAGAAATCCTTGTTTTGTACTTCACAAACAGCTGTTTAGGTAAGTTTTGGTGGTATCCTAATATATCTGTGTTATCTTATTTTTCCTGTGTTGCTGTGCAAAGGGGTAAAACAGAGAAGGAGCAAGAATAACAGAGATACAACAGAGATTCAAACTCCTTAAGAAAAAAAAAATTGCATATCACAATTCAGAGCTTTGATACAGTGGTGTTCAAGTAAGAAGATCATGAGACGAAGTCCTCATGATGTGTTTTTCTTCCATGTGCACCCTAATCTGGTTTAATATCATGATGCAGTCTTTTGTACAAGCGTGGTGAATCGTGACACAAGGTTGTGGAGGGCAGGCTCTAGAAGGCTCCTGATGATCACCCCAGCAGGGACTGAAACTAGAATTTGCCAACGAAAGAGGAAGAGGAAGGATAGTAAATGTTCTGACAGATCTCTCCTTCCTTCCCTCCCTCCTTTCCTTCCTTCTAAATCCTTTTAAATCCTTTTCTCCTCCCCCCCCACCCCCATTTTTGGAAGACAGAATTTGGGATTTCCCCCTTACATTCCAGTTTTTTAAATCAACTCCAAAATTCATGGGGAAAAAATACATATTTTGTCAGCATTTCAGTAGAAATATTTTTAGTGGTTCCATGTGCAGCATATTGACCTATTCTGTGGTTTGACACGAATGTAACTTTTCTGTGCCTGATGTTGTCTTGCATGAAATTTTAAGATGCAGTTAGGTATTTACGGTGACCTGGCAGTTATTGTGTATCTGATCAACCTTGCTTTGTTCTCCACCTCTGTAGTATGGCCTACTGCTATAACACAGCAGCTGCGTAAATCCGGGTCGAGATGTTTGTGTAATTCAGTTGTGGGACTATAGGGCTATCTGTCAGAGAGCAGTTTACTTTTTCCTTCCAACAGATGTGCTTCTGCCAAGACAAGTTAAGACCCTTTTCCATGGTCTTTGCATCAGCATCTGTTCTCTCATTGGGCCCCCAATACGTTCCCTTTCTAGGCTGCCATTTGTCATCATCAAGTCAGGAAAAGAGGAAGAGATTAATTGCAGTGCCCTCTCTTGACTTACAGTTTATCCAGTTCATTGCACTGTTAAGTAATTCACACAGAGTATTCCTAGGGTAAAGCTACACATTTTATGAGTCTCCTTGCAGGAGATTCCTTTAAAAATTCCTTTTTATCAGTTTGCTTGCTGATGTTATTTTTGTGAAAGACAACAGCAAAGTCTGCATGCTGTATTGTATTGAGGCATAAAAAAAGCAAAGTACAATCTAAGTACAGAAACAGATTTCCCATGCAAATTTTCACGTTCCTCTATGCTTTAAATTCTATTAATATATATGTAACAGAGGTCTTCTATGAACATTGCATAAGATTCATGTTAAATATAACATAATACATGAATTGCATCAGCTTTCTTTCTTCTTTTTTTGTATTATAACATTATATCATGAATCTTGTGAAAAAAGTTTTTTTTCTCATATAACCTTTATTACTCCCTTTGTTCAATGTTAAAATAATGCATAATCATTTCCCTTCTGTTATTGCCCTCTTTGATCTGACCTTCAAATGTCAGACTTGCTGCTTTTTGATCATGCATATAATATGCACCTTGACTCACTTAGGTGAAGCTAAATCAGACAAAGGTCCTTTCATGATTCAAGCCTTGAGTGAACTAATCATATTATATCCATTATTTACACTGAAAGAGCAGATATTTTAGCCAAACTTAGCATTTTTTCTTACTGATTTAAAATAAAAGTGATAGAAACAGAGAAAATGCAGCTTAGAGCACAAAAACAAATGTAATACATGTTCTTATTCAGACACTGGTGGCTGAGCAAAATTGTATTGGGTTGAAAAGCTAAAGTAATTGTCTTACAAGAATACTTCAGTCTTAAGGCGATATAGTATTTCATGCTACAAGTGTTTTCAGAACTGGTTCAATGTCTACATAATATATTTAATGCACATTAATCTCTCCAGTTACTGCATGTTGGCATAAAAAAAAAAGAAAAAGATTTTCTTCCTTAGATAATATTTAGCATCACTGTCTGCAAATTATTGAGCATCAGGTGTCTTTAATTTACTTGACTTAATTATCAGTTATTTACTGATATAAAGTTTTATATAACCCAATAGGAAATTTTCATTCATTTCCAGGGTAGGTGAGCAAAATGTTGTTCCATAGTTTGAAAACTGGAATACATTAAAAATAGGTGCCTAACAAAAGAAGCTTATATATGAAATACATTTTTATGAAAAATTGAGTATTTTGAGAGCCAATGAAGTCTCTGCAGAGCTCTCTAAATCAGAAAAAGGAAAAAAAAAAAAAGGAAAGAGCTTAGAAAGGTTCATTTTCCTCTCCCATTTAGCTGTCTAGATCAGAAATTACATTCTGTATTGAAGTCAAATGAGTTACATAGATGTAATAGGGGCATGAATAAAACTGAGGTCTTGAAAAGCTTCAAGTTTGGTAGAATTTGGATTATTACCATTACTTACTTTAAAATTTCTTTACAAGAGAAATCTATTCCATGAAAAAGGCTAAGTATGGACATTTCATTTTCTTTCATCAGGATGGAACATAAAATGCAAGAGTTTTCACAGGAAGTATTTCTAAGGGGACAAAACAATGCCTGAAGGTATATGGTCAGTATTGCACTTTCTTCTTATTGCAGAAAAAGAAAGAAACAAAACTTTTCCAGCTCCTGCTGCTAGGAAGATTGGCCACTTAGGTTCTCGATGGAAAAACTGTACTTACTTTCCTCTCTACTTGTTTTTTTGCAAAACTAAACTTTCCAGTAGAAAATTTCTATCAAAGAAAAGTTCTTTTGCATCAATCACGCTTTTCAAGCATCACTCTAAGTACCCAACACACAAATTAATCAGATCAAATTTTTTAAATTCAAATAAGCCAAGGCACATATTGTGAACTGGGGTACTTTGGGATGTGTCTACACAGTGGGGTAGGAATACTAGTCCCTGAGTTGTTCCAGTTCACTTCCATGTGGGAAGGAGTCAGGGCTGTTCACCTTTAGCCTGGATGATCGTCTTTCCTTTCCAATGAAACCTGGATATCCAGACAATAAGGTGCCAAGGTGTGTTTCAGGGATTGCTCTGCTAAGGATGACTGGAGGGCAAGGGCTGAGATGAGCCTCACACAATGCCCCATCACTCTCGGTAGTCTCTGCTTTTAGTATAGGCAACTAGTGCAGGACAGGATTAGCCAAGAATCTCCTGGTGCAGCCGACTGATTTAAAGCAAATGTCAGCTGAAGCATAATACTCTTATACGACCTGTGTTCTTCAGTATTTGTTGTTGTTGCTGTTGCTCTTTTCACTCAGAACCCTTTCAGGATGAGGGAATGTTATTGTTAGTTCTTGCTATGCACTTTTTAAAGCAGAAAAAAAAAAAAAAGCCAAGTATCTTATCAAGTTGACTTATTTGGAAAATACTGAGTATATTTTTCACTGTTATAATCTTAAGCTTGCTATTGCTAAACATTTTTCATTTGCTTCACTTCAGCAAATGGTATGTTTAGACTAATGGTTTTCATTATGCATTAAACTTTTGTGAATGGTGACTGATTCATTTTTTTCTCAGGAAAGTAACCGTACTTCATTTTATTTGAATTTTTACGAACTCTTTTCAACCACCTGTGGTTACCTGTGTCATTTTAGAGATGTCATCACTCAGTTTGTGGCATATTTACATGCTTGGAGAGGACTATAATACTCCACTGGCTTATGATTTCCCAGTCTTCATAAATTTGTAACCAACAGATCTCTAATTAATGCTTTTATCAGAAAGCTTTCTAGTGGAAGAATAATCTTAAGCTAAATGTAGGAGGAAGAGAATCCAAATGTATGTCCTTGAACTACTGTGAAGAACCAGACTGTTTTGAAGATCATTGTAGGATTTGTCCTTCCAAGATGTGTGACTATGTCATTTATTTCATCCTAAACTGGAGAGCTTCACAGTTTGTACTACTTGGTGATTAACTTCCCAGTCATGCTTAATTTCTCTGTCCTCCTCACTGTCAGCTCAGTTCCTAAATGAACCTCAACATTAAATCCAAACCAAGTATTTAATCTGAAATCCAGGCAGTATTCAGGACATACTGATAGGACACCATCCCTCAATCCACACATATCAAAAAATAAAATAAGTGATGGAAACGTGCAAAACAAGGTAGAGACTGATCTTCCACATTTTTTGAAAGCTTTTCTGGTATGTACTGATGGTGTCACTGTTTGTTTGCTCAACAAATGCTAAAGGACATTCACTAGAGCAAAGAGAATGAGATTGTAGGGAAGGGAATTGTAATCGGGAAGGTTTGAAAAATAAATTAGACAAGATGGTAAAAAAAATGTTTTGCAATAGAAAAAAATGGTTAATCCAAGCTAAATAATTCTTAAGCAAAACCATCTTTTTTAAGAAGTGTGATTTAGGCAAAATACTATAAAACCAGTTTGTGAAACTTAAAAATCACCTCTTATTTCTGATCATCACCATAAACAGTTCGGACCTGAATCTTTAATTGTTTTCATGATTATAAAACTGAAAAATGATGTGAGTAAAGAACAGACCATTAACTGCAACTGATTTAGTTAATCCATAACATCCTGTTTTATTCACAGTGTTTCCTATTTGAGGGTGGAATTTCACTCATTTGTTGATGAAATGAGGAACAGTGCAGTGCATCACTGATCTTTGCACCTGGATAAAGCATGTGGAATGCATATTTATCACTGACTACCCACTGGATTGCATTTTACTCCAAATCATTTGTCCTACCTTTTTGCAAACAGCATTAGGAGAAGCTGGCTTGTGCCACAACTGCTGATTGTGAGGACTGTCACCTGAGACAAAGCCAGAATGGCGTATGCTATAGCAACAAAGTAGTCCAGCACTAGCCTTCACTTGACCGGTGGAAGCAGCTCTCTATAAAAGGCAAAAGAAATGAAACTGGCAGTACTTCTGATTCTGTTATCACATCTTATAATATATATCTATGTAGAAACATGTGAAATTCCTATAGGATTGAGAAGGAGAAAGAACAAACAAATTAATAGTGTCTCTAGCACTCTGGGAACAGTACATTTTAATTTTTAACAAAATTGATAACAAGAGGATCACCTTACCTGAAGAGAATAGATCTACATCCCGACAACAGACTGAGGTTTGTCAAACTATTTTTTTCTGAAAATTGTCAAAACTACTGTAGGAGCTGAGTTCTGAAAGAAATATGATGGAAATGGATTGAGAAGGACGCATACTTGTTAAACAGGAAACTGCCGTCTTATCTTTTGATTATATAATTCCACTATTTGTAGGGTAAAACAGATTCATATTTAATATATGCATATGCAACAGTCTATGCAGATTCAGTTTGCATTGCTAAACCTTTAAATAGTGTTACTTCTCTGCAAAATACCAGCTACTTTATTTCTGTGCTTTGTAGAATGAATAAAAGTACCAGAAAGCTGTAAATGGCTTTTTTTTTTTTTTTTTYTTGGTAATCTCTTTACCTCAGCCCTTTTGCAGTTACATGGCTGAAGATAGGATATCTGTAGTTTGAGGAAGTGACATTTTGCTACATATCTAAGCAATATGATTTATTTGCATTCCTTTATCATCAACTAAGAGTTTCCTGCTTTCCCGCCATATGTATTCTGCAAAGTAAAGTGCCAGTTTTTGGCTCCACCTTTGGTGAACTGTCACTTGCACCTTATTGGACTCTATCCTGTGATCTGTCATGTTTGGGAGACCCAACAAGCTTTCGGCACATCCACTGCATCAAGATCACTCATATGCCACAAAGAGCAAACTTCTTTGTATGAAATACCTGCAGAGTGAAAGGATACCACTGACAGAAAGAGGCACATCATAAGAGAAGGTTTTTTTAATGTGCAATGTGAAATTCAAATGAGAAAAGGCTTCAGGGAGTGCCTGGGGCCTCTCCCTGGGGCTGCGAACAGTGGCAGCCTCTTCTGCAGGAGGTGTGTGTTGGTCAGGGCCCTGAGTCACCAGGTGAAGGAGCTGTAGGAGGAGGTGAGCAGGCTGTGCACCATCACAGATGATAAATGGGAGATTGACAAAGTCTTTGCAGAAACCTCATAGAGGGAAGAGCCTGCATCACAGGGAAGGAGGGACAGGTAGGGGCTATGCTTGAATGAGTGGCAAGTAGAGACTTCCAAGATGGGAGAGGCTTGAAACTTGTGACTTCTAGCAGCAAGTGACTCCTTCTCCACTCTCAGATCTGAACTTACACAGTTGGTACTAATATCCTATATAGGGGAACAAGCCTTGTTAAGGGAAGCCTCAGAGCCAGCTAGGCCTGAACAAAGCATTGGTACCAAGAAGTGGTGAGTGACAGAGAGTGAAGATTCCTTTTTGCAGGGGAAGGAAGCACCTAGCTGCTGAGCAGACATGGTGGGTTGGGTCACTGCTTGCCATGAGGTTTGCTGCTTGTGGGGAGCCTAGATTGGAGGGGGGGAGGGGGGGAGTTTCCAGAGAGACTGCCCAAGGTTTTCCAGCTCTGTGGCTTCTTTTTGTTTGTCCACATGGGTACCAGTGCCACTGCTGAGAGGGGCTTGGAACCCATCAAGAAGAACTATGGAGACTGGAGAGTGAAAATGAAGAACATGGGGGGCTTGGTCTCCTCAGACCTACTGCTGAAGGGGCAAGGTTCACGTAGGAGTGGACACACTCTGTGGACACATCCTGTGAATTAGGATGTGAGGAGCACCTTTTTAACAGAAGTGCTAGATGGGCTAATCAGGAGTGAAGCTTTCCTGGACCTGCTACTCACAGACAAGGAGAACTGGTCAGGGATGAGATAAACAATGGTAGCCTTGGCTGTAGCGGCCATGAAGTAGAGGAGTACAAGATCCTAAAGGGAGTGAGGAAGGCAAGTAGTAGAATACAGACTCTGGGCTTCAGGAGAGAAGATTTTGGCTTATTCAGGGCCACTGGTAGCTGGGCTCTGATGGGAAACAGCTCTGAAAGGCAAAGGAGCTTAGGAAAGCTGACAGGTCTTTAAGGACAAACTTGTCTTAGTGCAAGAATTGTCCTTTCCAATACTCAGGAAAATATGTGGTTTTATCAGGCTTGGCTAAACAGGAGGCTTATAACTGAGCTCCAATGCAAAAAAGATGTATGCAAGAGGTAGGAACAAGGACCAGCTACAAAGCAGCTCCATACTAACATTGTCCAGGCATGTATTAGGAAAGCCAAAGCTAAGCTGAAGTTGAGATTTACAAGGGATGTCAGAGGTAACAAGCTTCTGCTGGCTACATTGGCAGTAAAAGAATAAACAAGGAAAATGTAGGCTCACTACTGAATGTTTCAGATATCTGCAGATGCCAGTAAGGCTGAGGTACTTAATGCCTTTTTCTGCCTCAGTCTTCCCCTACAAGATCTCCCAGGACCTCTGTACTTATATATATAGATAGCTTCAGCAGGACCTAAGGGCAGTCTGCCAGTAGCTACCAGGAGGTTACTGAGAGGATGGGGTTGGGCTTTCCACAGAGGTGCGTAGCTGGTGAATGAGAGTCAACGGTCATAAATTGAAGCAGGGGAGGTTCTGACTAGAGGAAAACTACTTCTGACTATAAGGACAAAAATCGTTATGAGAATAATTAAGCATTGGAACATGTTTCCCAGAGAGGTTGTGGAATCCCTGTCCTTGGTGGTTTTCTAGACCTGACTGGACAAAGCCCTGAGGAACCTGATCTGAATTCAGTGTCGACCCTGATTTGAACAGGTGGTTGAACTAAAGACCTCTTGGGGTCCCTTCCAACATGATTTATTCTATAATTATATTCTTTTCTGAAGAAAAGCAAACTTGTTGATGGTGATATCTCTTGGGAGATGCTGTCTCCTAACTTATTATCTGTATTCTGAGATTTTTCTATAAAAATAAGGATTTATGGAGTTGTTTTTAGTTTCTTAGGTTATTGAACCTTCTATGGATGGAGTTCTCTTACTAAACTATCTGACCCATGGTGGTGCATTTTCCCACCAGTTATAACAAAAAGTGGATCATCATTAAAGGCTTTACCATACTTTCTTAATGGAAATACTTTAAATTTCATTTTATGATTTTCTGATGTTCATTTTTGATAGAATTTCTGTGGGAGACAAGTTCTGACAATGCTGTTCACCAGGAGTTTGATCAGACTTAGTCATATGTCCTCAAGACAACCAGACAGATTAAATTAAGAGTGATAATTAAAGTAAAGATCACCAGCACAGGTCACACAAGAACTGCCAGAACCAATAATCATTTCTGGTTTTTTTTGTATCATATGATATCTTTTTCATCCTAATGTGACACAGATAAAAGGAATCCAGTAAGTAGTCTTAAATTGCTGTGTCATGGAGATAGGAAACTTCTCTTTGAGCAGAAAAAAATCTGTGGAGGTAATTGAAGTGCCATGTCTATCACATACGTGGATTAGATATGTAATGCTGCCACATCTCTAGTCTTTTGCTACTGCAACTTTAACAATACTGTTTGTTCTTTGTTTCTTTTTTTGTTTCTTGGTTGTTTAAACCTTAGTTTCAAAACAGGACTTAAGATGCCCTTGGCCAAACACCACTAATGTCAGATTTTCTATTGGCTGGGTAACTGTTAAAGCCTAGAGCTAGCCAGTAAGAAATATTAGTAACAAAGACCTTATTGAATTTAGGCTATCTGGACTGGAGCCTGAGTACCTGGAATTAGATTCCCAGTTCCTTATGGAAGGTATGAAATGAATCTGTTTGGTTTTCAGAAAAATACACAGGAATATTGCATATTCATAAGCCCCTAGAAGTCCCTCTAATTGCAAACCTTGTATATGCAGCTGTGTAAAGGAAGATTCTTAAACATCCATTTGGTCACACTATTTGCTAAACTTCCAGCTTGTTCTAATGAACATCAATTTTTCATCACAGTCTCGCATAAAATTCCATCAATCTCTTGTACAGGCATCTCAGTACCCTCCTTACCTCTTTCAGTTAGCAACAGATAAAGCAGCTTGAGACTCCTCTGTCTGGCATCCTGTATAATCATTTACATTAAATAGCCGGAAAAAGGTTATAAAATATTGCACTGGAAATCAGATCAAATTGTTACACCTATTTACCTTGGCACAGACAAGATGAAGGGAAGTGTCCTTCACTCGACTTCTCTTTATTTTCAGAAGCTAATAGATAGTTTAAGGATTGGTTGTGAGCAGTGTGGCTGTGCATGTAAATGACACGACCACTTGTGCTGCATGCCGTTTAAATCTGGGATGGGATTCTCTCTACGGTTGTTGCGCCAGTATGCCAAAGTATTATATGCTCTGTGGGAATGATGGAAATAAATGAATCACTAACAAAAGTGATTATGCTAACAAATATGCATGCTAGCCAGAATGGAAATAAGCCATAAATAAACACTGTCATATGAAATGCCAGCAAGTCTCTACCTTGATACAAATATCTTCCCCCTGCGTCTCCTGCTCCCCTGGGCCAATCTGGTTTAATACCTGTGGAATCAAGACTTTTTAAAATTCTTGAGCTCCTTGTTATTTATTGCGTTTTCTTTTCTTTTGGACAGGTGCTTACTTAAAAATGAAATCAAACATTTTCTGAAAAAATTACTCCTTTTGAATGCCAATTAGCAACCTTGGGCTGTTTCTTTTACTGTTGCTTGTGATCCTTTTCTTTTTTAACAATAGTCTCCAATTTTGTGCCTGTTATCAATTACTTGCAAGTGTTGCTAGCTCATTGGCTCCACTATCATATTTCCCTCTGTAATTAATTGCACACACATTATCAGAGAGTGAAGTGAGGTCCCACTAAAAATTAGGCAGCAGAGTTATAATATATAAAGCTTCCTGCTTTCAAGTGCAACACTGAAGAAAGTTTCACTTTTATAGCTAAACTGTAATTCTTGAAAGGAGTATGTCATACAGCTGAAATATGAAGTGTAAGGGCTCACAAAATTTGACTTGTTCTTGTAATACTCACTTATTATATATCCTTTTGCATATAACCACCTCAGTTTCTCCAAATGAGAAAAGAACTGCAAGAATAATACCACAACACCTAAAAGAGCATAGCTCGAAGGAAGTTAGTGTACAGGTCATATTTCAAAATCCATAGAATAGTTCTTTTATTTTATAAGCAAGAGTTTTAAAGAAAGGTTAATAAAACTTACTGGACAAACTGTTACAGCAATGACAACAAAAAAATACTAAAGTCCTATGGCTCTTCATCGTGTTCAGAAAGAACTGTGACCTTCAGCTACTTTTTTCAACTCTGTCAGCTGGTCTTATAAAAAAATACAAGCTAAACAAAGTTTCTCAGGAGAGGTAATATTTTTGTGTCCTAGCTACAACCACACTACATCTACAAATGATTTTATTGCAGTACTTGATTTCCATGAAGAGGCTAAGAACATAGAAATTTCCTAAAAGAGAGGAAAGAGCATATATGCTTTTAAGCTGAACATTTATAATTTTCTAACAGTTAAATATGAACATATCCAAAGATAAATGAATATAGTCTTCTGCCAGTTTTTGTGCTCTGGGCCAGCATTTTTGTCAAGAAGATTATACATTTTATCAATTTAATGACTGATGGCATAAAAAGGTTTTAGGATTGAGACAATAGTTTTCTTAAAAAAAAAAACAAAAAAAACCACTTAGGTCTTTAATTTCCTCTATCTCTGGATCAGCAAACATTCTCTAAAGGGTGCAATTAGAATGCTAAATTTAGCTGTATAAGAAGAAATGGCTGAATGCCAATTTTTATTCACAAATTTTTATTCACAAATTAAACACAAATTGTGTTTTAGCAATAAATGATCAGTTGGATGAAACTTACTTTATTTTGATCCTGTGACTCTATTCAGTTGTTTGGCAGTGGCAATAAAATAGCCTGCCACAGGACTGGTAACAGTTCAAACTTCTAGAAATTAATGATATTCCTAAAGACAGGATTACCTCCACACCCATTATTAACCCAAAGCAAGCAATTTACCTTAATCTTCAGTCTCAAATAAGAGTCAGCTATGAACTGTGTGCATTAATCCATTGTGTGATTGAATGAATTGTTATGGTTAAATCATAGAGAAAAAGTTTAGCACTATCAGCTTAAAGTTGTCCCACCTGACTGAAAAGATGTTTTGCTTTCTAATAGAGCAGTGGTTCCTTTTTTTTTTCTTTTCAAGCCTTAGCCAAGCATTGAAAAAAAAAAAGCTGGTTAAGCAAGAGTTCACATGGAAGAAGCATTTTTGGTCCTTGTAGGTACGGTGTTTCTTTGCTATCTAGCAGTTTATTGATGAGCATGACTGGACCCCAAGATCCCTGATGTAACAGCTGATTTTATACAGGTTTCTAAAAGCCCTTGCTGCTCTTGCTGTATTTTTTTTCTGTTTATTTCAATCTCTCTGTCTTGATCTTCTCAACTCGTGGTTTATTACTTTCTTCTTCTGACCTGATCTGGTAAATTGAAATTTCTGGGACCRTTGAATTCAGTAAGACCCTTCATGTGTTAATGTAATATGATTATGAGGGTATAAGACTGTGTCTGGACATTTCCCAGCACTGCATGAAATAGCACAGCTGTCTTCTGTAGCCTGCAGTCTGTTATTTCATCCATTCTTTCCTAGTTTGTGTTCCCTTTCTTAGACACAAATGCTATTATCTCTTAGAGATATCAAGTTTGGAAAAACTTCATATAAACCCTGATGATAAGTCTTGTGTTTTGTTTTGTATTGTTTTGTTTTGTTTTTAGCTTGCTATTCAGGTTTTGTTTCTAGGACTGATAGAGACTTCTCTGTTGAAGAATTTTCTTGTTTGAAAACTGAAGAATATTTAAACTATTTTTTTTAAATCTGTACATATTATTTTTGGAAAAGGTTTCTCAGTTGCAGATTGGTTGTGACCGGAAATTTGAGCCAACCTAAAATAGATAAAAATGGCTTGTGAAAGGACTCATCCAGGCTGTGGAAAACTAAGGTACCACCAGTCTGTGCTATACTTCAGTTGAAGTGCTGGATTTGAACTTAATTTCCTATATCCCTGGACTAAATTTTCTGCTTCCTACAGTGGCATTGTTATTCAGAAAATCTTAGAAATGATTTAGATTCATTGGCTTTCAGAGTGGAAAAATAAAATTGCAGATGTCCCACTCTGTCCGTGTTCAGTCTTGAAACACCCTAAGTGTTTTTCCCACTAATAAACCTTCCCCCGGCTGTAGGAAGGTCTGCTGGGGTGGTGAGTGCAAATGGAGCCCACAGTCCTCCTCTGAGAGCTCTGAGCACGTGTGCTGTGTGCTGGTAGCCCCCACAGGAGAAGGCAAATGGAGAAAACCATCATAACTCAGTCCTGCAGCATGGTCAGCAAAGACATGTGGCGCATGTCTTCTAACTTTTTGCACAGATTTGGGAGGTTTCAACACTGCCTTGATACCTCAGGCTACCAGCATAAAAATCACTTATTGGAAGAGGGGGACAAGGTGAGATAGGAGAATTCAGCACCCAGCTGTAGGACTCTGCAGCTGCAATCAGTGACTGTATTCTCCTCAGTATGGATTGCTTGGAAACACATGACGTCTAACATTGCTTTTCCCTTTAATAGGAACTCCTGGTCTCTCAGGAGCGTGAGGCTCAGCTAGGACTTTGCAAACAAAAAGTCCTATATGGGCTTTTTTTGTCTTCTGAAGTTGCTGTGGAAAATACTGCTTGTTTGGTTACATCTGATTTGTACCATTTATCTAACATCGGAGTTCTTGCATTTTGCTGTTGTAGAGGCAATCCAAAACTGAAAAATACTGGATTTTCCAGTGCAGCATGCTAACTTTTCTTATTTCTGTTAATAAGAATGGATACATTGTTGCTGATATATAGTTATCTTTGAAGAATAAGTGTTTGAAAGGAAAGGTCCTTGTAACTTCTCTTTCCAGTGAAATGGCCTTATTTTCTACAGTCATATACAGTTTCTTGATTTTTCTCTCCTATGGCAGTGTGCTGCCAATGTTTGTAAATGTTACCAAGTTAGAAATGAATGGCATTGGTTATTTCAAACAATACCGTGCTGGTCATGTTACCATAGATTTCCAATCTTTATGTTGTCTGTTAAGGTTCAGATAATTATCAAAATCTTTCAAAACACATTTTGCTGACAAACTTTTTTTTTTTTGTGTGTGTGTGGAGCATGGGGTACTATCAAAACTTGTAAATTCTAGTTCCTTTTTTTGATCTGTTTCAAAGTGAAAATGGGTATGATTCCTCCTTCTGTAGTTAAATTGGAAAATTTTCAAATTTTTCAGCATAACAGAAACCAGACATTGCTGTTACTGCAACACAGCACAAGCACATAGTTGAACTCTACTTCTGTGAGAAAAGAAAGCTGCAAAAATTCACTGTGGTAAATTTCAGATTAAAAAATAGAGCTCTTCCCTTTTCCCATCTTCCGCTTGTTGTCAATGAAAGCTTCGTGTATTCTTCTGTGAGCTGAAATAGACTGCTAAGCTATTGGCCAGAGTTATCAAACTTGGATACTTGTTTCAATGCGCAGATTACTAAAAAGTAATCCTTCTCTTTTTTTTTTTTTTGGAGGGGGGGGGTTCGTCTGTTAATACTTCCTCAGATGTTGAAAACATAACAGTTAGTGCTTAAACTTGTAGAAGTGAATTTTCATCAGCAATGTAAAATTGCTAGAAACAAATGTTCTAGAATTCTTGGCATAATTTTAGCAGGATTCTTGTTTGTTCATATGTTAACTTTCCTTGGCAGTAGGACAGTGAGATAAGAGAGTTAATGTCATAAAACACTTTTACTAAGTGTGCATCAACATGGTAAAATATTTTACTTACCATGCCAATTTTTTATATTGCATTTAAAAAAATATATTGGACACTTAAATCAGATCCATTATTCCTGTCTTACATCACACCATCTGTGAGAAAACTCTCTTTTTCTTAAACCCTGAACTTTCCATTTCTTTATGAAATAAACCAGGAACTTCAGCTTTACTAATACAAGCAATATTTATGACGCTATATTACAGGGGACTTTTCTTAAATGATGGCTGACATTTAGAGATCCCAGCAAGCAGYTGGACCTCAAATTAGATAAGATTACCTAGTATTAGCTAGAAATCCTGTCACATATTGACGTCGTAGTCCCAAGCACTGAACACTGCAAAGAAGAATTCTGTTCCTGCTCTAAAAATCTGGTAGGAGAGAGGTGGCTATAACAGGTATATATTCCTAGAAAAGTGAAAGAAAATGATTTTATAATGAAATAATACCTTGAGGACTCTGTGTGATTTTACTGAATTAAGCATCTGTCTGTTTGTTATAAACACATTACAGCCTTTTGGAAAGCTGTGGTCTTTTAAAACTCATGTGAATCTCATCCGCTTCGTTCCCACTGCAACATTCATTCTGCTTTTCTGACAGACTAGTTCAAAAAACTAAAGCATCGTGGTCTTTCAAAAATGCTACAATGCTTTCTATTTGACTGTATTTTTGTTTTGTTTGGTCCCTTGGGAGGAGAGAAGAGATTTTTGTTTTGATAAATCTGAGAACCACCGGATTGTAAGAATTATCTGACCATGTTTTGCTTATCTAGCAAATAGCTGGCCAAATTAATTCTATGAAAGGTATTGTTTTACTAGAAAACTGTAGCATTTTTCCCACCTTGACTTTCTGTTGAAATATATACAGTATCTGTGAACCACTGATTAAGATGTTTTGTTTAAAATCGTATTTATGTTACTTATTAGTCGTCTTTATTTTCGGGAACACATGAATTGTACTATAAATATGTATGTTTATTTGACCATAGAAAATGACATGCTGGGGAATTTTTAATTTTAAGGAGATGTCAGTTTATGTTTACAATTTAAGACAGAAGACAAATACTTTTGTATAACTGGAGCAGAAACAAATGTCAGATACTTTCAGGATTCTCAGTTATAGAGGTGGCTAAGCAGCACAAAATCTTTTGCTCTATTTGTCTCATATAACTTCCTGGTAGAAGGTAACATTATATTTTCCTAGTGGATATTGGAGAATCGAGGCACTCTGGCTATGCCTGTACTGTTTTTTCTAAGTCCAGCCAAAGCTTCCACATCTTCAGATGTTTGCTCTTCAAGGCTCAGCTTTGAGTAAGCTTTAGCTTACATACACATTATGTGTGTATTTGAGATGGAAGAGATTACCTTGAACTAATGCTGCCCCTTAACATAAACCTTTGCAGGTTCACTTGGAAGGCCAGGCACTAGGTAAAAGACAATGAAGCCATCACTAAAAGACCATCTTATCGTTTGGAAAAAAGTTCGTGGATAGTCAACCTGCTTCTGCCATACTACCACAATGGAAATGGGCTAACAACCTTACAAGGGAATCAAATCTTTCAGTCTTTTTAAAGGTTGGGTTTATAAGTAATGCTTAGATGCATGGGAACTGGTCTGTAACAGAAGTAGCAGCAAATTAACATCATGAGGACATTAGAAATGCCAGGTGAGTCAGAGCAGTGATCCCTTCTGCAGTGTTTAGTCTCCAGCAGTGGTGGTCAGAAATGCTGTCTAGGAAAACCACATAAGCCTGGCCACTGGTCACTGTAGGTGCCCTCATACTTCCTAGCACCCACATCAGGCAAGCAGAAGACTTTATCACTTCCATTTGACAGCGTACCCCTCTGAGTAGGTGACTGCCACTGAATCAGCTCTTAAGCTTTTGCAGATTTTTAGCCCTGGTATTGCAGCAAACCAACTCCAACTTTGCCCTAAATTAAATGTCATTTCAGCTATATTAATACGGCTGAAAGCTGCTGGTTCATGGGTCAGTTCACAGTCATCTCAGAGACTCCTGCCTCAAGACTGGTCCTATTGGCTAGAAGGGTTGCTGATTACTGGGGGCAATAATATCTGGGGGTAATAATAGTTGCTGTCTAACTTTTAATCTTCCTTCATGTGGCTTTTGGAAGCTCTGCTTTCCATCATGGATCTGGGATAAATTGTTTTATGAATAAATACAATTTTAGTGCACTAGTATTTATTCCTCATGACTTTCATATTAGGTTGTTTAGTGTGTTGGTCAGGGGAAACCATTGTTCAGTCAGGATTAGTGAGAAAATGATGTATATAGGTAAAATAATCTATAGTCCATACAAAAGACTGCTTTTCAGATCACATAATCCAAGCTGTTGCTGCAGCTGGTCAAATAATCTGAAAAAAGCAGCAAATAGTTCTACATTGTTGTATCCATACAACTACTTAATGAAAAAATTCAATGGAAGGAAATAAGAGAAATTCTTCAAAAACAACCTTTAAATGTGTTCTTACAAGTTAATAATCCTTTGTGGTCAAATGCTGAGGTCCTTTCTGAGACAGAGTTTGCCTGAAGGTTATTTTGAATTTTATTTTTTTAAATTCTTAATTAAGTGTATTTTATAAGTAAATTTCACTGGAAGATGAGTATTTATTCTCCAGTTTCATTTTGGATACTTTTTTGAACAAAACCATCTTTTCTGTTGGTTGTTTTGTGTTGAATCAATGAACAGATTGAAATGAAGTTTCACTGTCAAAGTCTAGTGACTTCAAGATGTCAGACAACTTTTAAGAGAAAGAAAGCAAGCTACTAAGCTAGCAGAGGAAAGCTTACAAAACTATATACCTCAGAGTTACTGTTTTTAAAATGTTGATTAAAAAATGAAGATCTTGCATTTAATGTTTTCATGATGTAATCTATTTATAACAAATGTGGGCTTCCCTCTCCCTCTTTATTAGAGGCTTCCATTTACTCTATGAATAACCAAATGACACAGGTTAATTTGCAAGTGTAACTAAATAACATGAGGTAGGGATGAAGAATGATACAGATTTAGGAGAGATTTATTGGTCTGTCACAATTCTGTATCAGCTGGATTACACAAAGAGGGCTGAAGTGAATTTTAATATGCAAACCTGTTAGGTAGACAGAAGCATTATAAATTGTCGTCTAGAAAAGCATAAACCCCTGCTCTCTTAGTTGGCAATTTCTTGCTGGTTTTAATTTGGATTTTTGAAGTGAGTGGGCTTTCAGTTGTCTTCGATTTATTTCTGTTTATTCTGAACTTTGCTTTTGTGCTTACTTGTGATGTTCACTCTATGAAACTTCTCCTTCCCTCTCTCCCTCCCCTCTCATTCATTAAGGGCCTCACAATAGGTTAGTGATCTGCTGCCATCGTCTACAGTAAGCCTGGCACCTAGGATGTGGATGATCATTTGTCAAGATGATGCTGTGCATGTTTCTTAGCATCCTGTGGGAGATCAGGTATCTGCTTTGTGAAATAAAGCAGTAGTTAATGACTTTTTTTTTTTTTTTTTTTTTGATCTGGCCTCTTTTCTAGTTGCATTAGCCCAGCTGCCCAGCTTCAAGAGCTTTGATTTGTTTTGTGAACGGTGTTGCAATTTCAGTGGTGTTCATTTCAGCTGAAATTGTCCATAGTAGCTGATTTTTTTTGTGCTTTGATGAGCAAGCATTTGTTGGTTACAGTCACAGGCTGCCATTTAATAGAGTACATTTTATCGTTGTATTTGTATGTGATAGAGACCATATAGGCGGGCATTAGTCTTTTGCAGCTTTGTTCTTCCTTTTAAAGGAAATATGATCTTTTAGATCACATGTTAAAAGGTGTTTAGTTTCTTTATTTGCACATAAATGGTTTAAAATTAGAATTTTGAGGTTGACCTTTTCTGCCTCACTCTTCCTTTTATAACACATCACAAACAGGTACTATTTTGTCTCATTTCCTTTGAGTCGTTCAGAACATCACAAACCATTGGTCCTTGCTGCCCCCAGTAATTTCTTTCTCCCATGGACTTTGCCTTTCGATGTTGATTATGTGCCTGAGGGATAGTAAACTGCTGTCCACAGTGGAGGATGTGGATGTGGGGAAGAAAGAACTGGTATGAGCTGGACCAAAGCACTGGGACTGTGACCGTGGGGCAAAAGGGGGGGCAAAATCACATTTGCTGGGCTACACCCTTTTTATGGATTAGAGGGTAAGTCTAATAACTTTTCAGTCAGGTAGGAAATTTGTTTCTCTTCTCCTCCCCCCCCCATAATAAAATATTTTATTTATTAAGTAATAATTTTCTGACTAGGTCCTAAAAATATATTGTAGCTTCCATTAGAGTCCTGTCAGTAAAATTATCTTAAAGGATCAAAGTTATTTGTCTTCATGGTTTTGTATCAACATACTACCAAACCTGCCCTGTGGACATGCGGTACTACATGTATCTGGTTTCAGTAGCTACTACATGTATCTGGTTTCATCCTAGGCCTGACTAGCACTTAGATAAAAGACTATCTTAAGAAAATCAAATAATGCTATTCTAAGTGAAAAGGAAGACATGAACCACAGAGGCCTTGTCAAAGCCTTTACAAATATGAACCCACAGGGATTAATTTAGTGGAAATATTTCATTTAACTTGTTGGCTTGTCCAGATGAGTATGAAAAATGAAAAACTGCCAATATTATACCTTCATGGCTCATGAGGATGGACTCAGTTAAGTATATGGTTGCTTTGGGAGGCATGAGATTTTTTTTAAAACAAATTGATTAAATATTGACCTTTTTTGATTTGTCCCATGAGTTTTTTATTGTTTATGCTTACTTTTGACTGAACTGGGATTCTCCCCTAAAGTTATGATTCATTAGCTGGGACTTGAAAAAGAAAAAAAAAAAAGAAATATCATATCTTAGAAGATCTGAGACAATCCTTGCATTGATTGTGAGGGCCAACGAGCTGGCCTTGCAGACCTGGTTAGCATCACCATCTGCTGTTCATGCTCATAGAGCTGAAGAGAACTGCTAGGCTCAATCCTGCAGATATTTTTTCCTCTCACCTCCCCACTAGTTCTGCAAACAAATCCAAGAAGATCCTGTGATTTCTGCCCATGTTCAGAAGTATAATCTGGACTGGGACTGAAATTATAACTCCTATGTCAGGAAGCACCTCTGACCCAGCTTGGCATTGTAGCAAGTGTACTGTGAGCCTGATGGAGACATTTGGAGCTACTCCAAACAGAAGGGAACATGTTCAGGTGGTAAAATGGGGAGGTCTCTTATTCCTGTGCAACTTTGTCCACTGTCCCATAAAAACAATCTGTCATAACAGCAGTGCAGGCAGCAGACTTATATACCTTAAGTTTCTCTGCAATGATCTTAAAGCCCAACAAATAAAGAACAGCACAAAAACCACAGAGACTCTAATCTTTCTCCATGCATGTTTTTTGATGTAGCCTCTCTGAGACATTGCCAAACAGATATTATAATAATAAGCACTTTATTGTGACAATTGTAAAAATAACAGAGGTCCCAACTGGTGCTGCAGTTTGTGCTCTCTGTGATGGTGAAACCTGGCTGCTAAATACTGGACTGAGCATAGCAACTTTCTACTAGTTGTGATGCCAGTGGTATTTACGTTGTGTTTGGGTAATCTTCATTAGAATGTATTTCACTTTCTCTATTCTCTTTTTTTTTTTCCTATTGAACCAGCAAGCAAAAGTGATAGTGATAACTATAGCATTTTTTTCATCTTTATTTTAAATCAAACTGAGAATGGGTCACAATGGGCCAACAAAGACCTTCAGCAAACTGTTAACATCAGCCTGGTCTAGATGTGGGTAAGTAAAAACAGCTGTTGCCTATCCCCTGGCATTCTTTTTCTAATGTTTCTCTTCAATCTTTGTGAAGAGGTTTGAGAGGGTAGCATCTAATTGCTTCCATCTAGTGTTCAAATAGGAGCTAAGTGAGTCCAGATGAAATCTTGGGTAAAATGGGAGTGGAGCCATGCCCAGGTGATGCATAGTGTACCTTAACAGCCTGTTGATTTCTGAGAGATATTGGCAACCTCTGTGGTGCTAACAAAGGATTATGTAGTTTGCAGTCACTTGAGCTCCTGGTCATTTGTCTGGAGTCAGAGAGAGCAGACCTTGATAGCTACAAGAAATAATGTACTAGTAGGAACTCAGCCAGCCTTGGTGCACAGCCAGGGGAAAAGTGGGAGTTCATGGAGGTATACTTCAGAGGAGGACAGAGACGATGGCTCTGAAATTCTGGATATGTGGATTGGAGCAGAGTTTTTTTTCTTTCTTTCCCTCCCCCTCCTCCCCCAAGTTCACAGGGAAAACACTTTGTTTGTTAGTGTCCCACATAATGTTAGTACCCCACATAATTATAAGAGCCAAGCAGGAGGAGTGAAACGTACTTTCAGGAGGTCAGTGCTACTTCTTGGGCTGAATGTACTGGCTTCTACATCTACGTTTCACAGCTACAGTTTTAAATTAAGGTTTAAGCACTGGGATACAATCATCCACACTGCTTAATTTGTAACACAGTCCTGAGCATGATTCTAGCCCATGCCAACTAGCACTCTTGCAAACAATGTCCGGGCACTGTTTAGTGGATAGCATTAGCTTAGGATTGGTCTCGGGAAGCACTATGAACAAGACCACCTTCACTGGAGAGGGAAGAGAGTTTAACCACATCTACACAAGCTGTGCCATGCTGCTTGTATTTGAGGTCAGAGAACAGGCCCCCTACCTCTACCTACAGGTGTAGATCGTGGGCTTGGGTTTCTCTCCCCACCCAGGGCTGTGCAGGGACCTAGAGGCTCAGAAGCAGCTACACAGATGGAAGAAAATCGTTTGAAGCACTCTAAACATTTCTATAACATTCATAGTTTCAGAATTGAATCAGAGAACCTGTATCGGCTCAAACGTGGTGACATTTTTCAGTAATTAATGTTTCCTAGCCTGGTCATTTCCTTGCCTGGGGTTGAAAGTGATACCTTGATTACTCGTGAGCCCCACAAAGATGTTGCAGGCTCAGTAAGCTGCAGTCATTCCCCCATGGTCAATGGAAATTCTGAGAGCCGAAATGTAAAAAAAATTTGATCAATATATTGGATGAGCATGTCCCTGACCTACCATCCAACATTTATATTAACGAAAATTGACAGGTTGCTTTAACCCAAGGATGTGTTTGCTTTTAGGTAACTTGCAAATAGCGCAAACACATTTTTAGGAGTGCAGTGAAGAACAGGACGAGTCTGTCTTTGGATCTCTAATGCGTTGAACAGTTCTGCCAATGCCATCTGTGGCTCATGCATTGGGATTTCAAAACTTGGCTGTGCTGATAGAGGTAACTTTCTCTTCTGTTGACCATCTGTCACAGGTGCTGGAACCAGAACACATATTATTAATTCTATAGATTAAAACTTCAGTTGAACTGGCATGCCAGTTTATTACTGTGTTGTTAGGCCCATGTCTTTGAACAGGCAGTATCTAGTTGAGCCAGCTTTTTGTCTGCAACATTCAGAAATGAATTCCTGGATCACAGTTGTGTCCCTGTGAAAGAGGAGGAAAATGTTGCTTTAGCTTCTCATTGTTTTACAAAACAGAAACATTTGCAGAAAGCAACCTCAGACAGCTTATTTGTTCTGTTCAGCAGTAGGGATGTCCTGCGTATGATTAGTTCTGCTCATGCCCATAGGTGTCATGATAGTAAATGCCAATTATTACAAAAAGGTTCCTGGGAGATAAGGCTAATTGGGCAAAAATTAAAAACCAATGTATACTGAGTTTTTAAAATAAATAACATGGTGTCTGGCTTGTGTTTGTACTAGTCTCTTCAAAGGGAACAAAGTTATGCAAATGCATGCAAAAAAAAAATCTCTCTAGAGTGTTTTTGGTTATCATGTGTCACAGCTTTCTGTTTTAATGAGCTATCTCTTTAAGACAAGACTTAGGGCCCAGCTTTCCTAAAGAGCTATATACTGGTGACGACTTGAGAGTGTGACAGATTCATTTCATGGTACTTTGAGGTTTCAAAATTGTGACTTTATTCCACAATGAAACTAAACCCAAACTGTTACCGTTCTCGTTCTTACCGAGGAGGCACGGGGCCTTCTCCCCAGGCCCCGGACCATCACCACACAGACACCAATATGAGGAGTGGCAAAATGGCGTTTAATGAAGCG